>NW_027529428.1:19516931-19548294 GCF_008692635.1 Crocuta crocuta | reverse complement strand
AAGTGGGTGGAGCTCAGGAAGGTG
This sequence comes from Crocuta crocuta, assembly GCF_008692635.1. Lineage (NCBI taxonomy): Eukaryota > Metazoa > Chordata > Mammalia > Carnivora > Hyaenidae > Crocuta > Crocuta crocuta. The sequence goes on along the minus strand of NW_027529428.1, from coordinate 19,548,270 downwards.
GAGCTCAGGGCTCAGCCCAAGGACGGTCACTGCCCTGGGGTGTGTTCTCAGTTTGCTCCTAAGTGTCCTCCAGTTCCTCCCCAGGGTGGGTCTGCATGCAGCCCCAGCGCAGCAGGCGTGGGGCTGACACGGCGCCTCCCCGCTGGTGCCCACTGTGCTTTTCCTGCAAAGGGAGCTGTGCTCGACACGGGGGCTCGAATCCCAGGAGGGTGGCTCAGGGGGCAGTGTTTGGAGAGCGTCTGAGTCTGGTCTGAGCCAGCAGGCCGCTCGTGGTTTCGATAACCCACTTTGACAGAAAGAGCACGTGGAGTGCCAAGTGCGATGGGCTGTGATGCAGCGGCTGGCAGGGAGCGGCTGTGCAGTCTGCTGGGAAGGCCTCTCTGGGGCAGCCAGGGATGTTAGAAGTCACGGATATGAATCCCCCCGCAGACCTGGCACCCGGCTCAGTGCAGGGGTTAATTCAGCATCTTGGCATGAAGGTGGCCACACGGCCCTTCCTGGCACCTGAGGGCTCCAGGCCAGGCACCAGTACCCTCTGAGGGTTCCAGGACAGGTATCAGTACCCTCTGAGGGTTCCAGGCTGGGTACCAGTACCTTCTGAGGGCTCCAGGCCAGGCACCAGTACCCTCTGAGGGCTCCAGGACAGGTATCAGTACCCTCTGAGGGTTCCAGGCTGGGTACCAGTACCTTCTGAGGGCTCCAGGCCAGGCACCAGTACCCTCTGAGGGCTCCAGGACAGGTATCAGTACCCTCTGAGGGTTCCAGGCTGGGTACCAGTACCTTCTGAGGGCTCCAGGCCAGGCACCAGTACCCTCTGAGGGCTCCAGGACAGGCGTCAGTACCCTCTGAGGGTTCCAGGCTGGGCACCAGTACCCCTGAAGGTTCCAGGCTGGGCACCAGTACCCCTGAAGGTTCCAGGACAGGCATCAGTACCCTCTGAGGGTTCCAGGCCAGGCACCAGTACCCCTGAGGGTTCCAGGCCGGGCACCAGTACCCCTGAGGGTTCCAGGCTGGGCACCAGTACCCTCTGAGGGTTCCAGGCTGGGCACCAGTACCCTCTGAGGGCTCCAGGCTGGGCACCAGTACCCTCTGAGGGCTCCAGGCTGGGCACCAGTACCCTCTGAGGGCTCCAGGCTGGGCACCAGTACCCTCTGAGGGCTCCAGGCTGGGCACCAGTACCTCTGAGGGTTCCAGGCTGGGCATCAGTACCCTCTGAGGGCTCCAGGCCAGGTACCAGGCCTGCACCCATGCGCCCCAGCACCTGCCGGCTCCAGGCCTCCTCAGCTAGACCCTGTTCCCCAAAAGCAGAGCGTCTGGGGCTTGACTTCCTGTGCCCCCACCCTGGCCCCAGCTCCTGTCAGGTACTTCTCCATGAGCATGTGGTTTTAAATTTCTGAAAGACCAATCCTTTATCTGAAACATCTGCACGATCTGAGCATCTGTTAAACAAACGGTGCACGGGCTCGTGGCTGGGGCGGTGGGATTGTGCTGAGGGGTCGCCCACAGGTTCAAGACCCACTCCTCCGGGGAGTCCCGCAGCTGTGGAGTGAGGCAGGGAGGGCTGTGCTGACAGCTCGGAGCCTGGAGCTGCTTCAGATTCTGTGTCTCCCTCTCTCTCTGCCCTTCCCCCGCTCACACTCTGTCTCTCAAAAATAAATAAACATTAAAATCTTTTAAAAAGTATCAATATGCTCAATTTAAAATCTGGACTCGGGCCTGAGGTCCAGGTGTGCTTGGCGTTCCAGGCCCCTCCCTCCCGGCTCTGTGGGTCTTGGACGGCTCGCCCAATCCGAGGAGGGCACTGCGTGGGCTTCTCCTAGGACTTGGCCGACGGAGGGGTGTGGGGAGAGAGGTCTGCTTTCCTCCCTCTCCCCCTTGCTGCACCCCCGCCCCTGCCCTGCACCCCTGCCAGGAGCCCCTCCCCGTGTGCACCGACCGACCGACTCAGCCCCCTGCGGGAGGCGGGAGCAGGCCCCGGGCATAGCCTGGCCTGCAGAGCAGTGTAGGGAGGAAGCCTGGGGTCTGCAACGGCTGCCTGCAGGGAGGTGGGGACGGTGTGCCCAAGAGGAAGGCCAGGGCACCCCGATTCTCTCTTGCCCGTTTCCTCCAGCTTCCGGGTGGTGGGTCTTCTTGGAACAGGGGAGAGCGGCAGTCTGGACCTGTAATGCCTGCCGTGTGCTCGTGTGGATCCAGGGCTCCGGTGCACTGGAGACTGTCCTTTCCAACAAGCCTCTGGTAGCACTGAGCACTGTCCGTGGAGGACATCTGAGTCCCCAAGGCACCCCCAGGGCTGGGAGCTAGTCCTGAAGTTACCCTGAACGGGAGTTCCCGTTTGCAAAGGGGAGGGGTGCTGGCCCCATGAGCACACAGGGACTGGGCCCGGCCCCGGGGCCCTGCTGGGCTTGAGGCCAGAGCTCTGGGCGGGATGAGGGGTGAGGCTGCATTGGAGTTTCTGAGCTTTGGCCACTTCCAGCTGTGGCCTCAGGAAACCTCTACCTCTCTGAGGGTTAATATCCGTATTTGAAAGAACTTGACCTTACATGATACCTCTGGGCGCAGATGGGCCCAATGTGCTAGCTGACCCTGGATTTGAAGTTGGGGTAGTTCCTGGCTCAGTCATTCAGTGCTGCTAGGAGCCAGGGGAATCAATGCTCTTCAATAAAGCTTTGAAGCCAACTGGGTCTTAAAGTCTCCCAGTTATAGGATTCCGGTTTTCTGTGGTCCCAGAATTTGTTCTATTAGCAGTTTCCTTCAACACACATGCACACCCCCCACATGTGCACACACATGCATGCCCCCAAATGCACACATGTGTACACACACACATAACAATGCACACAGACCTACACACACGCAATGCACACATGCACACGCGCACATGTGTGTGCAACACAACACACACTTGTGCACATACACATAACATGCATGCACACACAATGCACACATGGCATACTTCCTACATGCACACACATGTACACAATGTACATATGCACACACAATGCACACAGGTGCGTGTACACACATACATAACATGCATATGCACACATAATGCACACACAGGTGCACATACACATACGTACACACAATGCATACACACAGATGTGCACACCCATGCACACACAATGCATACACACAGGTGCATGCACACATATGTACACACACAATATGCACACACAATGCACACACAGGTACATGTACACAAGTGCACACACAATGCATACACACAGGTGCACACGCATGCCCACACACTATGCACACACAGATGCATGCACAATGCACACACAATGCACACACATGCATGCACAATGCACACACATATTCACACACAATGCACACACACAGGTGCACGCACACCTCTCCGTAGCTCTCTGTTGTGAGGCTCGGTTTCTGAGTCCCGCTGGACTCCCCGACTGTTAACTAGGTCAGCAGGGTTTGCTGTATCAGCCTCAGACAGTCCGGGGCGAGTGGAAAGAAAGGGGGCTGTGTCACCCTTTCTGAGAGCAGCAAGGCTCCCGAGGGACAGGCTGAAACCCACGCTCTATGGCCTGCTGCATCCTGCGAGAGCTTTGCAAACACGCCCACCACTTTGCTATTAAAATAGTGAGCACTGGGAAATAGCTTCTCTCGATTGTATTTCCTTCTCTTCTCAGAGAGCCTGGCTGTCACCCAGGTGTGCTCCTGGGCTCCGGGCTCTGACGCTGCCACCATGGAGCCACGGGCCACACGCTGCACACAGCCCTAATGCTTGCAATTCGTTCCTTCACTTCTGCTCCTTCCTGTGGAGGCTGACCTCTGTCCCATAAAAATGCAAGGAGACCATTCTGTGTCAAAGCTGAAGGAGCCCAGAGGTCTGCCTTTTCCCACAGGGTAACCATTAAACAAAGTTCCTACTGCAGGCAACCTCTGTCCCTAGCACTGGCTTTCTTCTTCTTTTTTTTTTTTTTCAGGACTGCAAATTACTCCAAATAAACAAGCTGGTACAGAAAAAGTAATGGCCAGAACGCTTGGTTTCCACTAAACGATTATATTATGGGAACATTGAGCCTTCTGGAATACAGGGTAAGATGATGGATGGACAGCCAGTGAACAGTACATTCTGTTCTGAGCTGCAAGTTGGTGGCTTTCATTCTCGTGCTCAGTCTTACACAGGTTAGCAATTAGTGAAGGAGAACTTGAGCTCTCAGGGCACTCGGGGAGCCTATCTTGTTTGTCCTGGACCAGCGTCTGGCGCAGAGAGCAGATTCCAGAGCCCGCGTGCCTGGCTGACAAGCTCTGGCCTCAGCAAGACCTCGCTACCCTCAGTGCATCTGCAGAGAGCACAGGGGCAGCCTCCCCGGGCGGCGGGCAGCAGGGTGGCGGTGCTCTGCCCTCTCTGGTGAGCGGTCTGCCCCCACTCCGTGGAGAGGGGACCTGGGGCTCCAGGGAGCACCTGCCGGAACGCAGACGCCTGCCCCTGCCCAGGGCACACCCTCCACTGGATCCTGGTCCCAGCCTCTCCCTGTCCCCTCTTCCATCCGTGGAGCCCACTCAGGCACTTCTGGGGACACTGCAGAGGCGTGAAGGTCACCACAAGGGACGGCTGGCTCCGTCTCCCCCTTCTCGAATGTGGGTGATGCTGATTTTCTACCTGCACCTGCACTTCCTCCAGAGGACCCCCACCCCCTGGGAGCCCCATCTGTGTGGCTGGCAGCCTGACACCCATTTGTGCCACTCTGACCGCCGCCCCCCACGGCCAATGCCCACTTCCTGGAGGGGGGGGCTCTGGGACGCTGCTCTGGGCCCTGTGTCCTATTGTTCAGGGCAGTGTGCATTGCTTCGCACGGCTCCCAGAGTCAGAGGGACACTGAAACTGCATTAACGTCCACATTGGCTGTTGCTGAAATGTGAAAAAGCCTCTGCCTCCCTGCTGCAGGGAGAGGCAGCTCGCAGGGGGACGGCTTGGGCCGGTGGCCCCACGCTACCCTGGACACTCCTCATGTCCCCACGGCGGGGGGTGGGGCACAGGGATCCGGGCCTCACACCCTTGCTCCTCGGCCAGCAAAGTGCTTCTCCTGGGAGCTCCAGTTGGTGTCTGACGGGGTGCTCCTTGCCGGGACCCCAGGGCTTGGCGCCGCGCCCAGCCCCTCCCCCACCCTGCTGCATCCCTGGGGCATTCCTGGGGCACCACTTCCTGCCCCTCAGAGCTGGTCCCGGAATTGTTTACAAGGCCTGGTGACCCTTGTAAACCGCGTACTGTCACAAGACCGCAGATATCTGCGGGAAGCCGAGCCAGACCAGAGGGAGACACGGAAACTGAGCCAGACCTCTTGGTGCCTCGGGGTGAGCTGTGCGGGGCCTCAGAGCGCCCGGGTCGCGACCCCAGGCTGGGTGGCGACGAGGCGCCGTGGGCACAGCTCCGCTGGCAGCACCTCCTGTACTGCGTTATTTTTATCTCCGTGTTGAGGGCTAGCTGGTCGTTCACCTTTGTGGTCCTGGCGCCCCGAGCCACGGCCTGTGGGTCTCCCTGCCTCCGTCCTTGCCAACGACCTGCACACCTGCCTGCTTTCCAATCTTTCTGGCAGGCCCTGGGGGCGCGGGAGGGGCGGGAGGACCTCTCTGCAGCAGCGGGCAGAGCAGGGACAGTGCAGGATGAGCACGCGGGGTCCTGTGGATTCCTGGCCGCCGTCGGGCTGCACCCCTGCACGGTGCCCACCCCTCCCCCCGGCCCTGGCCGGTTTGCTCTCTGGAGGCACATGCACACCCCCCCACACAGGCCGTCTGGGCAGGGCAAGCACCAGTGGGTGCCCCTCCCCCAAGGACCGAGGAAGTGGCTGCCCACGTAAGAGGCTCCGGGCGCCCCGTGAGCCAGCTGGTTGGCGGCCAGGCGGCACTGAGTGCCCTTTGTTTCTCGCTGCAATGACTTCCCTCTTTGGGTCAATTATGCGGCCTCATGGCTGTTACTGCGTCTGAACAAAGGGTGCCGCAGCAGCCCGTGGCCGTCCCGAGGGGAGCTCACCCTCGTCCCCGCGCCCTGCCTGCCACCCTCCACGCCAGGCGCCGGCTGCTGCTGGACTGGCCCTCTTGGGGGCCGCCTCCCGCGGTGTGGCCGGTGCAGAGGTCAGGGGGAGCCCAGGGAGGGCTGTGGATGCAGGGTGGTGTGGACTGGGGCCACAGCGGACCTCAGCCTGCTGCCTGGAGGTTCTGCCCGGCCTGGGTGCATCCACCAGCCCGCCGTGGGCGCTGAGCGGCCATCCCTCAGCCTTCCGTAGAACGTTCCAGAGTGAACGGAAGAGGCCCTGCTAGGGTCTTTGTGTTAAAAAGACTCACGCTTCTTTCCTGGGGATCCCTCTGGCAGCTGCGGAGGTGGGCGTGGTCAGCACGTGCACAATTCGGGGGCTCCCCTTCCCGGTGGCGCACTGGGCGTGGGGGCCCTGAGGTCGGTCAGCTGGGACGCTGAGGGTCTGTCTTGCCCAGCAGTAGCTGCGGTCCGGGGTGCAGGGCATGGCCTCGGGGGCAGCCAGGGACGCGGGGGGATGGGGTTGCTGCAGGAACAGCCGGCCGGTGGCCGCCCCCGCAGGCGTCTGGGTGTGTGCAGCCATGCACCTGTTGGAATGGGCAGGGGCATGCTGACCTCATCATCACCTCGGCCATTGCCGCAGAGAAGGCCAAGTGGCTGTGACAGCAGGCACAGCTGTGGGCAAAGAAGCCACCTGTGTGTGAGGTGGCCGAGGGCTTTCCCAGGCATGAAGCTGGGACAAGGGGGTCAGAGAGACGGGGGCCTCCCCCCCACCACGTGCCGGAGGCTGACATGGGGAGGCCCGGGCAGCACCGATTCTGTGTGGCTCTCTGCCTGCCTGGTGCGTTTTCCACTGTTGTTCAAAGAGGGCACATCACGGCGGGATAGTAAACTAACCTTTTTAGGGCTGTTGATAACGGTTTGTTGTTTCAGCTTAAAGCAAAATGTTAGCTTTTCCACCCAATCCCATCTTATCGCGGGGGTTCTGCTGAGCGACAGGCCGTGCAAGCCTTTCCGCTGGCACACACCTGTTAGGTGCACACCACGGCCCGGTTGTGGTCACCAAGCCACGCTCCATCCAGGGCGAGGGGGTTCCAGCTGCTGCGCGGCTGAGATGGAAGTGGGTGCTGGGAGGGGACCGCAGAGGGGCCGAGGCCCAGGGCTGGGTGCAGACAGGCCCCTCCCAGGCAGCGGTGAGGACAAGTCAGCCACAGCAAGGGCTTCTGGAAAGCTCCCGAGGGCTGCCACCAGCACGCGGCAGGGCCGAGAGCCGCTGAAGGTGCGGCCACGCTCAGGCCCGCTGGGCTCCGGGATCTCGCCGCCGCACAGGCTCTGGTGGGGCAGGGCGGCCTGGGGGGCCTGGACGGCAAGGCCGTGTGGCGCTGCAGGGCTTACCCCGCCCTCCCAGGTCCTTCTCCTCTGAAGCACGCCCTGGCTTCCTGACGGACCTCCCTTATGCACCAGAGTGAGGGGCCCACACGGGCCGGGCCCCGGGGGCACGAACGCCCGCCAAGTGCCCCCGGGCCAGCGTCCGGCGCGCAGGAGCCCTGAGCAGCCGTCACACGGGCGGCACGCTCGGCTTGATGCTGGGCTCTGGCCGTCCGAGCCGCTTCGAATCGCTGAGCCAGGACTGCGGGCTGCCCATGAGCCGCTCTGGTTGGCAGGTGGGCACACAGCTACACAGAGCCTCGCCGGGCCGCATGCCTTCCTCTGGGGCCCACGCCGCTGGTGGGAGCGCATCCCCGACCCAGTGCAGGGCCTTGCGCAGTCATGCCCGGGCCTGGCCTGGGGCTGGTCCCTCTGTGATGACAGAGCCCCTGGGCCAGACCCAGAACGGCCCCCGCCCGCGTGGCCTCCAGACCAGTCCCTCCCCTGCCGTGTCTGCTTTCCCGCGGGCACTCCCCCCCTCCAGAGTCTACGCAGCCCCTCCAAGGGCAGGGCCGTCCCAGACCCCATGGGCCTTGGCAGGTGCCATGTGCCAGCCAGCGTTTCGCACGCGTTGGCCGAAAACCCCACTCGGCCACTGTCTCAGAGTGAGGCACGTGACTGCTGGCGCGGCGCTGAGTCGGGGTCCTGTGGCTCACGGGGACCCGAGCCAGGAGACGGGGCCCCCGCGGCCACATCATCCCCCACCCTGCTTCTCCCGTTTGCTGCATTTCATCAGGGCTCCGGGCTTGCACGGGGTGTTCCCGCAGCCCACTGTCTGACCCCCAGCGGGGCTGGGGGCTCACCGGGGAGCGGGGTGGCCCCTGTTCAAGACGGGGCTGCCATGCCAGAGGCAGCGTGTCAGTTCTCCGTTCTTCCGGAAGTCAGGGCACTCCACTCAGGGGTGTCACACGACCTGAGGACTTGCAGGAGGTCCCCCACAAGTGGGGCCTCGGTCCTTGTGACTCAGCTCCGGCTTGGGGTCCGAGGAGCCCACGTGTGTCAGGACCTTCCAGGGGACCAGATGGGACTCCGACAAGCTCGGACTGCAGGGACCTGGGGAGGAAACTCCCCTCCCCCATCGCTGCGTGGGGGGGGACAGGAAGACCCGTGGCTCCAGGACAGGGTCGGGCTGGGCCCTCGGTGATGCAGGGTCCCGTGAACAGGGAAGTGGGGGTGTAAGTCAGGGTTTCCTGCGATGTGAACCCCACCAGGTTTCGCGTGTCCTCCATCTGCTGGGTGCTATGCTGGACACCGCAAACACAGGGCTGGATCCCGCCCTCAGGCTAACTATGTGCAGAATCACATACGAGTCAGGCGCTTACACAGAGCGCTGATTACAAAGGGTCAGGAGCGCACATAGTGCAGGGATGTGTGTGCTGAGCCGGGGCGGTGGCCTGAGAGCTGAGGAACCTGTGACAGGGAAGTAGATATGTTCATATGGAGTTATCCCAGATGGAACTGCACGTGCAAACGCCCTGGGGCAGGAGGCTCCTGGCATGTTTAAGGGCTTTACTGGCCTGCGGTGAGGGTGATAGAAACAACCTGGAGCTATGGTGGCATCTCCCAGAAGAATTCACTTTAGAGGGTCCACTGAACAACCTGCGTTGTGTGTGTGTGTGTGTGTGTGTGTGTGTGTGTGTGTGTGCGTGCACATGTGTGTGTGTGTGTGTGTGGAAGGAGTGGCCATGGGGGAGAAGGGATTGGTCAGCCCTTGGGACCCCACAAAGTAGCATCCTGCAGAAGAGGGGAGTCCAGGGAGCACGGGCCTCACAGTGGGGACCCCGCAGGTTGTGAACACTCCACCCACTGGGTCATGGAGGTGGGAGAGGCCCCTTGGAGCCAGTGTTCGGGGCCCTCAGGAGGGACCCGCGAGAGGGGCACACGGGCCAGGTTATGGGCAGCCTGGGGCAGGGCCAGGATGCGGCTTCTCCGCGAAGAGGGAGCCTGCGCTCTCCCGCATTCCGGAAGGACTCACCACTGTTGCTGGGGCCTCCATGGTTAGAAGAGAAAGCAGGTGGGGTCTCGGTGGTCCTTTCTAGCGGAAAGGGAGAGGAGATGACACACGGAGCACCTTCAGGTGACGGGCACCTCGGGAGGGGGCGTCCTCTAATTCTGGGCTGACAAGCAGGTGCAGCCCAGGCCCCCGAGCCTAGGGCTGTGCCGCCCGCGCCCAGCAGAGCTGGCCAAGCCCCGGGAGGCCCTCTCCCCGCCCGTTCGCCGGGCTGCCCTGTGGGGGTCCCCCCTCCCCGGGTGCCTGTCCTGCTTCTGTCCCAGGGAGCCAGAGCCGCCCACACCCGCCGCCTCGGGCCGCTCTCTTCCTGCTCCGGCCTGGAGCACTTCCCCATCCTCCAGTAGGGAGCCGGCCCAGGGCTGAGGGTGCGGGGCCCAGGGAGGTGGCGAGGGGGGCTGGGTGTGGGGCTGGTGTGCGGACTTGTGGGGGGCCCAGAGCGGGGGGCTGGGTGCCAGGGCTTTGGTACTGGGGAAGTCCTGGCTTCTCTGCTACCCCGTTCGGCGGTGGGGGATTTGCCGCTTTCTCATTTCTGGGTTGAGATCTGTGTCTGGTTCCTCCAGGCTGCCCCCTGCCTTGCCTGCTAGGCTGTCCTGGGGTCCCCGGGGGCTCGGGGGGGCTGGCTGGGGCCAGGTGCTGGGCCCTGGCACGCCCCCCCCCCCCCCCCCCCAGCACAGGGCTCCTGGAAGGGTCTCGGCAGCTGTCCCGCCGGGTGGAATGTTCCCAGGCACAGCCTGTCCCTTTCAGGCCGTTTGTCTCCGGAAACCTCAGAAACATGCCAGGAAGAGGAGAGGCGTCCCTGAGAATCTCTGGGCCCAGACGGGAGTGTTCCCGGAGCACGATTCCCACCGCCGGCCGTCAGGACGAGGGAAGAGGGAACCCCAGCACCCTTGGTGGGCGCCCCAGTGAGGATCTGCTTCCAGAACCGGGGGTCCCAGGCCGGGCGTGGCGGCCGGCTGCTCCCCCGCCGTCCACGTTCCGTGCTCCCAGGCCAGGCCCCGTCCAGCCTCTGCTGCGCCGCTGCGCGCGGGGCTGCACTTGGGCCTCACCCCGCCTGCTACCGGTTCTGTGGAAACCACCCACCGTCTCGGAAGCGCCGACGTGTGTCCTTCCGGAAACACATCGTCTAGAGTCTGAACTCCTGAGGACGGCGGGCCGCCCACGGGCGCAGGCGTCGTGCCCGTGAGCGGCGGCTACTGTCCCGTTTCATCCTCGAGTCCCTCCTTTCTTTGTTTTGGTAACGGAACTCTTCAAAGCCAGGGTGGGGGAGACAGGGGTTCTCCCCACTTTGGCGAACACCCCTCCCCCACGCGCGCTGTCCCCCGTGCCTTCCCCCCTGCCCCCTGCAGGTCCAAGGCTGAGACTCAGCACCAGCCCGCTCAGGCCGCAGACGGCCTCTCCGCGCGCCGGGCGGCAGGGGCCCCGGGGGGCAGACGTCAGGGCTGTGTGAGGAGCACTGGACACCCACCGCGAGGTGGACACGGGGCCGCAGGCCGACCGGGGCGCATGCATCGTCATGGCCGCCGTGGGACCGAGACACTGTGCCATGCTGTGTGTTCATGCTCTCAGTCAGGGGTCCACGGGTAAAGGTCCCCCCGTCAGCGATTCCATTCCTTTTTTTTTGTTTGTTTTGTTTATTTCTAGGAGAGAGAGAGAGACAGCGTGAGCAGGGGAGGGTCAGAGAGAGAGAGGGAGTCACAGACTGAAACAGGCTCCAGGCTCTGAGCTGGCAGTCAGCACAGAGCCCGACGCGGGGCTCAAACCCACGAACCGCGAGATCATGACCTAAGCGAAAGTCGGACGCTTAACCGACTAAGCCACCCAGGCGCCCTGATCGATTCCATTCCTGACCGCAGACTCACGGGGGGATGGGTGAGCACAGCTGCGAGGGCCTCCACGGACACAGCGTGGCCGTCTGCGCCGCTCCTAACCCTGCCGGCTGGGCGCCATCAGACCCATCTTGCAGAAGGAGAGACTGAGGCCCAGAGAGCGCTTGGTTCCAGGTTCACAGCCCTGCTGACGTGCAGGCAGGAGGTGGGTGAGCAGCCACGGGGCTTTCTACCAGCGTGTGGGGGCCTCCGGACTCCATGCCCCGTGGACCTCCGAACTGGAGACACAGAGGGGCAAGGTGTCGGCATAAGAAGGCAACATCTCACAACGGAGGAATGACCACGTTCACAGTCGCATTTATCTGCTCGCTTAGTTTCCGGAGTCAGCTGTGTGATCTTGACCAGGCTGCTTGTGCCCTGGGCCTCCATTGCCCACCTGTAAAATGGGTATAATGACGCAGCCTCTATTGCACTGTGACCGACAGGAGGGGTCACGTGTGTCGCTGCTCTGCTTTTTCAATCTCTCCTCACACCAAACCTGCCGAGATGATGGCCAGTGGTGGCCAGGACCTCGAAGCCTCAGGGGACCTGGGATCCAGGACCTCGAAGCCTCAGGGGACCTGGGATCCAGGACCTCGAAGCCTCAGGGGACCTGGGATCCACGGGGCCTCGTGTGATCAGCCCCTCTCATCCACCCAGCTCGGGACGCGTGTGGGACCCTGGCCTCGGGGGGGTTTAGTGAGGGCTGTTTGTGAAGGTGCAAGTGATTCCGCGGTGACCGCGGCTGCTCCTGCCTCCGTCCTCCCCCTGAGCTCATGCTCGGCCAGCTCCTTTGAGCAACGATTTCTGCCGATTCCTCTTGCTTTTCTGCCCTCCTTATCTCCACTGTGGACATAAGTTTCTTAAGTCTCTGAGACAGAATGAAGCGCCGTCATATGCAGTGTTTTAGATGTTACACTCGTCAAGATGAGCATGTGTTGCAATTGTTTTCCAGCATAGCCCAGGGGCAAAAAGTGGGCCCAACCAGAAGGTAACATGCACCAGCAACCAAAGAATGACGCGTTATTTTTATCTATCATCTATCTATCTATCTATCTATCTATCTATCTATCTATCTATGTATCTATCTATCATCTATCAGCTATCTGTCTGTCTATCTGTCAGCTGTCTATCTGTCTGTCAGCTATCTGTCAGCTGTCTATCTGTCTGTCTATCTGTCCCTTATCTCTGTCTATATGGGGAATGTACACCTGTCTGGCCAGCCCACTCCGAGCAAAGGCAGCACCTAAAAGCTGAGCAAGAGCATCAGCAGTGACTTCAGACTTGGGCCCACGGCTGCCTGTGGACACGGCTGCCTGTGGACAGGGCTGAGGGGCCGCGGGACAGAGTCCAGAGCGTTCTTGGGCAAGTCCTGAGAATTCTGGCCTCAGCTGGTGCCAGTGAGGCTCCACAGTGCGCGCCAGACTGTGCGGCCGCTCCGCAAGGGCGCCACAGCACTCCCCCAGCCTTGTTTCCTCTGGAAGCGGCCAAGTAGCCGAACCCCACAGCTGTCCATCGAGAAACCCCGGCCGCCTTCGCCTCTCATGGGCTGAGCCCCCTGCTGTGCCCGTCAGTCCCCGGTGTGTTCCCAGGGGGAGAGTGGGTCAGTTTACACCAGCTCAGGAGCTGAGACCGCCCTGTTCCGTCCCCAGCCCAGATGAGACCTTTTCCGTTGTCACAGTTCTTGCAGAAAGGAGGCGCGTGGAAGGCACCGTGGTCAGTGCTCACCCGGAGAAGCCAGCACGCTGAGAACGCACAGCCGGTAACGTGCTCAGATGTGCTGCCATATGCACAGGAGGGGACGTGATCCAGCAATTGGCCATGTGCGAGCGGGGGACGCAGGAAGGGCGGTGCGGCGATTCAGGCTGAGACGGCAGGGCCGAGAGCCACCAGCTCCCATGTCTGAGGCCCAGACAGGATGGACGTCCCGGCTGGAGATGAGAGAGTGAATTCGCTGTTCTCTTGCTGCCTTGCTGTTGATTGAATTATGCCCGTTCACATCTGAATCAGATGGTAATCTCTTCTGAAGCACTCACAGACACACCCAGAAATTATGTTTTACCAGCTCTCTGGCCAGTCAAGTTGACACAAAATTAACCATCATCAGGAAACCTGAGCGAGGGCCCTCTCGGGTCAGCCCTGTGCGGGGAAACCGAGGTGGACGTGGCTGCAGTGAGCTTTGTTTCCCCCTCTGTCCCCAGCGTGCTCGGCTCCCGACCCAGGAGCTTTCTGGCTGCCGTCACACCGGCCATCGCCTCCCACCCCCTTGCTCCCCCGGCTGTGTTCTCTCAAGCGCAGGGCTCTCCTTTCCCAGGAAGCCTGCTTTCCAAGCAGCCCTGGCGCCGGCAGCTGGAGACTATTTTAGGGATGAGCCGACAGCTCAGCATTCGTACTGAATGTTCCCCGTTGGCCGGGGCCCTGCCCGGTGCACCAGAGGGAACCGCATCACGGGAAATGGAAGTGGAAGGGCTTCTCAGCCCTGACGCTCGCTGACATTCCATTCGGCTGCCTGGCGTGCCTTCTCTCAAGCTGCGTTCAAAGAGCAGCTGCTGGGCCTTCCGTCCGTCTCTCCTTCCTCCTCCCTCGACTCGACTTCCCCGTGTCCCTGCCTTTCCGGAGCCCCAGCCTGGCTCTGCAGGAGGGAGGGGAGCCTGGCTGGACCCCTCCCCTCCCCGCCCCCCTCGCAGGCCCGGGCGGTGCTCAGGGTCCGTGCTCTGTGGGGAGGGGCTCGGGTCTCTAACGCTGCAGCCGCGGCCGGCTGTGGAGTGGCCGCAGGAGGAACGCCGGACTTTCACTTCCCCAGGCTCCCGGCCAAGTGGGGCAGCGGGAATCTCACAGCGACTGGCAGTCCCAGGGGGAGCGGAGTCTCCGATGCTCCCGCCCGGCCCCTCCCTGTGCCCTCTGTCCCTCTGCAAAGCGGAGACCCCCACCCCCAACGCTGGCCCGGAGGAAAGGGCGCAGGAGGGGGCGGGGCTGGGGGGGCTGGCTGCTGCTGCTTCGGCCCCCAGGCCCTCACAGACTTGTCCCCAAGGGCTGTCACCACCCTGGGCTCCAGGGAGGGGCCCCCAAATGACAGCGCCTGCGTGGTCGGCTGTCTTCCGAGAAGGCATGGAGTCTGCTGTCCTGGTGGGGTGTGACCTGCCCTGTTTCTTCTCTACAACACCCCCGCCCCGACCCTGTGGGGCTGCCCTGGACCTGGAGGAAGGGGACCTGGAGCTGCCGCAGACCCCTCAGTGCAGTGAGGACGCAAGTGACTGGTGGTGTGTCCGGGCCTGCTGGGGGACCGCNACTTGTCCCCAAGGGCTGTCACCACCCTGGGCTCCAGGGAGGGGCCCCCAAATGACAGCGCCTGCGTGGTCGGCTGTCTTCCGAGAAGGCATGGAGTCTGCTGTCCTGGTGGGGTGTGACCTGCCCTGTTTCTTCTCTACAACACCCCCCCCCGACCCTGTGGGGCTGCCCTGGACCCGGAGGAAGGGGATCTGGAGCCGCCGCAGACCCCTCAGTGCAGTGAGGACGCAAGTGACTGGTGGTGTGTCCGGGCCTGCTGGGGGACCGCGGCCCACAGACTGGGTCCTCGCCACCAGGATGCCAGGAGACATCTGCCCGCCAGCCCCCGGCACCGCACAGGGCTGCCTCCCCCTCAGTCACAGGGATGCACCGTGGAAGGAAAGGAACGTCGGAGGCCCAGGCGTGGCGGAGTCACACCAGGAGAGGCTGCGAGGGAGTCCAGGCGGGGCCTCTCAGCCTGGCCAGGACCAGCGCCCTCCCTCCCAGCCCGGGCCTGGCCGACCCCCCGGGGTGGGGAGCAGAGAGGTGTTTGCCCACCTTCCCCACGTCCATGCCAGGCGCCCCCCCATCCCTGATAACTTCCCAAGTCCAGGACAGTGGAGGTGGAGAGAGACGGCGCGGGCTGTGGGCAGTCGCCCGGCCCTCTTCCAAGACCTCAGAGAGGCTCTGTGCAATTCTTTTTTTTTTTTTAATGTTTATTTATTTTTGAGAGAGAGAGACAGTGCGAGCAGGGGAGGGGCAGAGAGAGAGGGAGACACAGAATCCAAAGCAGGCTCCAGGTCCGAGCTGTCAGCACAGAGCCCGACGAGGGGGTTGAACTCAGGAACCATGAGATCATGACCTGAGCCGAAGTCAGGGCTTAACCCACTGAGCCCGCCAGGCACCCCGGACTCCATGCAATTCTGACAGCTTGGAGTGGAGCAGGTCCCCTCCAGGGCAGGGCTGGGCGGCTTCTGGCTACTGCTTTCCCTGAGTCCTGGGTCCTAGTGTTTGCTGTCCCTGGAGGCCCCGGTCAGAGACCCGTGATTTCCCCATCTCCGCTCCAGGTGGGCTCAGCAGGGCCAGGGCCCGGGGTCTGGGAGGGCAGAGGTCAGGCGCTCAAGTCACCGAGCGGAAGGACCTGGGACCCCGTGCTGTTTGTACAGCCACCGAAATCCATACAGGTCTTGAACCTGCCACCGTGTGCAGCCTTGGCATGGAAGGTTCCGAAGTCTATGTTTTGTCTTCCTTTAAAGGCACCCCGCACTTTAAAGTGCCTCGGCCCTGGACGTGGCTGCAGGCTGAGCTGCAGGTGTGTGCTGGCCAGCCTGTGACTCGTCACTGTCGACAGCACAGGCTTGCGAGGTCACTCTGCCCTGACGCGCCTCCGCGTAGGGAGGGCTAACTCCAGCGCTCTCGGAGAGGGTGAGCCCTCTCCCCTCCCCCCGGGGATGGGGCTCGGCAGCCACACTGCCTCTGTGCCAGTCTCCTCCCTCCTCGTCCTGGTGATGTCACCTGTCCAAGCCACTTCTCCCGCTTCAGGCTTGTGGAAGCTCCATGAGCAAGATTTGCACGTTGGGTCCTGGGGCGGATTTCACTTTCCAAGGAGATCACACCAGCATCCACCCCACCCACAAGCTCTTCCTCCAGTGTGACTGACCTTCCTACGCAGGGTCCCTGTCCCTTCACTGGAGGCCGGGACCCTCTCTCTCTGGCTTTGGAAGACAGCCCCATCGGTCCCCCCTCCCCCCTCCCCTAGCTGACTCTCGCAGGACCCTGGGCCACAGACGCCCGCCCTGGTGAGCCCTGCCCCAGCTCCAGCACTGCAGAAACCCAGAGACATCTCGGGGGTCGCTGTGGCTTTCAGCCACTGCGTTTTGAGGAGCTGTGCGGCTTAGTCATGGCCCCAGGACAGGGGCACGGCAAGAAGGGAGCCATCCCTCCCCGGGGGGCGTCTTCTGAAAGTGCAGATGTATGTCTCGCATCATGAATAAAATATCTGCTGCTTCCACTGACCATTCCAGTATCGATTTCCACGGTTTCGGGAAGCGGCTCTTCCGTCTCTTGTGAAGCGGAAAGCACATCCTACGGCACATCCCTCTGGGGCCCCAGGCCGCCTCCCCCCCTGGCCGTACATACAGGCACCTGCGCTCTCGCTTTTCCCTTTTCTAACCAGAAACTGGCTGGAAACAAGACAGAGGCTGGCGACCTAGAGGTTTGCCTGGACATCTGGAAAATAATTTTAAATATTTACGTGTGACTGCAGGAGATGACACGTTTGCCACGGGCTTCTTCAGTTACGAGGTGACCCAGGCAGGGAGGAAAAGAAACGTTCTCTGTAGAGAAAGCATTTTATATTCCTGCTTGAAATGTTACTCTGTTCTGCTTAATGTGGGTGAAAAGTAAATGGTGCTCATGGAGGAAGGTTGTCGGAGAGAAGCTGAGTGGTTGGGATGAGGGGGAGCATCGGCCGTGAGCCCCCCGCTGCCTCTGCGGGACTTGTCAGGTCCTTCCAGGGGCAACTTCCCGTGCGGGGGACCACAGTTCTGCCGTTGGGAACCAGGCTGCTGTGTGGGGACCCGGCGCTCACAGACCCCTCCCTCTGGGGCATCAGGTCCTGTTGCAGGTGCGCACAGCCTTGGGACCTCGGTCTGCACTCTGGTCCCTTCCTTCCTGCATCTTCTTTCGTGTTGTGCTGGGCGGATGTGGAGGCCCGATGGCATCAGGCCCTCTGGGTCCCGAGTGACTGTGTGGAGCAGACACCCCTCCCCACCCGCATCCGAGGGGGCGGGGGAGGGGTGGGGAACACATGCTCACGGCGCTAAGCCACGGGCTGGGCTCGCGGACCGGTGAACACTTGGAGGACAGGGGCGTGCCTGAGTCTTCCCCGCGTTTGCAGAGTTAGCTGGTGTTCTTGGAATTAGTGAGAGGGAGAGGTGCGTGCGTTTCTCGGGGCAACACGCGCTCTGCGTTTCCCTCCCTTCGCCTCCATGAGCTGGAGGAGGAGGAAGGCTCTGGGCTCACGCATGGGACGGGCGAGGGGCACCGTCAAGCTCTAGGCGCCGCTTAGAGAAGAAAAGCTCTCGGGAGGTTCCGCGCGGCTGGGACAGTGAACAGGGACGTATGTCCTGCGTGTTTGCCTTTTTAAAATGATTATTTATTTTGAGAGAGACAGAGGGCACCCACATGCGAGCGGAGAGGGGCAGAGAGGGAGAGAGAGAAAATCCCAAGCGGGCTCTGTCGGCGCAAAGCCCGAGGTGGGGCTTGAGCCCACGAACTGTGCGACCGTGAGCTGAGCCGAAATCAGGAGCCAGACGCTCAACCGAATGAGACGCCCAGGTGCCCCTGCCTTTCTCAGACTGTGTCCTCGCGGTGGCCTGGCCGGGCAGCCTCGTCTATACAGTGCGGCTCGATTGTTCTCATCACTAACCTCATCCGGCGGCGAGCACGTGAGCGAGGAGGTGCCGGGTCAGCCGAGCCCTTTAGCTGGCGTGTCTGGGGACCCTGGCTGTCTGGAGCTCCGGAGGGAAGTCCAGGCACCCGGGAAAGACGTGGGTGAGACGGACTCCCACGTGAGTGTCGCACTTGCAGCCTGCAGACCGTACTGCGTGTGCGCTTGCAGGCTCACCCACCCAGGCGCTGTGCGCCCTCCGGCCCGTGGGCGAGGCTGTGACACCAGGCACCTCCCCGCGCCGGCCGCACGAGCCTGCTCAGAATCGGGTCACCCGTGGCACCTGCCACCTGCGGCTCTGGGTCATTCGAGTTCACTTTTATAGACGGTCATTAGGCACCACGTTTTCACTGGAAAACAACAAAGAGAAACATGCAAAGGGCTGCAAACGGTGACTGTGGTCCGTTTGCACAGGTGGCACATGGGTGGAGACACGCCGGTTAGGTTTCTGGCACCTTCCGGTGCCTTAACTGGTTTTGCGGTGGATCTTCATGTCCACGGGGACATGGACACCTCTTCTGTCGGCCATTACATCTTGCCGAGGTGCGGGCCTGGCTGGGTGCTGTGGCCGTGCCCACGCCGAGGGCGTTTATCACAATCAGTGCCGAGAAACAGCCAGGTTTCCTACGTAGATTAGGAGGCTCTTTGAACAACGGAGCTAAAATTCGCTATAGATGGAGGCCAAAAGCTTGTCTGGGTCTGTCTCTTCTTTCTGATCTTCTTCTTCTTCTTCTGAGCCCCAGGAATGATCTTGATGTCCTTCTATCTGTTCAGTGCCCAGGGGGTTTGAGTTAAAGTGATTTTTCTGCACAGACCTCATGCCGTGGATGCCTGGGTCTGCAAAGAGCAGCCGGGCTCCGGGCCACAGCAAGTCGCATCCGACGGCTGATGAGAGCTTGACGCGGCTCCCAGGACTTACAGCTCCCAGCAGGGCCTTCTGACATGTGGGACGGCAAATTCCAAGTTTATGATTGTATCTGCGCCCCCCTCCCGTGGGAGACAGTCCTCCCCGCGCTGTGGCTGCCGGAGAGGACGCGTGGGCGGAGGAGTCGTGCTCTGCTCTTTTTAGCTGCAGACTCGTCCTCCTCCGGCTGTGTGTGTGTGTGGGGGGAGCATGGCAGTGATGCTGGGGGGGACCTCCTCCGCTCTCCCTCCTCAGCCTCCCCTACAAAGGGCTAGAAAGGCGAACCTCCCAGCCGACACAGATGGCTGGGGCGTCCCTGGGGTGGGCAACCACATGGGTTGTGACTGCAGGGACCCCAAATTCTTTGACACTCCTCCAAGTGGAAGGTGAGGTCCCCGTCCCGCTCCTTCAACTCCGGGTGGGTCTGTGGCCACCTCACCCCATTGCCCAGTGTTGGGGGGAGTAACTGACTTCAGAGCTCTGGAAGATTTGCCTGGTCTGTTTGGGACGCCTGCTCCCAGGATGCTCCCTCCCAACGTGGTGACATGCTGTGAAGGACGCCCAAAGCCCGTGGAGAAGCCACACGTGAGCGTTTCCAGGGTCACCAGCCCCACGGCCCCCGACCACCCTGGGGCCCCCGCCAGGGATGCCACCACAGGGAGCCAACCAGCATCCCCGCTGTGCCCAGCCCGAATCCTGACCCAAGGCGCCCAGGAGCACAGCTGATGAGATCAGCTGGGGGTGTGTCACACAGTACGGGACACCTGGGTCCCAGGTGTGTCTCTCTGATGGACGTGAGGTCCAGCCCCCTCCCAGCCGCTGGCTGCTGCCCCTTCACCGGAGCGGGGCCGGGGAGGGGAGCCCGGCTGCCTGTGGGCGGCAGCTCGGTGGCTACAGCCGGCCGCCATCTCCTCGGATGCAAGCCTGTCCTGCTGGGAGGCTGGGCTCTCCTGACATGGGCATGAGGGTCGGGCAGCTCTTGGAGGAGGGAAGACAGGGTCCCCCCGAGAGAGGTGAGCCAGGAGGAACGAGGCCGCCTCCAGGCCTGTGGGCCCAGGAGAGGCAGCAGGGCTGGGGGGCTGGGCTGCCTCCCAAGGAAAAGGATGGAGCCCGGGTCAGCGGTCTGGGAGGGCTCCCTGCTCTGGATCTACTTCTTTAAAAAAANCAGCAGCGGATGGCTCTGCCGTGTCCACAGACTTGTCTTTTCCAGGATGTCACAGGCCCGGAGTCCTACACCGGGTGGCCTTTCTGATCGGCCGCCACCACTCGGTACTGAAGGTTCCTCCACGCCCTTTCCTGCCTGGAGAGGTCACGTCTTTTTCACATGGGCCAATATTCTGCCGCCTGGAGGGGCCACGCTACTTACGCATCACCCGCGGAGCACGTCTGGCAAGCTCTCAGCTTCGAGCACTTTTGAGCGTAAGCCGTGTGCAGGCTTCCGTGTGGACCGACGCGTCCAGCTCATCTGGCTAAATACCGAGGAGCTGGGTCAGACGGGAGAAGCGTGTTCAATTTGTGAAAAACTGTCGAACTGTCTTCCAAAGCGGCCGCCTCGTTTGCCGTCCCTTCCAGCGGGAAGGACAGTTCCCGATGCGCGGCGTCCCCTGTGGCACTTGCTGTCAGCGGCACGGGCCATCGGTCAGGTGCGCAGTGGTGCCCGTTGCTGTTGTGAGGTTTCTGCTTCTGGGGGGTTTGGTGGCACGGAGAGAAGGCTGTTTCTATCGGACCGACGTGAGCGGGACATCCCCACCCTGGGTGTGACTGGGAAGTGCGCCAAGGGGCCAGGACCCATGCAGGGTGAGGGCTGGGCGGTCCAGCCCAGACCTGCCCGCGTGGCAGGGGTGCGGGCCAGCGGGCCTGGCGGCTGAGAACTCTTGTCTTTGTCGGCCCCTCCTGGCCCACGCGGGGGGTCCCTGGCCCCCGCCCTTGGCTGGTGCCTCTGGCTGGTGCGGAAACCCATTTGGAGGTTCTTCAGGGAGGGGGTCTCCTGGGAGGCAGGGGGTGGGTGGGAGAGGCTTCTCAGCAGGGGTGGGGCTTGGGGCGCCCACTTCCTTCCTCCTATGGGATGCAGAGCCTGGAATGTGTCCTTGCAGCCAACTCGACCCCCACGAAGTGGCTCCCTGAGCAGTGAGCTCACCTGTCTTCCCAGGGTGACTCCTGGCCGGCGTCACTTCTCCATCTGGGAGTGAAGAGAGGGACGCGAGCGCCGTCCTAGCCACGGGGGAGAGGCCGCGGCGGCTAAGTTAGTTTGGGCGCGACTGCCTTGGGTGCCGAATGCACAGACAGCAGGTGTCTGGCTGGGGCGTCAGTGCACCCGGGGCTTGGCCAGGTATGCAAAGGCGAGGAAGCAGCTAAGAAGAGGAAGAACAAATGGGCAATAAACAAGGTGGGAAGGAAGCAGGTGACCTCGCTTAGCCACCACCAGGGCTGCAGCTCTGAGGCGGAGAAGTAGCCGGAGAGTGTGGAGGCGGGAGGACAGGGACCCAGCAGGGAGCCCACACCTTGGACCCGGAAGATGCTGCGGTGCTCGTCAGGGTGCTCAGTGGGCCTCTGTTCTCCTGTCTGGGTAAAGCCCACGATGCCCTGGCGGCAGGGCCCGACTCCGGTCTCTGGCAGGTTCTCCCCGAGCTGTCTGAGCACCAGGCCTTCCCCTTGCTGAGTCATGAGGTCAGAGCCCGGCCGTCCCACCCGGTCCCATACCTGTGACACCCATTGCCTGTCTGTTGTGTTTGCGATGCCTGAAACCTCGATGGGGACACAGTGGGGGAGCGGGCTGCCTCTGGGAGAGGAGGTACGTTCCCTGCACTCAGATGGGCACGAACTTGGCAGCAGGGAGGAGAGCGGCCCAAGGCGGGGGGTAGGGGGTGGGTCTCGCTGTGCCTGAAGGTCGGGCCGCCCCGCACGGCCCTTATCTGCTCAGCTGGAGAGATTCAGTGGGGAAACTGTGGCTGGACGTCCTGCCCGGCCTCTGCACAGCGTCTTTGTAAAATAAATACATAAATAAATAAAAAACACATTTTGATCTTCACATCCCAAAGCCTTATGCAACCGTGAAAACATGCGGGCCCCTGGACGGCCTTATCAGCATGGGTCTGCCCAGCACCCTCCGAGGGAGGGACGGGGCCAGGCCTCATTAGGAGGACCATCTCCTGGTGGCCCTGACACCCCGCACCTGCTTGGACGACCGCGCACCCTCTGGACGGTCTCCCAGGCTCCGGAATGAAAGCAGCGTGGCGGCCCGTCTCAGGCCACAGGAGGTTTTGATTTCCTGCTCCCTGCGGGTGTGGACTGACCACAGGGCTGGCCGCTCAGCCGCGCGCACGCCCCGGCCTGCTGAGAGGTGGAGGGTCACCTGGACCTTGGTCTGCTCGGCACGGAATCACTGAGGGAGACCAGCTGCCTTTGAGGCCAGGCTGCCGGCCGGCTCCACTGTGGGGGCACCGCTCAGTCAGTGGGACCCGTCCGGTGTGTCGGTCCCTCTGCAAGCCTCGCCCCCTCGGGGTTTTCTATAAACCTGGGAGGGCGAAGCACCAACACACAGGCACCCCTCCCCCTCCCCCTCGGCAGGCGTCACTTAAGTCATCGTAGGCAGCGTCTGGGTGCAGCCCGGAATCCTTCTCACCACTTTCCAAGAGCGCCGTTCCAGACCCTTCATGAACTTTCTAGACCATCTGTGTGGCTGGGGCAGTTAGCAGGTGTCTTGCAAGCCAGTTATTCGTGGCTGGGGTGCAAACACTGGCCCGTGTCCACAGTGGGAGTCATTGACAGCAGTGACTGCGCTCCCTGCGCCCCGTCCTGATCCATGGTGGGGAAGAGGAGCCCAGGGTGGCAGACACAGCCAGCAGGATGGAGGGGAGTAGATGCCCCGGTGGGGATGCCGCGTGCTGGGACTTCCTCTTGGGAATTGCACAGAGCTTGGCCAGCGAGTCTGAGGGGAGGTAAAGCCGGCGTTTCCAGAGAGCAAACAGGTGCTCGCGGGTGTGGCTTATGCCTCGGCCCCAGAGCCTGTTTTCCAGATGGGGACACTGAGGCTCTCGAGGTCAGGTGACTTGTGCGGGGAGCCTGGTTGGTAAACCCAGCACAGGGTTAGAGCTGGCTCCTCAGTTCTTGTCCACGCGACCTTCTCTAAGGAAACTTGGGACCTACTTCATCACTTTGGGGTCGCTCCCCCTTGTTGGAAAAAGTCTCACCCTGTCAGGACACAGGCCAAGGCTAGTGGGGTCTGTGGTCCCCCCGGGGTGTGACAGCGAACACAGACCATCTTCTGTGTGGTGGAAAGCGGCGCTCAGAAGGTGTTCCCTGAAATTCAGTGGACATTAATTAAATGCCTGTGTTTGCTGGTGACACCCCAGGCTCAGGCGCATTATGAAAGCTTGAGTCTTGCACGGCTGGGGTGCGTGAGATGTGGGTGCACGCCAGACCCGCCTCTGCAGCAGGTGATCCTGCGTGCCCGAGGCTGCTGGCGCCGGGGGCAGCGGGGTGAGCACCGGCCCGTGCCCTTCTGAACTATGCCTGGTGCCAGCGGCTGGGACGAGCCCACCGAGGGGAGGCGGAGTGACACAGAGCTGTCTGTCTTGATCTGTGGCCGCCCCCACCCCACACTTAGAGGTTTCGAGCAGCATTTACTGTGTGCCCTGACGTGTGGGGCAGGAAGTTGGGCAGGGCTCGCCCTGGGGGTGCCCGCTCCTCCGGGAGCTGAGGGAGACCAGCTGGGGGTGGGCCGGCCGGAGGGTCCTGGACCACTTTGCTCACCTTGGGGGGGGCCTGGCCAGAGCACCTACACTTGGCCTTTCCAGCATGGTCCCTGGGTTCTCCCCATTGCAACTGCCTCTCCCAGAATCAGGGGCCCCAGGGGCCCTGAAGTCCTCCTCTGCTGTCCCCCCGCCCCCACGGTCATGGGAGCCAGTCCACATCCCAGGGAAGGAAGGCAGCCACCCACCCCCCAAAATAGGGGGGAGCAGCAAAGTCTTTGCAGCCGTCTGGCACCCCCCACAGGACGAGTTCAGCCACCTGGAGGTGAGGTGGCGGCGGGATGCACGGGTCCTGTGGGCCCCTCCTCAGCACTGAGCGCCCCCAGTCTGGGCTCTGGACGGTCGCCCCCAGGAGCCTTCCCCCACCCCGTGGGGGTGCACCCTGCCTGTGGGCCCCCGCTGGCTCCCTGTGCAGTGCCCCTGTTCCCACAGGTGCCTGACCCACAGGGCACATGCTTCAAAATAATTACCTTGATCATATTTTCATAATAAAAGAAGACGACAACAATCCTATGGTCTGTTAGTAGTGAAACAACAAATGCTAACACGTGGGCTCAGAGTTAGCTGGAACCTTCTAGAGACAGACCCTCTGCACGGGGGTGGCTCAGCCCACAAACACCAACCACTCCCGTGCCACATGCTTTCCAACGGCTTTCTGAGCCCTGTCACCCTGGAGACCGAGCAGGATTGGAGGCCCGTCTGAGTGGAGGGCTCGGGCCTGTGCGGCTGGGCCACGGGGATGCCCATGTGCGGACGGACCCCAGACGGCCAAGCCCGCGTCTCTGGGCCTCGTGGCTGCAGGCCACATTGCTATTGCCACCTCCTGCCCCCAGATGTGGCAGCAGAGATGTGGGCTCGAGTCTTCCCTCCTGGAGCTGCGAGGCCAGCCTGGAGGCCCTGAGACCGCCTCCCTCCTGTGGGCCGGCTCACCTGGAGAGGCTGGTGGCTGTGGGCTGGGTCATCATCAGGTGGGGGGAAGCCAGGGGTCCAGGTCACACATTTGCCAAAGACATCCTCAGCAAAGAGGGGGTGGGCTTTATGCCTGCACCGCCCCGCCGGTGCTCGGCCAGAGCTGAGCGTGGCCACTGCCTGGGCACCAGGCCACGATGACCTCCCACGCGGCCCTCATCCACATGGCTGGCCTCCCCTCAGCCACCAATGCTGACCTCCAGTGACCCAGTCAGCCCGGGTCTGGAGGCCCAGGGAGGGAGTGAGGCTGCACGGTCAGGGGTCTAAGTCAGAAGCTCAGAAGCTGGGAGGTTTCTGTGGACGGAAGCAGATACAGAGCCGTCTCCTTCTAGGACAGCCCGAGGCTTCCTTCCTGGAAGTGAATGAATTAATGCGCTGGCATGTCCATGGGCGCCCCCCGCCCCAGCTCCGTCTGGAGGGCCACCTGGCCCTGTGAGTGTGCTGCACCCAGGCCCCCTGACCGAGGGGCCAGGGTGATGCTGGCTGGTCCTGCTGCGTCCAGGAACGTCGCCTGTCTCCTGCATCTGTGTTCCATTCCCATCTGGGCTGGGCTGTCCCTCCTTCTCCCATAGCTGAATGGCCGAGGAAGCCCCTCACCCTGGAGGCCCCCGGCCTTGCACACGCCCGCAGGGCTCCGAGGAACTCGATCCAGCCTGGGGAAAACGTGGCCTCGTGTGCGGCGTGGTCCACAGGGCTGGGCCCGGAAACGGCCTCCCCCATGCTGGCTGTCTTCAAGCTGTCGTCCTGTCCTTCTACAGGGTCCCCAGCTGGACCCAAGGTGACCCCCAAGTCCTGTCACTCGCCTCACCCAACACCCCTCTTTCAAGCCCTCTGGGCTCCTCGCGGGGCACATGGAGCAGGAAGGGAGCCCCTCCCCCGCCCACCGGCCCTCCGTGCTGCAGCCGGTCCCTGTGTGGCCCGTGGCTGAGTGATGCCCAGGAGGGAGGGCGTCCCAAGGACAGGTGCCGGAGGGTGGCCTCACAGGGTGTTGGTGCCTCCACGCCCACTCCCACAAGGGCACGTGGGAGCCCCTCCTGTGCACGTCTCTAGGGGACTGAGGCAGATCGCTTGGCTCTACTTCAATGCACGTGTCCCCCAAATGGGACACCAGTTAGGTTGCATTGAGTATCTGCAAAGCGCTGTCCTCTTTATAAAGACAATTTCCGTCCTGAGGGTCCCCAGGCCCCAGTGCCTTCTGCTCTGACCTTGTGCCGGAGCGGGGAAGCCCTGGAGATGCAGCCCCCGGGGAGTGTGGCAGGCAGGGGACAGCGGCTCTCGGGGCGGCACCCAGCTTCCTGCAGCTCAGTGTCACTGCGTCCGAGTACGCAGTGAGTGAGCACGCTTTCTGCGAGAAACTTCTAAGAGATTATACCGTCCTCCGTTGGCAAGAGCGGTGTGCCCTGCAGTGGCGGAGGAGGCAGCCAGAGGAAGGCTGGTTTCTCCAGGTGGCCTGGACCGGCAGACCCGGCAGCAGGTACAGGGCCTGCATGCATTTTGCCGGCTGCCACCAGCTGCCACCGTGGTGAGGCCACCAAACGCTCTCACGCTGGCGCCTGGGGAGCTCGGCACACGGCATTCCGCAGATGGAAAGCTGGAACGCTGCAGGTGGCCAGGCCAGGAGTGCAGCGAGCGAGGTGTGCAGGGGCAGAGGCGCAGGCCGCCTCTGGGACACACGTGCAGGGGGAGCGGGCAGGCCCTCCGGTTCGGTGCTCCCTGGCCCCCTGCAAACAGGCCCTGCAGATACAGGATGCAACTGCCCGGGCCCTGTCCCTGCCCCACCCGTCTCAGCTGGGCCAGCGGGCAGGCTCTGTCGTCCCCATTCTCGTGGCAGCATGCAGACCCGAGGGGACCCTTCCCGTCGGGACCCCACTGGCTTGTGAGAAGCTCGCTGTGTATCACCCTGCAGAGGCTCCGCAGGCCACAGCCCCGAGCCGGCCCAGCGTGGCCCCACCCCCGTGGATCCCGCCTCTGGCATCCTCCAGGTCACGCTGGGGGACGCAGGACGCGCGGCACCCACACACGCCTTCGTCGCATTCTGATCCCACACGGAGCCTAGACGGTGACGGCNGCAGCCAGGAGGGAAGGCCCCGCCCCCCCAGGTGAGCTGGAATGCTCCGGTGAGCCCGGCCAGCGGCCTCTGTGATGTGGGCCCCGAGGCTGTCTTGCAGCCCCGAGGAACCCCCCCCTCCCGGCAGGCGNGGTGCGCGCCATTCCCAGTCTCCTTTGAAGGCTCAAAGAGGCAGAGGGAGGGCTTTGCTCGCTCAGGACTCTTGTCCGCAGGGCGGATCAGGGCCTGACGCAAGCCTGGCCCAGCGCCACGGCCAATAGACCAGAAACACTCACGGAGGGAGTTCATAACCGGTTCCGACTTACCTTGTTTGCTTCAGGTGTACGTCTACGGTCCCCACTCAGCCGGACGTGCCTGCTGCAAATACCAACGGCGGGAGCCGTCTCCTTACATTCGGTGGGAGACTCCCGCCACTGGCAGGGCGTGCTGCTTTCGCCCGGGTTCTGATCTTCCTGGGGAAGCGATTTGAGTAAGATTACAGATGCCAGTAAGTCTGGTTTTGAACCCTGGCTTACAAAGACACCGACTTTATTTTGTTTCTTAGCTGCAAGGATAGAGGCCCCAGAGTCCCCCTCCATCCCGCAAAATGTCTATGTTCACCCATGGGATGCCTGCGCGGCAAGCCCCAGCGTCTTGTTTCTCCGAGATTTGTCCCCATGGTAGAGACCATCAGCGCGTGTGGATTGGTCATTCTCGATGGTGGTGGGGAGACACTGTATCCCGTCTATGCTGTTATATTCAGGAACTCAAGGGCGCCTCTAGAAGGGAATGTTCAGTGCTGAGGGATGTGACCAGTGAGAAAGAGGGTCAGAGGGATTCAGTTAGCCATCCCCTGGGGAAGGGACCCTTGTGTCTTTGGGATCTGACCCTTGTGGATGGGACCGATGGATGAGGTCCATGGAGCACAGCCAGAGCAAAGTCACAGAAGGTTGGATCTCTCTTCTCTCCACCCAAGGATGGCTGATGACCCAGGCGGGTGGCGGGGCGGCCCACCTCTGCAGACCTTCCCCTTGGCCCCGGACAGTGCAGCCTGGGCACATGGGAGGACCGGGAAGTCACAGCCTGGAGGAACGTGGAGAGCAGGAGACAAACTTCTGTTGGATCCCGACTGGGCTGACTGCCGCTTGCAGGGTCTGGGCTCCGTCACCTGGCTCTGCGCAGACTGCTGTCACCTCTGATCAGAGGTGATGTCAGCTCCTATCTGTCAGAGGCCACATGTGCTTCCTGGGCCTTATGCTCCATTGTCCCAGCAGACCTGCGAACCGGGCATGGTGTCTCCTCTGGCTCCCACGCAGGGGACGCACGTCTCCCAGAGCTTGGGAAAGTTGTCCGTACCCCACAGCCAGGCCAGCACGGCAGTGGCCTGTTACCTGCCGCCGGCTCCCGTCACTGCTCTGCAAGGCCGCGCCCCCACCTGTTTCTGGTGTGAGGTACAAAGAGATGACCCAGGGACAGATGTGAAGTCAGGGTCAGGGCTCAGGCTGCCCAGTTCAGAGCCCTGCCATCCAATGTGTCAACATACGTGGGGGGCCACTGGGGGCTCAGTCGGTTAAGCGTCCAACTTCGGCTCAGGTCATGATCTCGTGGTTTGCGGGTTCAAGCCCCGTGTCGGGCTCTGTACTGACAGCTCAGAGGCTGGAGCTGCTTCAGATTCTGTGTCTCCCTCTCTCTCTGACCCTCCCCTGCTCACACTGTCTCTATGTCTCTCAAAAATAGATAAACATTAACAAACTTTTAGAATCAACATATGTGGACCCAGGACTGATGGGCAATTTGCAGATCCTTGGCCAACATGTGAGGGTTCCTGGTGTATCCGGGCCGGCTTGGGCCCCCAGAGCTGGCGGCAGGGGAGGGGGTACCAGCTCATGGGCTGGCGCGCTGGACTCCCTGCGTCCAACTGACCTTTTGCAGACGGGACTTCTGCTATACTGAAAAGGTACGGAAAAAGGGACTTCGGTGGGTCCCCAGGGGTCCCACCCCAGCAACTCAAGTTTCAGTGCCTCGGAGGACAGGGCCTTGGAACTCATGATGGGACATGCAGGGTGCAGGACCGGGCTCGCCCCCTGAGGGCTGTGCTGCCGCTGGCATCGACACTGGCCGTGTTCAAAGATGCACAGTGGGTCTCGAAGGGGCATGCTGGGAACCTGGGGGGGGTCACTGGGACTACTGGTATTTTGTGGGCAGGGTCAGGTCCAAATTGTGTTGTCAGCTGCTGGATTGGGCCAAGGACCCACGTGTGATGGCGTGGACGTGGGGGGATGTGGTGTCCGCTCCACATCTGCCCAAGACCACGCCTTTCTCGCATGGCTGGGGTACACCTAGAGCTTCCGGAAGTGCAGCTGAGACACGGGAGGAGATCCCAGCTCCCTTTAGCTCCGAGCTTTGTCCACAGTCACAGAAAATGCCGCACGTGGGGCTGGAACCCTGAAGTGGCACCGCACCTGCTGCGTCCTCAGAAATATTACGTGTAACGAGGCGGTCGGAGGACTTGACAGCTTCATCTCAGGAAGTTCTGCCTGAACGTTTGCTGCTCTAGTAGCTCTTACTGGTTGTGACTTTGCCTTAGTTTTCTGGCACGTTGCTATTCCAGCAGTTCATACTCTCTCCCTCCCTCTCTCTCCCATCAGTCTTGCTGCAGACACGCTGGATTATCCAAGAATCTCACTTCTGGATGGTTGAGGGAGTGATAAGAGTATTTGTTAGGAGAAAGGTGGGCTGATCAGACCGTACACACACACACACACACACACACACACACACACACACACACACACTGCTGATGGACACGGCCCCACGGCCCCCCCGCAGCGAGCCTCCCTTTTGGAAACGGGGCTGCACCTGCATCTGGCCTGCGCTGCCCTTGCTCGCCCTTCCTGCAGGGGCCCCGGCCCCACCCGGGCCAGCTCTGGCCTGTCCCTCCCCAGCCCCGCACACCAGGGCTGATGCACCTGCTCCCTCAGTGCCCCGTGTCTGACAAGTTCCAAAGGTGGAAGAGTGCTGGCTTCCGGGACTTTTCAGTGGTGTTTGCAGTGTGGACACAGGGTGTAAGGCAGTGCTGCCTGTCCCCGGGCTCTCTGGAACAGACACTCACGTCCACGACAGCTTCTGTCCCCTCTGGGGCTGGGTTTCCCTGCCGACTCCCAACCAGCCTTGAGCACAGCTCCAGGGAGGCGCCGAGCACGGGAGTGAGGTCCTGGACGTCCGAGCGGGGCGCTCCCAGGGGACTCCGTCGCCAGAAACGCTGCCTCTGCCTGTGGGGGTTCTGGCAGCTTCTGGGGACAAGAGGGACGTAGCCGGCCTCCTTCGCACATTCACACTGCACTCACATTCCGGATGATTCCCGGATGAGTGATGCGAGAGCAGCTCTCTGCTGGTCCCTCGGGTGCCGGCAGACAGCTGTCCCGGGGAAAACTTGACTGTGGAGAGTACGCGTGCGTGTGGGCAAATGTGTGCACGCGTGCTTGCACGTGTGTGTGCGTGCGTGCACACGCGCATTGGAGGGTCACTGGAGCCCCTGACAGGTGTGAAAAGTCAGGATTCACCGGGCCAGGTTTTGGCTCCGTCCGTGTCTCCTGGTTTCTGTCAAGCCAGTGAGCACATCTCCTGCTCGTGCGTGGAAGACTGGAGCACATGTGACGTGATGTGTCCCTGGGGCCCCAGTGCCCGGGTGAGTCTGCAGCTCCCCATGCCTGTCCGGTGTCAAGCCTGCTCGGCACGGGGGCCTGGGCCGCGGGGGCCCCGCTGAGAACCTGGCCTTCCCCGGCGCCGGGCCCTTCTCTGTGCACACACGCTGGGATCGGAACCGGAGACTTCTGGCCGTGCGTGCGGATGAACCGCCACCGCCCTGTGAGCCCACGCATCACTCTTTTCTCCTCAAACTAAGTGGTGGAAATAAAGCCTCACGTCCGTCTGCTGAGGTTGGACTTTGTCCGCAAATGAGTTACAGAAAGACTTTTCGGACTTCGAGTGGCCTATAAGGCGTAACAGCCCTGCAGAAACAAAAAGGAACACGGCGCGGTGGCCCACACCGGGCTTCACAGGCGCACAGTCCGTGTGCACACGCTCGCTCGCTCTAGGCCTTAGGGCGGCTGTGAGGTCAAAAGTCAGCCCTGGATGAGCCCCTCGTCAGGGCCCTGCTTACAGCCGCCCAGCTGCCGCCCACGCTGCTGGCAGCAGATGGCCCCTTGTCCCGGGGGTGGAGGAGAGCTGGGTGGGGGCAGGGAGGCCCTCAGGCTGCCAGCCCCCTCCTCTCCTACGCACCGCCCCCCACCCCCCCGGACGAGGATGGCCTGAACTGCTCTGGCTACAGGAGGGGCCACAGGTGAGCGGGGAGGTGGGGACCAGGAGCAGAAGAGCCGGGAGGGAGCCCTGTNGGACTGTGGGCAGAGGTGACCCTGTGTCTGGTGGCTTTAGCAAAAGAGCCCCACCTAAGTGCCGCCTTGGGCCTGCCGCAGCCGCTAAGCTTTTACAGGCCGCCTATGTTGGAGACAGCAGTGTCCGGGGGGAAAGATCAAGGGGCGCTGGGTCGTCACAGTGTCACACTGCACTTGTCCCTCCTCGGCGCCCGGACTGCAGAGCCCAGGGCCTGGGCCAACCCTCTGCTGCTCTCGTTGAAATCACTGTCAGTGCT
>NW_027529428.1:19509088-19516767 GCF_008692635.1 Crocuta crocuta | reverse complement strand
TAAGGGAGCTAGGGGACCTGGAGGACACTCTGGGGGGACTGGGGTACCTGGAGGACATTCTGGGGGGGCTGGGGGACCTGGGGGACAGGGCTGCGGGACATCTGAGATATCAGCTGTGACAGCCCACAGCCCCCAAGGGGACGCTGCCCAGATGCAGGGCTGCTTGAGGCCCAGTGAGTCTTAGCCGGGGTTTCCTATCCCCTCAGACCCACAAGGCCTAGAGTTGGCTTCAAATTAAAAAAATTTTTTTTAAAGTTTATTTTTCAGAGAGGGAGAGACAGAGCATGAGCAGGGGAGGGGCAGAGAGAGGCAGACACAGAACGTGAAGCAGCTCCAGGCTCTGAGCTGTCAGCACAGAAGCTGATGTGGGCCTTGAACTCACGGGACCATGAGATCATGACCTGAGCTGAAGTCGGTCCCTCAACCGGCTGAGACCCCCAGGCGCCCCCTCAAGTTAATTTAAACAAAGATAATGAGCTGTGATATTTTTGCATAAACTGAGATGCACCATAAATGGAAATTTGTGGATCGTTTTTCCCCTTTGATGGAGGCAGGGTGCCTGGCTGGGGTGGACGGTCATCTGGGGGCTGGAGTTGAGAGCATGGGGGACACGCTGAGGAGGGCGCTGCTGGCCGGGAGCCTGAGTCTAGAAGCTTCTTATCACCCTTTATTTTCTTCTCTAGTTGAAGATCACGCGAAAGCTTTTAAGATAATTCTGCAACCCACTGGGCACACAAAAGATTGTATCCAACTTGGGTGCCCATTAGCAAGAACAGCAATAAACAAAGACACATCCGGGAAGCCCCCACCCAGGCTGGCAGGAGGGCGGGACCACACCTCTGACATTCCAGCATGTTCTCCTCCCTTTTCCTACCGTGGTTTCAGTGACCACTGGCCTGAAAACTGCATGAATAGTCAACTTGCCTTGCTTAAGATACTACTGTATGCAGATAGGTTGCTAAGCAATAGGTGGGTGGGTTTTCCCAGGTTTTAGACTTTCACAAACAGAATTATATCGTGTAAATTGTGCGACTTGAATTTTTCNCCCCTGGGGTCTCAGCCGCACAGTATTTCACTGTCAGGATTGTTTGAGATGTTCCAGGTTTCCCTATGGCAAGCGACGTTGGTCTGAATGTCCCTGAAGGGCACAGATCTGACGGTGTGACTGCTGTCGTGCAAATCCTGGCTATTTAGGTCCTGCTGGTGTGACCTTGAGCAAGTCACAGGACCCCCTGTGGTCCAGGCTCTGCGTTAGAAGTGTGTAAGGAGAATTAAGCGAGCTAATGTAGACGGGGCACTGAAATTGCCATCTGGCATGGGGTCAGTTTAAAGATTAGATAGGATGATGATGATGATGATGATGATGATGGCGATGGTGGTGGTAACATGGGCGATGGTGGTGGTGGTGGTGGCGACGATGGTCATCTCCAGTGTGCGCGTGCCCTGTGTGCTCATCCCCAGTGCGTCATACTTCAGCGTCTGTGTCACCATTTGTGTGCTCCCTGGGCGCCAGCCCCATTGCACGCCCCGTCGCCAACATTTTCCGATGTTCTCAGCAGGCTCTGCCTCCTGTCCACATGGACATGTCTCAGTTGAGTTGAAAGCTGTTTGTGTGGCGGGGAAAACAAAGCTGAGGACAGAAGAATGGGACGCAGCCCCTCGAGGCACACCCGTCCCTGTGGTCAGGGGGTCTTAACTGAGTGAAGATGCCCGTGGTCTGTGAAGCCTCCTGGGGAGCGGGGGAGAGGGGCAATGGGCTGACTTGAAACTACACACTGAGAGCGCTCCCCAGTCTTTGGGAGCAAGGGCGGCCGCTGGGATGGGAGGGGTCCCGGGCCGGTGCTCAGCTCCTGCTCCCCCGCCAGTAGCCGGGAGCTCTGCTCAGCAACCAGGCCAGCGCCCATCTGCCGTCTAGAATAATGAGCTCAGCCCTCCGCTGCTGGCACAAGCCAGCTTTCCGTCTTCTATTCACTGGATTATCCCCACAGTTCTCCATTGTGTTTGCTAATGGCCTCACAAGGCGCCTGCCTGTTACCTCTCCTCCCCTGCTGGCCGCCCTGGAGGAAGGCCTCGATCTCTCTGACCTGAAGGGCTGGGCGTGTGGCGGCAGGAATGCAGCCGGTGCCTGGGGACCCGGGTCACCCTCCGGCCCTCACTGCAGCCATCGGCCTGGCCTCAAGTGTCACAACATTGTATGGGGCGCCCTCCCCGCCTCGGCGACCTGCTTGGGTCACCACATGGCCCATCTTCTGTGTCTTTTTAAGTCCTAGCCCAATTAAGCACATGGCTGTCCCCATGGCTGTGACAGATGGCCCGGGTGCCTGAGGTGGGCTGGAGGCTGTGCAAGGGGCCCTCAGTTCACCGTCGATTTCCTCGTCACCTTCAGAGAAGAGAGGCGACGGGGCCATGTGGCTGGACTTGCCGCTCGTTCTGGGCTCCAGGCGGGCCCTGCAGAAAGAAGCTGTGAGGATGGGCCCTGTCCCTTCAGTGTCCCTGTCTCTGCCCCTTGTGCAGAGAAGGTGCAGATGGGCAGAAAGGGTGACGCCAGAGCTCACGTGGCCACGAGAAGGCTCACGTCTCCTGGGGGTCTGGAAACTCAGCCCTGTGTGCAACCACACCATCAGGAAGGAGTGTCCTATGGTCATGTCACCAATAGGTGGCTATTGTCCTTCTAGCTTAGCTTAGGGATGGACCTGTTTACCTAAAAACCAGCTGTCAAAGCACAGAAGCCTCCAGGGACCTACCCTGACTCAGGGGAGCGCCAGCTGCGCCCAGCTTTCCTGGAGGATTCGGCTCCTGGGGGGGTGGGCTACAGGACACTGGCCCCTGGCCCTTGGGCAGCTGATCTCTGCCCTCCACAGGTCCCTAACCCGAGGCGCACACTTTGTGGGGGGCGGTTCCCGCTGGCGCGTGTGTGAGCACATGTGCGCGCCTGCCCCCAGAAGGGCTGAGCGCGGGTCCCAGACGGCTGCCAGCTCTGTTGTCCAAGGCACAGCTTTCTCCAGATTCGCTGATCTTAAAAGCGGTGACATGCGGTCCAGGCACGTGGCCACGGTGAGCATGCAAATGAGTCGGCTGCTTGCCTGAGGCCCCGGGGCAGCAGAGCCAGCCGCCCCCCTCCCCCTCCCCCTCCCCGGGAGGCCCAGCAGGTGCCGCGCAGGGCAGGGCAGGTGTGCGGCTCGCCATATGCTCTGGCCGGTCGGGTTTCTGCCGGCGTCTTTCAATCACCCGCCAGGTGAGGTGCCGTGGGCGGAGAGGGGCCCGTGCTGGCCTGCGGCTGCGTGACTCACCTTCGGGCATTTGCTGTGCACGGACAGCCGTTTTGTTTGTAACTTTGGAGCCGGGACAGCCCTGAAACCCTGGCCATGATGGGCAGAGAGGGACAAAAAGCTGGGGGCTGGGAGAGGCTGCTGCTGACTGCCTGGAGCCTCCAACCGGGTGATCCTTTCTCAGACCTTCTGCATTTGGGAGGGCTCTGTTGCACCCTTTAAGAATGAAATCGGGGGGCACTTGGGTGGCTCAGTCGGTTAAGCGTCCGATCATGATCTCACGGTTCGTGAGTTTGAGCCTCGCATAGGGCTCTGTGCTGACAGCTCGGAGCCTGGAGCTGCTTCAGGTTCTGTGTCTCCCTCTCTCCCTCTACCGCTCTGTCTCTGTCTCTCAAAAATAAATAAACATTAAAAAAAAATGAAATCAGGAAATACCACCTAGACATGCGTGTTCTCTGTTTCTCATGTGATGTCACCTTTGAGGACCCATAGTTTATAGAGTTTCACCATCCAGCACGGTGGCCACAGGCCAAACATGACCACTTCAGTGTAAATTAATGGAAGTAAAATTTAAATGCCTTCGTTTCTGGGTGCCGAGAGGCGATACCAGGTGGTCCAGAGAGACACCCCTCCGTCACTGTGGACCTTCAAGCAGTGACCAGGAGGCTCAGGGAGGTGGCCTGGGGCTCCGGGCAGTGGCCGAGGCCGAACCCTCAATTCTCAGTGCTGGCCCGTGGTGCAGGGGCGCCTTGAGAAAGGCCCCCAGAAAGTCCAGCGTGCAGGGACGGGCATGACTGCCCTCAGTGGCATGTCCTTCTGGGGCGTTCCCTTGTGGTCTGGTCATGCACGCACGGAGGAATGCTTGCCCCACGTCAGACTCTTGCAGTGACTCCCGGAAAGCATTCATGTTTCTGAGCAGCCCCTCGGAGGGTGCCAGCGTATGGCACGAGCCAGGAGCCTGCGGCCTTGCGCGGCCTGTCTGGGTCTCCCTCTGTAATTTATCAGATGATCATGTTTGCAGCTTGGGGACAATGCCACACGCTGGGGTCTCAGAAAAACCGAGGGTTTGGTTCTCAAATGTGCTCAAGTGCACGCCCGGCTGGCCGNCGGATGGTTTCCTTAGCAGGGCAGCATTTCACAGCACGTGCGGCCAGCTGTTGCAAAAAGAGAAAGCACCACCCCTTGGAAGAAAGGGGGAGATGTGCATCTGAGGGCTGGCCTTGGCCCCTCCCGCTGCCCTTGTTCTGGGGCCGCAGGCCGGCGACAGCTGGGTGTCACTAACAGCTGCTTTTTCCTGGGGAGAAATTAAAAGATTAGGGGATGTGGGCACGTGCGGGCCTCAGGAGCCCAAACAATGCTTGATTTAGGGGGAAACTTGTCTGGGGAGGTTGACAAAGGAGGAGGCTCCTAGCTGGCCGGGGGTCAGAGGGGGCTGGCTCTGCTGGAGACAAAAGGGGCCGCGGAGGGGAGGGGGCAGGAGGCTCTGGGAGGGGAGCCACCCAATGAAAAGGGGCCCAGGCAGCAGCTGCTCGGGCTCCAGAAATTTGAGACGGGTCTTTTCACAAACACAAATGCGGGAGAAGAATAGGGGGCCACGCTTAGCTGAAATGGCTCGTTTGCAAATGAAAGGGAGATTGAGAGTCCTTACATTTTCCAAGTTTTCACCTAAGAGGTTGGAAAATGGCGAGGGCCCGGAGAGCACGCGCTGGGCCAGAAGTGTGCCCAGCAGATGGGCCAGCCACCCCCGCCTGGCTCTGTGTTTACATAACAATCACGGGCCCTGCCCGGTGGGCCCAGAAGCCGCCCCCCCCAAGGCCGCCTTGGACCCCGGCCGGCCCCCACTTGGACACAAGCATTTCCAGGCAGGCCCATGGGAGGCCTTTGCTGCAGCCTGTGCGCAGGGCAATTTATACGCCGGCCTAAATTAAATACGCTCACAGCCAAGAAGCCACAGATGATTGCAGGAGGCGGGCCTGCAAGGGGGCCCCTGCGCTGTGAACCCCTCCCTCGCCCCCGGGGGGACGTCCTGCTTCCGGCTGGCTCTTCCTTCCAGGGACTGGTGCTGCCGGACAGCCCGATAGAGGGGCGCCCGAGGCCTGCACCGCGTGTTGATAAGGTTTGACCATGACGGTGCCCAAGCCTCAAGAGGTCTGAGGCCTTGGCCTTGGCCTTCCACTGCCTTCTGGGATATTTCTGCCCAGAAGGCATAGCTTAGTGAGACAAACCACGCTGAGGGCTAGGCATTCTGCACTCCTCCAGACGCTCGAAGGCGGAGAAATTCTGCAGTCCTGCCAAGAGAGGCGGCCGCCCAGCCCGCGCTCCTCTGTCCTTTGCTGTAAATGGTGGTGTTGCCACCGGCGGAGTCCGGATGAGGCCTGGCGATCACGCCAGCGTGGCCAGGCTCAGCTCCACATTTGTGCGGTTGCCCTGTGGCTGTGGGAGCCAATGCCCCTGAGGTTTTAGGAAACACACGGCATTCGGGGACACAGGGCACGGATCCCTACGAGGACGCTCACGGGGCTCAGAAGAGAGCGCATTTGCGTGAGCGCGTGTGTACGTTCGCGAGACCGGCTGCAGATGCTGGCAGAGCCGACCTGCTGCAGCTTTCCCGTAAGTCTGCGGGTCCGTCCGGACACGGTGTGGGAAGGGGAGGACCCGGCACCGCAGCTGGGGGCCCGCGGCTCTGGGACGTGTGCATCTCGCCGCGGAGCCCCCAGGCCCCGAGCGGCGCAGAGGGAAGGCCGGGGGTCCTGGCCTCCAAGTACCCGCTGTGGGCGCAGTTCCTGCCGCTGGCTTCCTGGTGACCACGTGGACCATGTGGAGGAGGGGCAGTGTGGGGTCTGGGGCACACCTGCCCCCCGGCCAGCCTGGAGGACAGGTGCTGTGGTGGGGGTGGGGGAGGGGTGGAGCCATCTTTCTGAGCGGAGGACGGTCTCCACGCACGAGGGGGACAGCGGGGCTTGGCAGGAATGAGACGGATGTCCCTGTGCACCGCGACACTGGGATGGGCCACATATCCGTGGCAACTTGAAGAACAGGGAAGAGCCCGTGCAGAAAACACCTTCCGGCCCCTCGTCTTCCCACCAGGAAGGGGTGTTTTTCATCATCAGCGGATTTCAGGCAGGGCTGTTCTCGGCACCGCAGGTGACCCCTCTCAGAGGCTGGGAGAAGGCTGCAGGGTGTCAGGGTGTCTAAACTTCCTCTGGGGACCCATGCACATCATTGTCTGTCTGAATCCAGTCTTTCTCTGGCCCACATATCTGTGGCCCGTGACAGCCTGACTTTGGGTGCTGGTAACCCTGCGTGGGCCTGGTGCTCATTAGCCCACAGAAGACAGAATGCAGCCCACAAAGGTGGCCAAGGAGGAGGCCGGGTGGGACAGGAGGTGGCTGCGGTCCTGGGGTCACTCTGTTCAGTCCTCCTCTGTGACTTAGGGACAGGGGACAGCCCATTGCTCTGCTGGGGCCACAACCGCCCGAG
This sequence comes from Crocuta crocuta, assembly GCF_008692635.1. Lineage (NCBI taxonomy): Eukaryota > Metazoa > Chordata > Mammalia > Carnivora > Hyaenidae > Crocuta > Crocuta crocuta. The sequence goes on along the minus strand of NW_027529428.1, from coordinate 19,510,018 downwards.
CTGCCTGCTGGGTGCCTGGAACCATGCCTGTCCCCACCCAGCGCAAGAGAAAGACCCAGAAGGAGTAAACGCTGCTGGAAGGTGGTCAGCAGCCGTTGCGACGCTCCCCAGAGCCGCACCTGTGGTTTACGTGAGCCTGAAGGCGCTGTGCTCAGGGGCCCAGGCAGATCACAGGCTCCATTCAGCCAGTGTGCCTGCAGAGGTGACGCCTGGACATGACCTGCTGGGGAAGGACACCTCCATCTTTGTGCCACTCCCGGCTTGACTGTTGACTTCAGGGACTCAGAGCTGGGCAGTGCTGGGGGTGGCCTGGCCCCACAGTCCCTGGCACGGGCCCTCGGAGGCCCAGAGAGAGGTCCCAGGCACGCCCAGCGTGGCTGGAGTCCCGAACAGAGGCTGCGGCTGCCCCAGAAGGAAGCACAGGGCCCCGGAGCCCATCGCCAGGCTCTGGAGGATGCGGGGGCTCACCTTCGGTGCCCTGCCTCCCCGGGGCCCTCACAGCACGCAGAGGCCTTCGTCCACCTCCCTCCATCATGGGACACGAACGTCGTGCAAACCGGCACAGCTGCTGAGGGCAGTGTTTCCAGCTGATTCAGCAGAAGGCTGGGTTTTCAGAGCAGGAGCTTGGCGCCTGGGCCTTTTTTTTTTTTTAAATGAGAAAGCACATATTGTGCTGTCCTCTTCGCCTCGGAGCCAGAGGCTAATTAGACTCTACTTTTCCATTGTTCCCAGCAAGCAAGAGCCTAACACGCTCCTGGCGGAGACGGAGGAGACGGGAGGCAGCAGGGCCTGGGCAGCCCTTCCTCTCTGGATCAGAGTTTCCAGCCAGCAGCTGGCATATGCTTGGCCTGGGCCGGGGCTGGCAGGCGGCTAAGGGGCAGCAGGGTGCTGGGGGGCAGCAGGATGCTGGGGGGGCTGCTGGGTGCTAGG
>NW_027529428.1:19487084-19509072 GCF_008692635.1 Crocuta crocuta | reverse complement strand
GCACGCGGTTCTCCAGCCCTGTGCGTCCACGGTGGTGCGCTCCGGTGGGCAGCCGACGCCCTGACCCCAGCAGGGGGATGCATCAGCCAGCATCTGTCCGCCATCCAGTTCTGGCGGGGACCCGAAGATCATTGCACACAACGGTGTCAGCGTGGCGGCTCAAATGCCCTGTGTCCTGGCCCCTCCCCCCCCACTGAGGTGGGAGTGAGGTCGCTCTCCCTTCCCTGGAAACCGGCCCACGTTGGGGCTGGTGTCCTTGCCGCCTGACCCAGCACGCGCCCAGTGCTACCACCCCGCGCCTGCACGCCGACACACGGGCGCACGGGAGCCCTGGACCCGTCAGCCGCCGGCAGCGCCGCCGCAGCCCGGCCACAGCCGTCAGCCCAGACCCCTGAAGTCAGGACTTGCTGCGCTCTCTGAAGGCTCATCTGGGCCGGTTTGTCCCACAGCCACGGCCACTGTGGGCACCCCGTGCCCTCCCGCCCACACGCAGGGACCCGGCGCTTCCCTGGACGCCGGTGCCACGCAGCCTCATCCCCCTGCCTTCTCGCTCCCTCGCGTGGAAGGCGGGAGCCCGTCTGCCGTGGGCTCGACGTTTGTCCCTGCTTCCAAAGGTGTTGCAGGTGCTCCAGCAGCTCACGGTTAAAATAAAATCGGGAAAATTGGGCAACTTGAGTAGAAACGTGGGGAAGCAAAGCAAACACACGAGGAACTTGAGGTAAAGTGGACGGACGTTGGGCCGGGTTAACATTTAACTCTGATTTTTCGGCAGCTAAGGAGTCTTTAAAGTGCTGGCTCGTAATTAAAAAAAAAAAAAAACAAACAACAAAAAACCAGGTAGGGCCGTTCTCCAGGAGACACAAGGTATTTTCCTGGCACTTACGTCCAGGAAAATGAATATTTGAACATAAGGCATAGGAAAGAACATAGCATTTAATGTTTCCCACAGCACTGCTATTTTAAAGAAGAAAGTGCTTTTCGTGGGTGTTTAGTGCCCTTGCACGAGCGAGCTTTGGGCAGGAGGGCCGTCTTCCTCGGGGGCCGTGGCCGGGGCCCGGGGAGCCTGGGGAGCAGCCCCCTCTTGGGTGGGCAGGTCCTCGTGGGGCCCCGCGGCCCACACTGGCTTTGGGCAGGAACAGGGTGGCATCCAGGGAATGCCGGGCGGGGGGGCCCTCTGTGCTGGAGACGGGGCCAGACTCCGTGCTGTAGGGCCCTCCGCACAGAGCAGTGCTGACATTCCGGAAGCTCTGAGAGTTCCGCCTGGCTTCGGCTTGGGCCAAGGGCCGGGGAGGGAGGGGACACGGAGGGCTGCGGTCAGCGCCTGCTTCTGCCCTAGAAGGTCCGCGTGGGCTGATTTTCTAGCATCTGAGACCATCCTGAACAGGTGGCCCCATTAGTCCATTCGTGTGAACCAGCCCCAGGCTGTGGTCCTCTGTGGCCCCCGGATCTACAGACGCCAAGACAGCCCAGGCCACCACTGTCCTCCTGCAGGAGCTGGGCCAGGCCCTGCCTCCTCCTGCACCCTAGGAATGGGTTGGTGGGCTGGGTCATTCCGGAACACCAGCTCACATGCAAATGCTTTTATACATTACATCCCAGCATCACAAATAAATCTTTTCCTATCTGACCTGACCTGGGGATTTCACTATGATTCACTTCATTTCTGCCTTGGTGGTTTCGCTCCTCCTCCGCGCCTGCCTACACCCACAGACAGGACTAGGTCGGCACACAGGGTTTCTTCTGGGCGCGGGCTGTCTCGGAGGCTGTCTGTGCGCCCTGCTGAGGTTAGCGCCCTGGCCCGCGGCGGTGTGCATCTGCGGGTGTCTGGTGGGCATGGTGTGCGGTGCTTCGCCTCCAGCCTCAGCCCCTCGGAGTCGCCGCGCCCAGCCGGGCAGAGCGGGGACCTGGCATAGGGAGCTGGTGGCCGTGGGGCTCCGAGGGCGTCTCCGGTGGCTCAGCCCTGAGGAGGGCCCAGGGACTGGCCCCGGCTCCGGTGCAGGTGCTTCCCCCCTGCGTGGTGTGCGGGTCGAGCTCTTGACTTAAGGACAGAGGACAATGTGTGCTTTTCTACTCAGCGCGGTCACACCAGCCTCCCCTCCCCCTCCTGCCGTAACTCACGTCCTGCGGCCCCAGGGGCGTCCTTCTACAAGCCGTCCCAGGGAGCCGGTCCCCTCTCATGCTGGACCAGGGTGGCTGGGGAGCTTGTCCCGGCTGGAGGTGACAGGGCCTGCTCTGTGGCCTCGTCCCTACTACGTCCCTAGTACGTTCATGTTTGGTCTCCCACGTGTGTCACCTCAACAAATATCCCTTTTGGGGGCCCCTTGGCCCTCCTGCCCGGCCACCTCCGCGGGCTCCAGGTGCTGCTGCTTCTGGTTAGAGCCAGTGCTGGGACTGTGGTTCTGGCCCGGACCAGACGCATCCCAGGGGCGGCTCCCCGACGGCGACCCTTCCTCATACCTGCCCGGCAGTGGTCTGGGTGATAATGTCCCAGACACGTGCTCACTTGGGAAATGAGATCCTGACCGCCTTTGCTGTTACTGTGATGATGGGTCTGGTACTAGAAGCTTCAGTGACCCTCGGATGTGCCCCGCGTCCCGCTGAGGAAGGATTTGCTGCCTCTGCTGCCGAGAGCGCGGTCAGCAGACAGCCCTCACTGTCACGACCACAGCGCGGCCGCCGTGCGCAAGCCCTGCCCGGCCGGGAGGCGGGGCAGGACTGCTGGACGCTCCTGAACCCGACCCCGGGGTCTCGACTCAGGGGGTGCTGGGCGGAGAGGGGTGCTGGTATGACCTTGGTCTTGGCTCTCTGTGCCTTGCCTCCCAGGACCCCCGAGAAAGGCCTCGACGGGAAGGGATGGCGAGTGTGCGGGAGCCTGAGGTGCCCCGGGGAATGGGCGTCCCTCCCATCTGTGGGAGGAGAGCGCCGCGCAGACCCCTGCCTCTTTTCCTCTGCAGAGCTCGGAGGGAGCGGGCCTTCCCTGCAGCACACAGCCTGGTCGCCTGCACCTCTGGGTGGGGGTGGGGGGGCGGGGAACTCAGGCCAGGGCTCTTCTGAAGGACCCTTGAATGTCAAAACCGAGGGAAGAGACATCCAGGAAGAAATGAGCCCTGTAGATGAGCAACGGTGATTCAGAGCCTGGAACAATTTTGAGACCACAATCAAGGCAAATGTCCCACGGGAAGGACAGGTAACTAAAACCAGAGTCAAACAGCGGAGCCCCTGAGGAAGCCCAGGTGCCGCAGCAGCACCTCAGGCTCACGATGATGTTTTCTAGTGACAATAACACAAACGAAGCTTGTTTTCAATGGTCAGAAATAACAGAGACGCAGTAACGTGCTTGTTGCTAGCAAAATGGTGACTGCTAGTAACGTTGACAGGGTCCAAGCAAAAGTAGTAAAACAAGACTTGGGAAGGGGGGGAGAGGTTAGTCCCTTCTTACCCAGGGACAGTCAGGACTTACTTTTGAAGGCTGATGAAGTAAGACACGGACGCGTAATAGCCTCAGACTTCCAACGGTCACGAGTGAAGTAACTGCAATACTAAAGGCAAATACGCCGGGACAAGGGGGTAGGAGAGGTGACGGGGAAGCCCCCCTGCGTTACCCGAGCTGACGAGGCCCAGGAGCAAGTGCACCAGGGGTGGCTGGGGGGGTCCCCGAGCAGTCACCAGCTTTCCTGCAGGAGGTTTGAGGAGAGGCCGCGCTGTCATCTTCCCATCCCTGCTCTTCTGCCTTCTGGCTCCGTTCTGCTTCTCAGACGATGTCACCCTGATAGGAGTGAAACTTTTAAAAAGGATCTATCGGGGCACCTGGGTGGCTCAGTCGGTTAAGCGTCCGACTTCGGCTCAGGTCATGATCTCAGGCTTTGTGGGTTCAGGCCCCGCATCGGGCTCTGTGCTGACAGCTCAGAGCCTGGAGCCTGTTTCGGATTCTGTGTCTCCCTCTCTCTCTGACCCTCCCCTGCTCATGCTCTCTCTCTCTCAGAAATAAATTTAAAAAAACATTTAAAAAATTTTAAAAAAATCATTAAAAAGGATCTATCTTTGTAGAAAACTGGAACATACAGAAAAATATAAAGGGAAATGTAAAACTTAGTCACAATTCTACTGAGATAATCAGTTATGAATCTGGTTGTTGGTGTGATTCAGATTTCATTGTGGTAATTTCTCCTAAAGAATTACTTCGTGTATATTTTTGACATTTTCTCTATTAAATGCTGGGTTATATTATAAGCACCTACTGATGGCATCAGATTCCTTTGTAAACAAGGTTTTCAATGGCTATATTAAATCATCATTTTATGTACCACAATTTATGTAATAATTCCCCTATTATTAGACATGCAGGTGGATACCATATGTTACTACAACAAATTCTTTGGTGAACATACTAAAATATAAATCTTCATATTCTTGGTGATTTGCTTAGAATATATTTCTTTTTTTAAAATAAACTCTTTTTTTAAGTTTACTTATTTATTATTTACTTAGAGAGAATAAAGCCGGGAGAGTGCAGAGAGAGGGAGAAAGAGAACCCAGAGCAGGCTCCACGCTGTCAGCACAGAGCCCAGTGCGAGGCTCGAACTCACAGCCGTGAGAGCATGACCTGAACTGAAATCAAGAATCAGACACTTAACCATCTGAGCCCCCCACGCATTCCCCCACCCCTGGATATATTTCTATTTCTGGAGAGAGGATTACAAGTCAACAGATATAAACATTTTTAAAGCTTTTTGTCATGAAATTACTTTCAAGTCAGAGTCTACTTAATATCATTTCCTTTGGGGAACTCCTGGCCTATCCTTTGTCACCGTTTGCATCGTTTGGACCTGCCTGACATGATCAAAGTTAGTCATGGATTTATCTGGGATTTGGGATTTGGCTGAGACCAATTCCGTGAGTGTGTGGCTTCGTTAGCATGCTGTAAATATTGACCTCTGTAGCTAGGTGTAAAACCACAGGATTTGTGAATTCAAACCACTAATGAATTCTGAATAAAGCAACTCTAAGAACTGAGTTCAGAGTTGACTCTATTGTGCTGATAGCAGGAGAGAAATACTGCTGACTGCACGGGGACGGCACTGCTGGGGGAAGGGTGATGCGCCAGACAGAGCAAGCGAAACCATGAGTGCGGCCAGCTTCTCTGGCTTCCTCTCCTTTGGTCCCTCCTCCCCTACCCCCATTCCTCCTTAACTTTTCTCTCCCTTCCTAATCCATCCATCCATCCATGCACTCATCCACCCATCCACTGACCCATCCACTGACCCGTCCATCCATCCACCCATCCACCCACCCACCCATCCACCCACCCATCCACCCATCCACCCATCCACCCAACCACCCACCCATCCATCCATCCTACCCATCCTTATAATGAATGTTTAGAGAGTGTAATTATAATCTACCAGGAATACAATGGAGAAAGTACNCCATCGATCCATCCATCCATCCATCCATCCATCCATCCATCCATCCACACATCCTTCCTTTCATGTATGCATCTACCCACCCACCCATCTGCCCAACCACCTTTCCATCTATCCATCCATTTATCTACCCCTTCATTTATTCATCCATCTATTTACCCACCTGCCCACCCACCCATCAATCTACCTTTTTTCTTTCTTCCCTCCCTCCCTTCCTCCCTTCCTTCCAAGCATGGATCCATCTTTCTTTTCATCCATCCACCCATCCTTCCTTTCATGCATGCACACATCCATCCCTTTCTCCATCCACCCCACCAAGATTAAAACAACTTTTTAAACATTTATTTATTTTTAAGAGACAGAGACAGAGTATGAGCAGAGGAGGAACAGAGAGGGAGAGGAAGACACAGAATCCGAAGCAGGCTCCAGGCTCAGAGCTGTCAGCACAGAGCCCTGTGTGGGGCCTGAACCCACGAGCTGTGAGATCATGACCTGAGCCGAAGTCGGACACTTAACCGACTGAGCTCCCCAGGTGCCCCCACCCACCAAGACTTTTAAAAGCTTCTTCAAATCACTACAGCAGCAAATCTCTTCCAGTGCCTCAAAATGTCAGAGACTTGTCACTACTGAACCTTTTGGCGCTGAGCCTCCACAGACTCAGCCACCAGAAGCATTTGCAGAAAACATGTCTTGAATAATCTAGGACAGAGGTGATGATTTGGGAGAGGCGGAGAAGCACTCCCCTACTTCTGAGCAAATCAGATATTTTTATCTACAGTGAAGAAAGCAGAAAATCAAGAAGGATAAGATTCAGATCCCCGGAGTTTAAGAGGACCACGTAGACCAAATCCATCTTTCGGTCTTTTGTAGAGGTTTCAAAGGTGCCAGCTCCCTGTCCCTGTGTAGGTCGGAATTTGACACGGTGCCGATAACTGAAGGGGAATCGATCTTAAGTCATTCTGGTTTCCATCTCTGTCTTGCCCTGGGTGGCAGCTTTCCTTCTTTCAGAGAAGAGAGCCTCTGTACCCCTGACAGATCTGGGTCATTAATTTTTCTTTGGTTTTGTGGTTCGATCAACCAATAAAATATGGGAGGATGCTGTCAAGGCCTGCTTTTACGGTCATTTTATGAATTCTCTCGGATTGTTTTTTGAAGTCGGCCCAGGCTCATCACATGTGTATCATCCCCATACATACTTCCACAGGGCCCCTCGGAAGTTCAGCGTGCGCCCGGGCTCTGGAGGGCCTGTTGCACAGGACGTGATGGTTCGGGATCGTAGGACCCTCAAGCTCATCAAGGTGACCAATGTATTATGAAAGAGTTGGCTGAATATACCTATTAATAGGGCCACATGGGGGTGTTTTGATCTCAGCTCAGGTCATGGTCTCGCAGTTGTGAGATCGAGCCCTGTGTCAGGCTCCTCGCTGAGCATGAAGGCTGCTGTGGATTCTCTCTCTCTCTCTCTCTCTCTTTCTCTTTTGCTTCCCCCTCATGCTCTCTTTCTCTCTCAAAATAAATAAAATAAATAAAACCATTTAAAAATATATATTATTATTAATAATAATAGGTTAGTGCTTATTCAACACTCCCAGTGGAGATAGCTGGCCACACTTAGGATGAAGTGGCCACGGACCTGAACCCAGGACATTGGAACTTTATCCTGGGTCCCAGGATATCATTAGGGCTTTTGAGTTGAAGAATACAATGTAATCTGTGTCTAAAACTAGCCTGTTTTCTACATCCTGCAGAAGAAAGATTGAGGTATAATACCTATCGCAGAATACTGACTGAGGAATAGTTTTCATCCCATCAGATGCATGTATCGATGCACCATATTGATCATTTGGACAAGGGAGACTAGAATGTTTGAGCTGGTGCCTGGTGGAACTAATTGGTCAGCTCTGTACATGAAAGTGACACCAGACAAATCACCAAAGAGATCTTCAGGGCCAACTTCAGATGAAGGTGGAGATGTTTTCTGGTCATTACCTTGAGCAGAAATTCATAGACAAAATGGCTGAAAAATGGTGACACAAATGGACGGTGGTATAGGCAGTGGACTGATTTAACAAAGAGAATTGTACAGAAAAGATAAAAAGGGAATAAGTAATAATAAGGGTGACTGGTTTTTTTTAAATGAAGGGAAAAGTAAAAAATTGAGAAAAAAAAAGTAGTCACGAGGGTGGGCAAAATGATGGTGATAAAATAGGCCACATTTGGGTGGGGAAGATGTAGCTGGGCCCACATCTCCATGACTCAGAGGATTATGGGAAAGCCCAGGAATGAAGGGAGGATGGACAGAGAATGTGGACACCCCACAGGTGGATGGGTGGATGGTGTGCAGAAAGTTGGGAGCAGAGGAGAGAGGAAAGGGAACAGAGCAGGTAGCAGGCACATGACTCTGGGAAGCAGCGCTGTCATGGTGGGGGACCCCGGCTTCCAGGAGGCCAGCCTGGAGGAAGTCCTGGGACACAGGATGTGCAGGCAGGCAGGGTCCTGGCAACGGTCCAAGTGGTGGAGATGTAGGGCACTAGCCAGAGGGAGAGGGTTCTCTGAGTGCACATCTGGGGTGGGTTTTGGTGGAAAACTAACCACTAAAAGTAGCTGTAGAGGCATGAATTCCTTTCTCTCTTTGGTTCTTGGAGGCGGGAGATGGTGAAACGCCCTTCCATTCTTTCTGTCTCCTGTGACAGGGCTGAAGCACGCTGTGTGCCCGGGTGGGGAGCTGGTGGGGGACAGTGTGGGGCTGGCGGAGGGCATGCTTCCGTGGGAGCGTCTGCAGGCTGAACTGCGCGGCTGGCCACGGCCGTGTGCTCAGTCACTGCCACTCTCAGGCGGGCGCGGACTTAGGCTTGCTGTCTGCTTGCCGTTCCGTGGGGGGCCGTCTAGTGGCTTCCTGGAGTCCAGAGCTGCTCTCGGCCTTCTATGCTGCCCCATGGGTGACTCGCCTCAGAGCAGACTGGATAGGAGGAAGCTTCGAGGTCTGCACTGTGGCCTCAGGCAGGATGCAATCCCCCAGGCCAGCCCAGGGGTCCGCAGACCTGCATGCCCTCCACCCCCCTGACGACCCCCAGCACCCCAGCATATTGTATGCCCTCCGAGGTCTTTCCCCGCAGGAGGTGAAAGCTGCTGGGCGCTGACATGCAAATGTATGCAAACGGGAGGGAAATCAGCCGGGCCTGCAGTCAGGACCCCTCTGTTCTCCTCAGGGCTGCATTCCTGGGCTGCAGACTCCGGGACTGCCTTTGTCAGATTCTGGGCAAGTCTCTTGACCCGGGCTGAAGCTAATTTGAATTTAACCACCCTCAACAGGGCACTTAATAAAAGACAGAATTCACCAGATCTTAGTTCCACGTGGGCCTGAGTCCTGTTGGGTTCCCATGTGAAATCTCAGTGTCTTCTCAGCTCAGAAGAAACACCATCAAGTGCGGGCTACTTTAGAAATTCTAGAAAGCCTGAAGTCCTACCTTGTAGGCTAGAAGCGAAATTTGCATCTTGCTTAGGTGACTGAGCACCGGGGCACTCCCTAGCCATGCCTGTCCCCTGCAGCGGGCCCCCCGTTCTCAGGCTGGACAGCTGGTGAGGGTCCTGTCCTCTCCCTGGTCTACCAGCTGGCCCGGGAGCAGAGCCAGCAGAGCGGGGAAACTGGGACGGAAGAGAAGCTCCCCTCTCCCCTCTCCTGGGTGCAGGGGGCAGGCCTCCATTAAGGGGGGAGGGTACGTGCTTACAGAGCAAGCCCGAGAGCTGGATCATGCTGCTGGCGCGTGGCACAGGGGGCTGGGGTCCGACTCAGCAGGTTTGGGGTGGAGCCCGGGAATCTGCAATTCTGCACGTCCCCAGGGGCTGCCGCTGCCCAGGGAGCACACTCTGAGAACCACGCCTTGGCTGTGGTCTTGCTGTTGGGCTCATGGGATGTGGGTGGGGTGCAGCTTGCAAGCACCCCTGAATTCGTCTCTGCCGGGACTGGTACCAGCAGAGGGCCATGAGCGAAGAGCCTGGCGCTGCAAGGCCCTGCCCCGCCTCCAGAGCAGCGACTGGAGCATCCCTGCATCCGTGCAGACGAGGGGGCAGTGGGGGCGTCTGCTTGGTTTCAGGAGCACATGCCAGAGCAGCCGCGGTGTGCCCTCAGCCTCCCCCAGCATGCACACCTGTGGCTCAGAGTCTTCACATTAAGGTGAATAACGTTTAATTGATTCTAGAGAGTTGCAAGTTTTACATTTGCCAATTTAGGATAATCGAGTGCATTTTATTTTATCTTAAAAAAATTTTAATGCTCATTTATTTTTGAGACAGAGAGAGAGAGAGAGAGAGAGAGAGAATGAGTGAAGGAGGGGCAGAGAGAGAGGGAGACACAGAATCCAAAGCAGGCTCCAGGCTCTGAGCTGTCAGCACAGAACTCGACAACTCGACTCGGGGCTCAAACTCACAAACTGTGAGATCGTGACCTGAGCCGAAGTCAGACGCTTTACTGACTGAGCCGTGCTGGTGCTCCTCTGAGTGCGTTTTAAAGCCCTGGTCACAGCTCATCACTGCTTTAAGTGATGCTGGGCTGTATGACCGAGACAACGAGGGGAATTCAGAGGCGAATCTGTATCTTCAGGCTCTTTGGGAATTGAGAGACACAGTCAAGCTCCCAAATGCGGAGACAATGATTTTGAGACATGTTTTACTCTGAGCGGCCGTTGTCAAGTGCAGCCACACCCTGGAGTGCGCGAGGGGCCGGCCCCAGGGCGCGGTGAGTCCCGTGTGCCGCTCGCCGTGGGCCTCTGCGTGGGGGGAGGGGCGGCTGTGCGCTGGGCTGGGGGGCTCCTCTCTCTTCTCTTTGGCCGGATCCTGCCCAGCGGTGCAGCGTGCCTGCAGTGTCACCGCTGGACGGGGCCCTGGGGTTAGGGCACGGGGCCGGATCTCGCGTGGGGCAGAGCCGCGAGCAAGCCCAGCCCCGGCTCGGGGCATCCGTGCTGACTCCAGGCTGCTCCCGCTGAGCGGATCAGGAGCAAGACGCTCCAGAGGGGGCTCTGAAGGGAGAGCCTTCCCCGCCCTCCCGAGAAGGGCCTGGGCGACCGAGGGACAGCGTGTGGGGCGGTCCAGCCCGCTCGGGGCTCCAGGAGGTCCCGCTCTCCCTGCCCCCCCAGGGCCTCTGGGGAGGGAGCCGTGAGCCTGAAGCACCCAGCTTGCTCTGCGCTCTTCCTAGGCTGGGAGGGGGACCGGGAGGAGCGTCTTCACGAGGGGTCTCTTTCTCACCCCAGGTCAGGCTCCTCTGCAGACCCTGCAGGGCTCCGCTCTCCACGTGGTCGATGGAGACGAAAGCCAACCTTTGAACTGCAAACTGGAGCCCGGAAATGTCCTCTCTGTTTGTGAGCTCCTGTTTGCACGACGGTTGCCTCCTAGTGCATCCTGCTAGGCTGTGCTGCGTAGGCGGCAGCCCCTGGCAGCCCCGCCGCCGTGTGGGCAGTTAATGACGGGGGTCAGGGACGTCGGAGAGCACCTACCACCCCGGGGCTGGTCGCGCCGTCTGGTAGACCCGGTGGTCAGTGGTTGCGTGTGAGGCGGCGGAGGGGCTCCCCGACTGTCCGGGGGACGGGTGCTGGCTTCTTGCACCCTGCGCGGCTGAGCGTCGCGTGAGCTTGTGTTTCCCGGGCCTGTCCCCACGCTTTCCCGACATTCGTGCTAGTGTCACAGATGCCCTACGCAGCCTGTCCTCAAAGGCATCCTTTGCTGCGGCCACGCACTCCCCGCGGAAGCCGACGGCTGTGTTCCCAGACCCACACTTTCTTCTCATCTGCAGCCGAATCCCCTCCGAGTAGGACTGCGGCCGCTCAGCCACGGGGACCGTGTGGCGATAGGACCCCCCTTCACTGCTTTTGACGCCCCGTCTTGCACTTTGAGCCGTAATGGGCTCCTCCCCGCCCACTCCGCGGGGCCGATTCCCGGTGTTGTCTCTAACCACAGGACTCCCTGTGTCTCCGTCTGCAGGGTTAGGAGACAGTTGTCTGGTCACCTAACTGCCTCCAGAACCGTCCGCTCCAAACTTTCAACTTCCACCCAAGACTCACGGTCTCTGTGCGGACTTTCCAGGGGAACCGTGGGCTCGGTGGGGGCAACCCCACCCCTCCCTGCAGACGCAGCGACGTCCCACCTGGCCCTTCCTGGTTCTTGGCCGGAAAGTCCCCAGAATGCCTGCGTCCCTCTCCCCGGACTGGAGCCTCGTGCCTGACGCCGTGGGGCCCGGAGGGATCGCCACTCAGATTCTAAGGCCCCATCCCCGCTCTCCATTTCCCAACATCCCCAGTTCCAGAATAATCCCTGCTGTGGCTCTTTTAGCGCAATTCACATTGGGGCCCAGTGATTGTAACATGGTACGTAGACACTGCAATGGCACAATGGACAAGGAAACTCTTTTAAAAAATGGAATTCACTGGGACGCCCAGGGGGCTGGGTCGGTTAAGCGTCCGACTCTTGGTTTCAGCTCAGGTTGTGATCTCACGGGTGGTGAGTTCAAGCCGCCCGTCTTGAGGTTCTGCTTGGGATTCTCTCTCTCCCTGTGTCCCTGCCCCTCCCCAGCTCGTGCTCTCTTTCTCTCTCTTAAAATAAATAAATATTAAAACAATTAAACTCATCAAATATGTCTCTGGTCAGAAAGGGAACTTCTTCAGAAAGCGGTCTTGCCAATGAGCGGATAAACTAAGTGACAATGTCTGATGTTTGTATTTTACACGGACTCCGCACTCGGCGGACTTTAGGGACTCTGCAGTGGTGTGAGGATTTCCTGTCATCTGAAAGGAGATGAGAAGGCTCAGAATTCTGGACTTTCTTTGGTAAACCCTTGAGGTGCCGAGTATATTTCCATCACCCTGTGGCTTCTGGCCCTGGGCTAATGGCCCTTGAACATGCTGATGGTTGACTTTTACACACTCTTACCCGCATCTGAAAGAGTCTCTAACACTTTTTACATATTGAAGTTTGCAGACAAGGCCCCCTCTGAGTGTTTGCTGGCTCTCTGCATTTTTGCTGAAATGGAAGAGGCGCTTTCCGCTTTCCGAGATGCTGGAGGAGCAGGAAGTGGTGGGAGGTGTGTGGTGAGCGCTCAGGGCCAGGGCCGGAAAATGCAGAGCTGTTTGAAGCCGGGGCCCCGGGACTGCTCTGTAATTTCCCCAGGAAGAGCCCGGCAGCTTTTCGTGGAACGACCCTGACACTGTCACTGCTCTCAGCCATCCTCTGGTGCTGGGACCGTCCCTGTGGGGTCAGGCAGGGCTGGCTGGCCCGGAGTGAAGCGCGGCCCTAATGTCCCCACGGCCGCGGTGGCCACCCGGGTAGGTGCCCGCTGTGGGCGAGTGTGGGGCTCGTCCAGGTGCCCAGGTCTGATCGTGCCTGTCCTGCGGGTGAGGCCACCCACCTGGGTTAACCAGCCGGGAGGCCCAGCTGCCTGGGGCGGGGCCTGATGGGCCACCCCAAGGCTTCGAGGGGTTGCACAGGCGCCCCCCCCTTCCTGGGGTGGCTACTGAACTTACTGCATGGATCTTGGATGACTGAATACAGGCAGGAGTCTGCCCCGTTTTCCCGCCCGCCGCAGGAGGGGTGGGCTCTGAGCTGGCTTGCGCACATCGACTATCGTGACGGGTGTGGGTGACCGAGAGTTTGCCATCAGCACAGGGTGCTCTTTCATTGTTCTGGGATAGACAAGGCGGGCGAGCCCAGGTTTTGCGGGGCTGATGTTTATACTGAGGGGCCCACTGCCAAAAACCGTATGCAAAATGACAACATGAAGGGCTCCCGGCACCTGCTAGGAGGGGACGGAGTGTGAGAAGTCAGCGGGCCTGACCGGCGCACACCCCCCGGTGGTCGCACGTGAGGAGACGCATCGTGCCGGTGATCTCGTGCCCAGGCCCCACCATTCCATGAGCGGTCTGCGCGGGTGCGCGCCCTGGGGCTTGTCTTCGTTCGAGTCGTGGAGGGTCCTGGGGCTCCTCCGGGCCCCGGTACCATGCTCTGACCGCGACGCTGATTGTAAAACAGTATCACCGAATGTGATAGTGCACGGCAGCGCTGAAGGAAACGCACGCCGGAAAAAATATGCACGCTAGCCTGTCATTCTAGCCCAAGAGCTAGAATGTTCTCTTCTCAGTGTGAACGCATGCTTTCAAGTAGTGGTTCCGCTAGCTGCAGGGAGGACGGCCTTTCTAAGAAAGGCGCGACACCTAGAAATCGTGACCGAGAAGGCTGACACACATAGAAACAGGACAGCCAGGGTGACACGCAGCATAGTCGAGACCCAAGCAAGGCCCCAGCAAAACGGCGGCGGCTCCGACTGCAGATGAGGGACGGATCCTGCCCCCTCAGGAAGGACTCCAACAGATCAAAACCGAAAGACCAATAGCTCAAAAGGAAAGAGTAAAAGCATCAATAAATCGTTGTCAGACAAAGAATACAAATAATTTCTGAGCACAGGAAGGGAGGCTCCCTCTCAAAATAAGACACACAAACTAGAACAATGTGAAAAATTTAAAAGCAGTTTCTCTCGTTCTTTTTCCTTTTGTGTGTGTGGGGCAGTGGGCGAACGAACGGATTCTAAAGTGTAGGGAATGCCAAGGACCAAACAGAAGTGCAAAGTGATCTTGAAGGAGAGCCAGCGCTGGGAGACTCTTACTGCTCCTGGGGGAGGCGTGGGGGCCGGCCCGAGGGCCGGGACCGCCGGTGTCTGCGCAGGGGGCGGCATGAATGGGCCCAGGATGCATACGGGCTGTCGCCGGATCTGTGCAGAATCAGACACCGCCGTGCACAGGGAGAAGTTATCTCCGATAAACTGCACCTACTCAAATGAACATACACGCAGGTGCATGGAAAGGGGTGTGTCCTGACTCTTAGCACACTAAACTTAGAGAATTGCAGGTGAATCACCGTTCTGAGTGTGAAAGGCAGAAACAACAGAGCTTTTAACAAATGTAGGGGCGTCTGGGGGCTCAGTCTGTTAAGCGTCCGACTTCGGCTCAGGTTATGATCCTGCTGTTCGTGAGTTCGAGCCCCCCCTCAGGCTCTGTGCTGACAGCTCAGAGCCTGGAGCTGCTTCAGATTCTGTGTCCCCCTCTCTCTGCCCCGCCCCTGCTCAACCGTGTCCTTGTGGGCGGGATTCAGGTCCTTGTGGGCTGTGGTGAGCGGTTCCTCCCACAGGACCGCCTGCTTCTTCACAGCCAGCGAGCCGAGGACAGCGAGTTCCAGCCAGACACGAGCCACAGCTTCTTGCGGCCCCGTCTCGGAAGTGAAGGCTCAGCACCTTTGCCCCTCACCCGGGACAGGATGGTTCAAGAGTGTGCATACCGCGGGGAGCGGGGGGAGCCATTGCCCCGTGGGGCTGTCCGCCTGACGGCTGTGCGTGGGAGCAGCACAGGCAGGGGCGAGGGGGCCGGTCTTGTGGAGTGTCTCGTCCTCCACGCAGTCCAGTCGTTGGAGGGGGAGCACTCGTGCCAGCTCGCACACCCACACATAGTGCACATGTGCGCACACACTGCAAACACACACAACACACACGTACTCACACACACTCACAAACACATACTCACAACACATACTCACAAATGTACACACACACATACTCACACATGTACATACACATGTACACACAAACACCCCCCACATGTCCTCACACACATATACACACATGCACATACATGCATCAAACCCACACCCATATTGTTACACACACACCCACATCACGCTCAAAATCCACACATGTACATACATGTGCATATTCACACACAAGTACATACACGTGCATATTCACACACACAAGTACATAGATGTGCATATTCACACACATACACGTGCATATTCACACACGTACACATTCACACACATGACATGTACATACGTGTGCATATTCATACACGTGCACATTCACACATGACATGTACATACACGTGCATATTCACACACGCACACACATGTGCATATTCACACACATGTACACACACGTGCATATTCACACACGTACATACACGTGCACACCCACACACATGACATGTACATACGTGTGCACATTCACACAGTACACACATGTGCATATTCACACACGCGCACATTCACACACGACATGTACATACACGTGCATATCCACACACGTACACACATGTGCATATTCACACACACGTACATACACGTGCATATTCACACACACGAGTACATACACACATAGGGAGAGGCATGAATTCCAGGAGGTGCGGATTACTGGGTGCCTTCTGAGAAGATGCTAACACAGGGACCAAGCCGTGAGGAGAAGCTTCTGGAGGCCTCTCCGGGGTGTCAGGGGCAGGAAGCCTCTGCTCCTTTGGCTCCTACCTCTTCGGGGAACAGAGCCTTCCCTGGGCCCACAGAACCAGCTGAGGAGTCTCCCCTCCAGGATAACACCCACCGTGGACAGCAGGGTGGTGCTGATCGAGCCAGATCCCCAGCAGCGGTCATGGCCCAGAATCCCCTCCACCTCCCTCTCTGTGCCCTGGGCTCTCAGAGCAAGCATCTGACAGTGAGTCGGACGCAAGCCCCGGGACGTATGAGACCGTGTCTGATGACCTCTGTTGATGGAGGCAGCTCTGGCGGTGTGGACGTGGGCCTCCCACCGCGTGGGTGGGTGGCGGGATCACAGTCCGAGAGCGTGGGGACTGCACACTGTAAGGTCCTCTGTGGACACGTGTGCCTTCCCACCAGCCAACGGGATGGCTGAATCCCGTTAATTTATTATTGCTCCTCCCAGAGGGTACGGGTGTGACCCCAGGAGCAGGCAGGAGACCCGTCCCGGGAAGTGCCCTTGCTGAGGCTTTTGGGACACGTGAGGCTTTTCACGTGGGAAAGTCAGAGAGGGTTTGTTCACTCTCTGGCCAGGCTGGACTCTCTCTGCTGTAGGCGACTGGCTCGGCTCCAAGACTTGGCTCCGGCCCAGGTGACAGTGAGGCGGCCAGCAGGACACCGGACATTGGGGTGAGTCACTGGGAGGTGCCACCACTGGGTGATCCTGACCTCCCCTGCACCCAGAGGTGACGGCTGTGTCCCTGCTGAAGGCGGAGCCCTGATCCTGCCTCTGAGGCCACACCCTGGGGCGCTGGGCAGAAAGTCCCTTCTGGGTGTGTCTGGGATACGGTTCCATCCTGTCTCCAGGTGTTTTCCCGGGAACAAGGCGGTGGCCACGTTTCGGATTTGCAGATTCTAGCAGGGAGAAAGCCGAGCCAGGCGGCTCCCAGGAAAGCTCTCCCGCGGGCGTTCCAGATGCAGTGATGGGCACTGTGACGTCAGGACAGGCAGAGCTGGCGGGGGAGGGGGTGCTGCGCTGGGGATGCCCGGCCCACCACTGCTTCTGTCTCTATTTCTGGTCTGCAGGGCAGGAACCGACTCACCCTCTGGTCCCTCCCAAGTCTCCCGGGCATCCGGGCCACTGTCTGGGGTGCAAGTCGTTAGCAAGCACGCTAGGCTGCAACAGGTCGACTCCCGAGCATTCTCCCCCGCCCCGTCTGTGTTTCCCACCTTTGTCCAGCTGACTTCCTGCTCCCTCCCCCTCGCTCTAGCTTCCAGATCCATCTCCTCCGGCTGTGGCGCTCCCTCTGGGGCTCCTCTCTAGTAACCCTCTCGGCAAGACTTCTTTTGACAAAACAACACCTCTGACTGCCTTCAGGAAAGTTGGGAAACTCCTCACGCTGGGTGAAGAAGCGGTTTTCTAGCTGCATCCTTTCCACCGAGCGGCTTGGCGTGCTTAAAGAACTCTCAGGATCTCCCTCAGCTCTGTTTTGCCAAACGGTAGTGTTGTTAACCAGCTTCTCTACCTACAGAATTGCATGATGGATAATAAATAAGTGATGAATAAGCACTGTGCGAGGAGATTCAGCCTGTGTTCCTCGTGTCATCCTCCAACAGGGAAACCAGGGCTCCGAGAAGGGAGCCGGCCGTGGGCAGCCAGTAACTGTATGAGAGTGGTGGCTTAAACACCTGGCTGCAAATCCTAGGAGTGGAGTGGAACGCTCCTCCCCTTGAACATGGCTGGCTTTAGTGGCGCAGAGAAGAGTGTGTCGCTCTGAGGCTAGGTCAGAAAAGGCAATGCTGCTTCTTCCTGCCGCTCTCTCTGGACCCCAGTTATTGGATCCCAGCCGCCATGTTGGAAGGAAGCCCAGGGGAGACCTCGCTAACAGAGGGTTAGCGGCCGACAGCCAGCACCAGCTGCACAGTAGTCTTTCAGATGTTCCTGGCTTTTTGGCCACCCCAAGCTGCCGAGAGTGCAGATTTGTGCTCAAGATAAACGTGCTGGTGGTTTTCAGACGCTGTGTTTTGGGGTGGCTTGTTTCTCAGCAGTGGATAAGCAGAGTGCCAGGTCTATGTGTCTCCAAAGTCCCCAAGAAGAAAAGGAAGACGAGGAGGCTGATGGCGCCTCCTGTTCCAGGTCTGCTGCCCAGATTTTGTGTGACGCCCTCATGAAACTGTCCCCCTTAAAGGAGAACTCGGTGCTCCCCCACTCCCAGCCCCTGGCACCCACCACCCCACCCTCTGTCTCTGTGAATCTGACTGCTCTCGGGACCTCCTATGAGACGTGTTGCTACAGTATTGGCCCTTTTGTGACCGCCCGTTTCACCTAATGTCTTCAAGGTCCATCCGTGTTGGGGCGTGTGTCAGAACTTCCTTCCTCTTTAAGGATGAATAACACCCCCCTGCGTGCATGCGCCATATTTTCTTTATCCATTCCTCTGCCTATGAGCATGCAGGTAGTTTCCACCTTCGGGCTGTTGTGAATGGTGCTGTTGTGAACACGGGTGTGCAAATGCATGCATTCTGTGCCTTGGGTCTTTGGTGATGGCCCCTTTGCTTGGGGAATACTCCGGGCACCCTGGACCCCCAGTGGTTAGCCGTCCATGGGGTCTGGGCCTCAGCTTCCCCAGGAAGCTTCTGGGCAGGATGGACCCTGCATGCGGCCTGGCTTCCCCTGTAGCACATGCTGGGGCGACCTGGGCTGAAACTGGCTCTGGCAGCTGCCAGCTGTTTTCACGGTTAAGAGATCCAGGTGCCGCCAGACGTGGCCCATGAATTACCCGTAACTAGCTTCCTGACAGCCACCGTTGTCATCCCACCTGTTGCAAAAAAGAAGTCTCCAGTTTCTCTGGCCAAGTCTGTGAGCGAGTCTGGGGCCAGCGTATGCAAGTGTAGTTGCAGGGACCGTGGTTCTGGGCCTTTGTTAGATTGTCCCGGATCTGCAGGTGGGCCCGGGCGGTAGAAGACATGCGAATGGAGCAACCCAGAAAAACATTCGACAAAGCCAAGTTTATTGCAGGCAGATATGAAGCTGTCGACCTCCGGTGTGGCCGCACAGCTGTGCAAAATTGTTGAGCAGGCTGGCCCGGCAGATACCAAGCCGAGTGAAACGGCCATAAAATTTGATAGGCTGTTGGGGCTTGCAAGACAGATGGGGTGGGGAGGGTGAGGGGACTGGGCCCGAAAGTTAGGCTCCGCGTGGCTCTTGGACCTCCAGGGCAGTCTGGGCATTAAGACACACGATAGCCACCCAGGAGCTTTTTCCAGAGCAAAAGGAAAGGAAGGACTGATTGCAGGCTGGCTGCTGTGATAAACAAGACAGACACAGGGTAGAGGGTCGTAAATCAAGGAGTTTAGGAGGTGTTAGGATTCAGAGACCGTGGGGAAGGGAGAAGAGCCTGATTGCACTTCCCATAAAGTAATGCTTAGCTCCTAAATCAATCTTATGTGGTATGTGTTTGTGGCAGATTCTTGAACAGAAGATTCCGGGCAGTGCCCTAGAAAGGACGGGCAGCCCAAACAACTAAATAACCAGAGATGGTGACAATGCTCTCAGAACCAGAGGACATGGCAAGGGGTCGGGAGACGGGCACGGATCCGTCCACACTGCCGCAGCCACCCCTGGAGACGGGAGGCTCTGTGAGCGGGGGCTGTGGCCCCACACCAGGCGCCCACCGCCCTCTGCTCTACCTGCATGGCTCTCGCTCAGGGCCTCCCGGTTGCTTGCCGGCGGTGGCCAGACTGGTGCCAGGCCAGCTATGGACTGACCACCGGGAGCCTCTGTAAGTGCTGCCGGGCTGTGCGCGCTGCGTCTCCGAGCAGGCAGGCTCCCCGGCCATGGCCCAGCCCCAGTTCCCTTTCGAGGGCTCATTGTGAGCACGATTTCCTCTTTCTTGGGAGGGTGTTGCTTCAGAGTTAAGCTTATTCAAGTGAGGGAAGAGGCAGCAGGAGGGCTGTGGTCTGGGTTCAGTTTTCCCTCAAAAGGTTGGATTTGTAGGAGACTCTTGCTGACTTTGGTCTAAGAGAGGAAATCAAGCCTGAGCCCAGTGTATTTAGAAATGAACAGGAAAGGCAGAGGGTACAGCAGGGCTGAGGGTGCAGACACAACCAGAGTGACCCTCGAAGCCTACAATTAGTGAATAAGAAACATATGATTAAACGAATTGGAACCCAGGACCAACCCACGAAGCTAGAAGGGCCAGCAATGTCAACCTAAAAGAAAGAAGGAATAAAAATAAAGACAACAGATTTTGAAGCATAAGTAAGTGGAAGTTACACCCGGTAGATAAGACCCATAAAATCCCTGTCTGGTTCTTAGGAAAAAGCCCTTCCTTCCCCCACCACTTACACAAACACACATAAATGTCCTGCAGATCTGATCAAGTAAGAGAGCAGATGCGCGTTCATGTCATGTGCAAAGAGCTCAAATGTAAAGGTTAATGTATCAATACATTTGGAAATCCAGGTACAATTGATGATTTCTGTACAAAATAGAGTCAGACTGCCTCAGGAATAAGGGGAATCCTGAATGCACCAAAACATTTCAGAAGAAATAGGACATGCAGTCAAAGTTCTATCTCCAGAGGAGGTGGTGTTATAGTCACACAGCTTGAGAGACTCGTATAACCTTAACGAAACTACCCATTCCCACAGGATTTAATGTAGTTTTCAAGGGCTTAAAAAAAAGAAAAGCTTTGCGTGTAATTCTTCAAAGACAGAACACACCTGAGGGCGTTCATTGGATAGACAGAAAATATATAAAATAGACATATAGTATGTCATATTTAATAATGCCATTTGAAAATTATCTCCTTTATGGTCAGAAAAAATACTTGTATGCCTAATACAAGTATAGATGGTCAACATTGTTTATGAGATAGCAACAAAACCAGAGAGAAACAAAATATAGAATATTTTAAAAAGGAGAGAGATGATTTTAATTATTTGCATGTGAGAAATCCAAGACAATCACACTAATTTGAACAAAAACAGTTCAATTGTGTTACTGGAGCCAAGATAAATTTATGAAATATAATTATTTTTCTAAAGTCCAGCCACAGGATAATATATTTTTAAAAAAAAGTTTTATTCATATCAGTATTGAAAACTGATAATTTTGGATAATGAATGTAAAAAGATATGTGTGATACATATTGTTATGAATTGAATTGTGTGCTCCCGTATTCACATATTGAAGTCCTAACTCCCGGGGCTTCAGATGTGGCATTATTTGCATGTGTAGTCATTACAGCTGAAATTAGTTATCTCAAAATGAGATTATATTGGAGTAGGGGGAGCCTCTAATGCAACATGACAGACATATAAAAAGAAGAGTTTTAGAGAAAGATTCACATGCAGGGGGGAAGCCATGTGGAGATGGGAGCAGAGACTGGGTGATGCTTTTACAAGCCACGCAATGCAAAGATGGCCAGCAAACCCCCTGAAATTGGGCTGCAGGCGTGGAACAGATTCTCCCTCATATCTTCAGAAGGAACCAATCCTGTGGACACCTTGATCTTGGCCTTCTGACCTCCAGAATTGAGAGACAATACAATAAATTTCTGTTGTTTAAGTCACCTAGGCTGTGATACTTTGTGACAGAAGCCCTAGCTAACTAATATATTTATCGATAACAAAAACACTAAACATCTTTGCTGAAAGATCTAAAAGAAGACTTGAACAAAGGGAGAGATCCACCATATTTGTGGGTGGAAAGTCTGAAAACAATAAGTAGAGCATTTCCCCCCCTTCCAAGTCAGTATATAAAAATCACTGTAGTAACAGTAGATTCAGGGAAGCGAGCATTTTCAAGAACTGTTTGTAAGGGTAATTTGTCAAGATTTAACAAAATTGAAACTTTGCATACTGTATGTACCCAGTGATTCCATTTTTAGGGTTCTATTCTTCAGGAATAATTGCATCTGTTTGTAAAGACGTGGGTTCGAGAAATCTCACTGCAGTGTAGCCTCTAATGACAAATAAATGAACCCCCCCATAAACAGGTGTCAATAAGGGTTGATGAATAAATTATGGCACATGCAAAGTCTAGAATTCAATTCATCGGTTAGAGGAATGTGACGTCTGAATGTGTAACTGATGCGGAAGATGTCTATGGTGTGTTTTTAAGTGATTGACGCAGGTTTGCTTGGAGGATGAGTACTACCGTGTTTTTTTCATTGCATCAGCTGGAATTCCCAGATACTAGCTGGATGGGAGATCCCATCTCTCTCTCTCTCTCTCTCGATGTTGTCCAACTTCTTCCTTTACCCGAGTGCTCCCAGGGATTATGC
>NW_027529428.1:19484025-19487061 GCF_008692635.1 Crocuta crocuta | reverse complement strand
CCCCGCGGTTTAGGGATCAGGCCTGGGGTCCGCCCACCTGCAGCTGGCCTCACAGACACGGCGGTCCAGCTGGGAGTCCCGGGTCCATGCTGGGCTGGTGCTTGCCTCCCCCCCGGTCCTACCCTGGCTGCTGTGGACGTTCCAGGAAGGGCGGACCCTCCGCGGGCATGAGGCCAGCTGAGGGTCCTCAGCTCCTCGGGGTTCTGAGCTCCCCTGCTTGTAGGTGGTGGGTCAGATGGGCTTCCATCTCCTGCCTCGCTTCCACCAACCTAAAGCCAGGGCGCACGCCCGGGGCCTCCCTGCTTTCCGTCTGCCATCTTGGAGTATAGCTGTCTTGATGGTCCTTGACTGAGACATGATGCTTGGTTCCCACCATGGACCCAGCTCTTCAGAACAAAGAAGACTGTTTCCAGAGCAAGGCTGTGATCTGGCAATCTCTTCCTTTGGGGACCTGAGGCAGAAAACGTAGAGAGAGTGTGTTGATTTGTATTTTATGTTTCGTGTTTCATTCCTGCACCGATAGTATCCTTTGCTCAAAAGCACTGGTTGTTTCCCTTGGTAAAAGCAGGGTGAAAAAAAGACAAGACAGAAGTTAAACATTCATTTAAGTATTTGAAAACGAAAAACAAAACGTCACCCTCCCCCACCCGCACAGCGCATACATGCTTCTTAAATAAGTGGGCTGAGGTCTGAAAGCACTCACAACAGACAGCTCACAAGGAAACTCAAGACAGGACAATCCTCCGGGAGGCGGAAGGTGTGTTGGGGGGGGTCCTTGTTGCTCTATAAATTTACTGTTAGACATTTCGCAACGAGCATGCATTACTTCTACAGCTTAACAACTTAATACAGCTAGAGATTTATAAGCATTTCCTAAGCTTGAATTGAAGCAAGCATCAAGCTCTGCGTTGGGAGAGCACCCACTTCGCAAAGGTCCGCTCCAGGGGTGGGGGCTGCAGGGGGTGGGGGCAGGCTGCATTTGTGTGGATCTCAAGGCGGAAACCCAGAACGACTGTCTCTGTTCTTCTCAGCTAACGATACACTTCTCAGCTAACGAATGTAAGGACCGCGGGGCTATTAGCATCTCATGACTTCTGCACCACTTGTGATGAGCTACTCAGATGCCTTCCTCTCTGTGATGACCAATCAGTTTCCCACATTCCAGGGGTTTGTGAAAACAAAGCTGCAGAAATTTTTTCCCTCCCCAAGTTTGCAGACTTCTTGAATTCTATGTACAGACCTTTGGATAAACTTTTTAAAGTTAATTTGTGACTTCATTAGTGAATAACCTCACGGCGGAGCACTGATGAGCTCATTTCCATTAAGACGAGAAGGTATACCCCAAGACAGCTTTTGAAAAATCAGTATTTGCAAACTAAGGGTGAATCGAAGGGATCCTGCTTAAGAAAAGGAGTTGTTGTCTCTGTGTGTTTCTGACGACAGGGTCCCAAGACTCTTCCATCCCTCCAGAATGACAGCGGGGGATGGAGAGAGCTGGAGAGGAGCCTGCTGGAGGCAGGGCCTCGTGGCCAAGGAGTTTTTGTGGGAGGGAGGCTGCGTGGCCCTGGAGGTAACCCGGCAGCCCCACGCCGGTGGTGACTTGTAGAAACAGGACGTGCTGGCCCCTTCCCGGCTCCCGGACCAGGGCAAGGCTGGCTGCTCCTGGCCTCCTGCGCCCCACCCCCCCACACCGCCCCTCCCTGCAAGGCTCCTCCGCGCTAGGACACCTGCAGAGGAGGGTGACCCAGACCTTCCATCTGGCAGGAAGTTCTCCGATCAGTCCCGGGAGCGGAGAGCTCGGGCCGCCCTTCCGAGACTCCTGTGTGATGAATAGACCTATTGAGGGGTCGGGCTGGACGGAGACGCTTGTCCTGGGGGGTTTCCATTACATCATCCACATTATCAGTTTCTCCCTGGACTTGGGTCTGTTGTCCCACGGGCAGTGGACGAGGCCGGGCCCGGTGGGCTGTGGGGGCCGTCCGAGGCCCAGATAATGTTCGCGGGGCCTGCGCTGGCGCTCAGCGCGATGAGCTCACCCCGAGAAGGGCCCTGACCTCATTCCTGCGGAGCGTTTCCCTCGCTTCCTGAATTGCCAGGATTAGCTGCATTTTCTTCTCGGGAAGCACAGGCGCTGGAGACGGGAGGGCCCTGGGGGTTTGCAAAGCAGTTTGAGACTCGAGGTGAAAGCTCCCAGATGACCAGCCTGGGGGGGTTCAGTCATCACCTGCCCCGCGGGGGCTGCGTGTTGTGTGGGCTTATCCTGTGGCTGAGAGTCGGGGGCCCGGCCCATCTGGACACACAGACCCTCACATCTCAGAGATTGCTGTGAAAATGCAGCTTCCCTCACCTTCTAGGAGGCAGCAGAGTGTGTGTGCGTGTGTGCATGTGTGCACGTGTGTATGTGTGCATGGTGTGTATATGTGTGCACGGTGTCTGCATGTGTGTGTACGTGTGGGGTGTCTGCATGTGTGTGGTGTGTGTATGTGTGTGGTGTGTGCACGTGTGTGTACATGTGATGTGCGTGGTAGATGTGTGTATGTGTTTTGTTTGGTGTGTGCGTGTGTTCGCGTGTTCACAGGCACAGAGCAAGGGAAGAGGCAGGAACCCTCACTTTAACGGGGGCCCCTGCTGCGGAAGCCCTGGACCCACACGGCCTGAAACTCTGGATCAGGGCTGGCCCACGCGAGTTCTCCTTCACAGATTGTCTACCAAAGCCGGTGGCCGAGGAGGGAAACAACAGCAGTCAGGGCGGTCTTTGTAAAACAATGGGTCCCCCGCCCACGGGCTACTAGACGTCAGTGAACTTGGGCCCGTCCGCTTCCTGCAGTGTCGTGAGAAGGCGAGGGCAGCTGGGCTCCGGCCGCAGCGTTTGTGTCCAGCAAGCAGGGAGTCGGCACGGTTCGGTCAGGCAGCAGGAGTCGGCGGTCACGCCGGGCTGCCGTCGGGGCCTAGTGAGTGTTGGCGGGTGGGGCCTGTTTACCCCAGACCTGGCTTTCTGTCTCCAGTCTCCCGCCCTCCCTGGCCCTGTGGGAGCCG
>NW_027529428.1:19466335-19484014 GCF_008692635.1 Crocuta crocuta | reverse complement strand
TGGGGTGGTGAGAGTTCCCAGGGCAGGGGCCGCGGGCGGCTTCACGGCCGGGCGCCCCGGCGCGGCTCTGCTCCCCGGCTTGGCCCACAGCCGCAAGTCTAACTGGGTTCCAAGCGTATTTTTAGTTATTTACAACGGATACTGATAGCTGGGCTATTTTATCTCAGAAAGTTTGAGTATCAATACTTTAAATACTTCGGCCTTCGGAAATGTGGTTAATTTTCACTGTATAGAAATCGCGTTTGCTGTCTTTGGGCCCTGGCTCGAGGCCTTCATGCGAGAGGGTCCCTTTTTCCCCGATGTGTACATCCATCGCTGTCTGATCTGTGTGTCACACACACCGCACGACCGGCAGGGTGGAAACAGAGCACTCCCTCCCTGGCGGCTCTCTGAGTGTGTTCCTCCACGAATTCTCTGTCTCCGTGTCACATGGATGGACGTGGCTCTGCACGGCCTCGCAAGCCTGGGACGGAGGCTCCGGTCCCCGGCTCCCATGTCATCAGCCCGCATGTGTCTGGCTGACATTGAGCTTGCACTTTGGTGCCCACTCAGCCTCGCTCCCCGTGCACACCCAGTCTACCCTGGGTGCCCCGGGCCGCTGCCCGGTCCATGGGTTTGCCTCCTGCCCTCTGGGGCCGCCTTCCACACGTTGGGACCCTCACAGCTGCATTTTCTTCCTTGCGTGTACCCCCCACCCTCCGGGCGGTCTCTTTCTAGAATGAGATCACGGACACTGAAGTTTCTTCCCTCCCTCCTCCTGCCTCTGGGTCTCACCTGGATGCTGTTATTTCGGGCGGGCGGGGGCCCAGGGCTGCTCTCAGCGGAAGGCTTTCTCATTGCGGCCACAGCCCGGGGTGACTGGGGAGGAGGCCCCGGGGCCTCGAGACAATGCAGTGTGTGCTGTGCTCGAGCACTTGGTCTCTAATCACCGTGCCAGGGCCCCGGAGGCTTCCTTCCTGCTGGGGCTTCAGGGAGCAACATTTGGACGAGGTTTTAGTTGGAGAAGAAAGAATCCTTCAGTCAAAAATCTCTTTTGTATTCGCCTTTTCCTCTTCTTTGTGTTTTCAGGGAAAATGGAAAAGGAAGAAATCGTCCTGTTGTTTTGATGAGCAACTTGTACTGAGCAGGTGGAGGAAAGGCCCGGGCCCAGGAAGCAGGCCAGTGTGTAAACAAAGTGTTCGGGGCTATAAATAACCCTTTGCCAGCGTGATTCGGGGGCCGGGGACCGGCTGCTCTAGCAAGTCAGTCTTACGAATCCCATTTTGGTTACGGAAACGTGGCAAAGGCAGTTAGCAATTCTTTATTCTCGAGCCCTAGTTAGCCTCTGGGAGAGAGAACGGACCATGTTTCTCTCGAGCGTACGTCCTGACCACATCCCTGCTGGTCTGTCGCCTGTTGCGTCTGTGTGTTCTCAGGAGATGGATGCGTCCGCCCAGTCCACGGAACGTCCGCCGCGTGGCTCCAAGGTCACCCAGGAGCCAGGTCCCACTTTTGGGACTCCGATATCGTGAAAGTGGTGTACGAGTGCTCTGCATGAGCAACTGCACAATGTGGCTTGTTGTTGGTAGATGTGCTCACGTCCACAGGAGCACGAGCCTCTCTTTCGAAACCAGCGATTATTTATGGAGCAAGTGTGTGTGACCTCGCTGTTCTGGGCACCTCTCTGGAAATTTTCAGTTGCAGGCAGAGTGGTCGGAAAATCCTTCCTCTGCTCCCTCCCCCACACTCTTTCATGGGAATTTGTTTTCCAGATAGCTCTGCTGTCCTTGGGGCTTTTGGAGCGAGGAGAGTGATTTAGTGCCTTCCAAAGACTGTCTCAGTCCCTGGCTCTTGGCCACGTTCCTTTCAGGTTCTCTTTGGTTCCGCGCAGAATGGTCGGGGTGCTGGGAGGCGGGGTCACCGACGGACCTGGACTTCGATTGTCAGAAGCCGGTGGCCTCGGGGAGAGACGGTCAGAGGCAGACTTGTGACGGGACCTCAGTCTTGTTTTGTGGCCCACGTTGTGGCAGGATCTTCGTCGATGGGATCTGTGCAAATACACTCGTCACGCGGTCTGCCAGCCGAGGACGCTGCGCTGGGATTTCCCGACCCGGGGTCCCCGGAGGTCTGAGGAGCCCACGTGCAACGTGGGGGTGTGAACGTGCAGGAGGAGACACTGTCTCCTTCCCACTGACCTGGCCACCTGCTGTCCAGAGAGCGCGTCCCAGCACCGGCTGGCAGAACCCCAGGGTGGGGGTGCAGGGGCCTAAATGGTTCCCTGATGGGCCGCAGAGCATTACCGGTGTTTTCCCGAAGAACGACATTCCCGATTAAAGAAAAACTCCTAAAACTCTAGCTCACTGTGATTGCGTTCCTTTGTGGTTCTGGAAGTTTTAATCGTTTAAATAGGTTATTCCACGAAGGGGTCCACAGGGCTCCCCACATCGCGTCCAGGCTCCGTGGGAGGGACACGCCCATGGCCAGGAGAAGGGTGTGTGGCCCCAGACCGGCGAGCTGCTTACACGCCCGTGTGCGCTGGGGTGGGGGGACAGCCCTCCTCTGCTAAAGGTGCAAGTCATGCGTCTGTGCCTTCCTATGCAGAGTCCTGACACGGTCTCGTGTGGAATACGCAGAATTGAAACATAGGTGACGTTAGCTGCCCAAGCGGGGTTCTTGCAGCTTTAAACTGGAAAGGGTGAGTTTCTCACACTACGTAAGGACAGAGCTGGTGTAGACGGACAGGCAGACTAACTCTAGTACAAAACAGGATTCAGAAGTTCCGACGTTGTGGCCTGATTTTGCCGACAGCAAAACGCGTCGCAGTTCCTGATACGGCCACTTGGGGACCAGTCACCGACGCGCGAGCGCTTACACTGTCAGACGACACACGTGTCACACGCATGGGTGCAGGTGCCTGAAGCGTGGCTGGGGGGGCAGCACCAGGTGGGGGGCGGCACCGGGGTGGGCCTTGCAGTCACTGCCGGGCGCCCACACTCTCGAGGGCACGGGGACGCCAGGCAGACCGTGGTCTGTGGCTGCAACCGTGGCTTCTGAATAAAATAACTGTTCAATCTTAATCCAGATACAGCTGACTGTGTTTTAACAACGTGGTGCCCAGAACGTGGGAAATACCAGGACCTTTCATGGAAACAGCGAATCCAGAGAAGGTCTATCCACCTGTTTGTTCTACCGGCTGAAGCAAAAGTGTTTTTTTCCTTTTATTTTAAATGCTTATTTATTTTTGAGAGAGAGAGAGGGAGAGAGACAGAGAACCAGTGGGGGGGGGTGCAGAGAGAGAGGGAGACACAGAATCTGAAGCAGCTCCAGGCTCCAAGCTGTCAGCACAGAGCCCGACGCGGGGCTCGAACCCACGAACCGCGAGATCGTGACCTGAGCCGAAGTCGGATGCTCAGCTGATTGAGCCACCAGGCGTCCCTGAAGCAAAACCACTTTAAAAAGATATTGATATTTCCACGCTCTGTTCCTTTCCTTTTTGTGATTTTCTGAGTCAGACAGCCCGGCCGGAGGCATATCACACTGGTAGAGTCCACGGGCAGCGTGGCTACGAGGACAGCCCCACGGCCAGCCGGCGTGGGAGCCGCCGAGCATCGCCGCCACCTGGGCTGGGAGGGCCCTAGTGGGCTCAGAGTCGCCTGTCTTCTTGCCGCGGCTTTGGGAGATGGGCCCGTGTTCGGCTGTGGGCTCAGACCACTCTGGCAGCCGTGGAGCTCGCGTTACGTGGCCAGCGTTCCAGGCGTGAGCCCAGCGTTTGGGGGCCACATGTTCTCACAAGGTGGGAAATTGAAAGCGTCAGGATCTTGCTTTCCTCCTGCTTGGAAACCGACAAACAAACCCAGCAACCCTCATTTGGTTTAGGGGATATTCTGAGACGTGTCAAACCTGAGACATTGACAGCTACGGTGCAGGGGACACAGAGACCCCGCGGGGTGGGGCACTGTGGGGTCCCACCACCCTCTCAGGTCCGAAGCTGCAGGGGCAGAGGGAGGACGTGCGGTGACATCCAGGTTTGGGGGTTCAGGAATACCCATGCTGCTTCTCCCCTTCCCAGGGCACAAACCCGGACACACCAGGGAAGCCCGGGTTCGACGTGGCCGTGCTGGGGTGACGGGGAGTCCCTCTCCCTGTGGCTGCAGGGTGGGGCCCCCGTGTTCCCGCAGGCTGCTGCCTGGGTTGCTCTGGGCTCCGCAGGTGCCCCCTGGCCCTCAGCCCCCGGCCCTGAACGTGTCTCACACCCCAGGCTGGAACTGTCCCCCGGGGAAATTGGTGCAGGACTGGGGAGGCAGGAAGGTGGGGGCGCCCTGCCCCTGCGGTCGGCGTGGGGCGTCCACGCTCACCTTCAGCTTCCGAGGCTCCGGCCGGCTTGTCCCAGCCCCGGCGCAGACGCCTGTGCGAGCTGGCGCTGAGGGATGCCAGCGGCCCTGTCAGGCCTCATGTGCATCGGGGCGAGGAGGCGAGGCAGACGCGGGTCCCCACCTTCAGCTCATCTCTGGGGGCTCCTGTCTCCCCACATCCTGTCGGCAGATGCAGCTCTCTTCCTCCATCAGCACCCCCCCCCCCAAGTCAGGTCTGGTCCCGTGTCCTGGGCCCCTTGTTCTCCACCACTCTTAGCGGCTCTGCCTGGGACTGGCACCGGGGGCGGGGTGCTGTGGGCGGCCAGGGCCGTGCGTGGACGGGCAAGCGCTGTGTCCCTGTTTGTTTCAGGAGATGCTTCTCGACTTTGCTAGTTGTGGCATGCGCCCGCCCACCAACCTCCGTTCCACGTGTGGAAAAGCTCAGGCGTGGAGAGGTAGGTTCCTTCCCCAGGGTCCTGTGGGGACTCACTGGATTTGGACCTCATGGCCAGCCTCTTCGCCCTCTGATGACCACTGGGTGAGGGGACGCCCCAGGCCTCGCCCCGTGTCGCCCCGGCACTGTGAGCCCTTGGCCGCGGGCATGACGCTCTGCTAAGCGGACCCAGGGCTCCCTCTGCAAAGCCTGCTGGTCTCTGCACAGACTTGTGCCCCCTCTTCTCTGTGACTCTTGAGGTTTTCGTGGGTTTTGCACAATGCCCTCTAGGATCCTGCACACACTTTGTCTCACTTCCCGGTTTACACGCCGTCCCCTGGCTGACCAGTGAGCTTGCGAAGCCGGGCAGCCACGTCTTCTCACCTGTGCACCCCGGCTCCTGGTCCGTTACCTGCTGCGCCCCGGGCACTCGCAATGCCGGCTGCATACACAGATGAAGGAAAGGGAGGCAATGGTGTCGGGGACAGAGGCAGAAGGCCACCTGGGGGCCACTGGTCACCCTCGGGTCAGAACCGTGGCCCCTGTTACTCTTGGTCGCCTGTACAGAGAGAGCCTTTGTCAGGACCAAAGGAAGAGACAACCAGCTTCTGAGTCTCTTTCTGGACCTGACGATTCCTCGCAAGAGCCAATCTAGGTTTTTGTCAGAGACACGAGAGGTTGTTTGATCCCAAAGTGTAGCCTGTGGGTTTAGCGGGGCCGGGCTAGGTCCTGCTCAGTCACTAATTAACCCGACGCTGGGCACGGGGGCGGTGACTTGACCTGCCTGGACCAGTTTGCTCGCCCGTCAATGTGGAAATGAGCTCAGTACTTGGCGTTGGGGGATGGCTGTGAGCATTACCTCCCAGCTCTGGCAAGTACGGGTGCTTTGCACTGGTTTGGCGAATGCTCACAGGGTCCTAACACGCACCTGACTGCGGACCGGGTCCCTGGATCCCACGGACGAAGACCCACAAGATCTGAGCCTCGCAGGGAAGCCAGACCACGAACCAGGGCATTGGGACGCTGCAGATAGCGCCCTCTGGCCAGAGCCCGGGCCGCGGGAGCCAGGGGCGAGTCAAGAAAGCTGGGCTCCAGCCGGGTGCCGAGGCGGGGGCAGGGTGGGCGTTCGTGTACGCCCGGTCTTCTCCGATCATTGTCCTCCGGTTATTTATAATCAAGGACAGCTAATCCCACACTTATGCAACCGTTCCATCCCACAAGGCCTTTCTCCACTTGAACGTTGGAGGAGAAGCCTGCTTTGGATTTAAAGACACAGAACCTGTTATGCGTGCACATCTTTCGCATCTGAGCTGGCTTGACTCCGCGTGTGGCGGGGGTGGGGGGTTTGGCCACGGTCGCGTCTTCTTGCCTGTGAGCACCCCCTGCCCTTGCCAGCTGGGCCCCTCCGGTCACGCCTGGCATCAGTGCTGGGGACGGAAGGGGAGACCCTGGCAGGGGCAGGCCAGCTCCCCGGGCACTGCCCCCTGCAGCCCCATGCTGGGGACCATGCCCTGACCCCTCTGGGCACGCCCCCTCCCTCCTCTGTGCCTGAGAGGCTGCTCCCCTTCCTTTGCCTCCTTTCGGGGTTCGTCTTCACCCACCTCTGCTGTGGGCCGTGTCTCCCCGGCATGCGGTTCAGGCTCTGGTTAAGGACCCCGTCTGGCCTCTGGGCTGTGGGGAGGCAGTGGCCCCCTTTCCCGTTCCCGAGGCTTCCCTACGGCCTGTGTGCACTCAGCGGATAGTTCCTTCCGTCTCCTGCAGGGACCCCTGCTCACAGACCCCGTGTGCGGGCCTCCTTGGGTCAGAGCCTCTCTGCCCCCGCCAGGCCAGGCGGCCCCTGAGCAGGTGTGCGGCGCTGCGGGACCTGGACGGGGCACCCCGCCCCACCCCCACCCCTCCTCTGCCTCGTGCTGCTCACTTCTCCCAGATGCCACGCAGGGGATGCGTATAGCCCCCAAGTTCACATGTTGGGGTGGGGCTGGGGAGGTGACTGGCTTTAGGTGAGGTGGTCAGGGTGGGGCCCCGGAGGGGCACCTGTGTCCTCCTTAGGAGAAGAAACCATTGAGAGAGGGAGGCCTCACCGGAACCAGAGGCTGCTGCGCCCTGACCTTGGACGTGTGGCCTGCAGGGGTCTGAGGAATAACCCTCTGCTGTCTAAGAGCTGGGTGGCCTGATTGTCCCCCAGCCGGCCGAGGCACGGCCCACCCACTCTGGGTCTTGCCCACGGGTCCCTCTGCCCCGGGAGCTCTCCGTGCACCCTGGCCCTCTTGCAGGACCCTGTCCAGGGACCCCAACACCTCTGCCCAGCCCTGCACCGCAGGGACCACACCCCTGTCTCCCACAGGTGCCTGAGGGCAGAGGCCTCCGCCTGCTCATGGAGGGGCCCGTACGCTCGGGGCCGTGTCTAACCCGTAGCACGCGCTCAGGGGACACTGACAGGGCCGTGCACAGTGTCAGGTGGGAGGCGGTCGACACCGAGGAGCTGGAAATCCACGCGGGAGCCATCCCACGACCCTGGTCGCCCGTTCCGCCCCGTGTCTCTGAGGGGGACGGTTCCCTCTGTTGCCCGGGAAATGGAAGACAGAAGTGGACCCCCAAGTGGTTGTGGAAGTGCCAGAGGGAGAGAGGCAGATGGCTCCACAGGCCCCCAAGTGCCCCAAGTACCCCGAGAGCCCCCAAGCACCCCAAGTGCCCCCAAGCACCCCAAGCATTCTTGAGAGCCCTGAGAGCCCCCAATACCCCCAGGCTCAGGAATGCCCATTCCTGTCTGGGGGCCACTCCCCAGAGACCCCGTCTCGGCTTGAGGAAAGACCTGAGGGCTCACTTCTCATTCAGTGTGTTTTCCTCGACAGTCTCCGCAGCGGTGACCACATCCTGCCGCTGTGGAGCCTCAAGAGGTTCACATGCCTGCGAAGTCAGGGGCCTGCAGGGAGGGCTTCCCGCTGCCCTGTGCCTGCCCCGTCTGGGGAGCCGAAGGTTGCAGTCGCTGTGCAGATTTTGGGGCCAGATGTGGCTTTCCTCTTCATTCAGCAGCCAGTTACCATGTGTATCATGGGCTTTGTTACGAGGGGGTGGAGGCCTCTGAAGGAGGGTACGATGCAGAATCTGCAAAATGGGTCATAAAAGTTATTCGGACCGTGTGTCCTTACTTGGGGAAAAAAACAGCTGGTGGTCACTTGTGTGTTTAGGACTCTGGCTTCTGAGTACACAGCACTGTTCGCGGCTCTATGGGCTGGGGCGGGGGGGTGGTTGTCTGGGTGCCTGCCCTCACCTTGCACAGAGGGAGCCCATGTGCTGCTGTTTGTGGGGTAGTAGTGCAGGGGTACAGTGAGAAGCACTAAGGGGTCTTTCTGGGTGCTAAGCATACCCCTCCCAAATCCCAGGGCCTTGCTGCTCAGGTGGGTCCCTGGACCACGGCATAAACACTGCCTGTCAGAAACGCAGAGTCCCGGAGCGCCTGGGCGGCTCAGTCGGTTGAGCGTCCAACTTTGGCTCAGGTCCTGATCTTGCGGTTTGTGGGTTTGAACCCCGTGTCGGGCTCTGTGCTGACAGCTCAGAGCCTGGAGCCTATCTTTGGATTCCCAAATCGGATGCTTAACTGACTAAGCCGCTCAGGTGCCCCACAACCTCAGTTTTTAAATCTGACAGTTTTTGCAAAATCTGCGACCCATGCTATTGAAGGTTGTCACCCTCACTGCATTTTAGAAAGTGTCCGGGAAGGGTGTGGCCTCAACAACAGTAGCTCTCTTCACGACTGGGCGGTCAGGGTGGTGCATCCTGGTGCAGCCGACTCTGGGTTCTAAAGACACAAGCAGGTAGCGTGCCCACTTCCAGGCTCCGCCTGACGGGAACTCTGGTAAGTGATCTACACAGTTATCGCTGGGGCTTGTTTTGGGATTTTCATGTGCCTTCAACTACGGAAGGGTGTTTCCTAACTAACCCAGAGGGCCTCCCCCAAACAGCCCCGCCCCACTCCGTCCCCAGCACATGCTCTCAGGTCCCCGCGGGGCCCAGGCGTCTGCGCCGTGGAACCACACTGGGCCTGGCCCGGAGGTCTTCAGGACGGGGTAAGCAATGTGTTGCTGACTCCACTCTAACAGGGACGGCCATGAAGCTGTGATTCAAAGGGCCGACGGCCAGGCTCCTTGGGCAGTGACTTACGGACACGGGTACGTGGGTCAAGGGCAGGAAGGGGCCTCCTCCTCCGGGCCTCTTCCCACTGTCAAAGGCTGGTGGGGCCCCAGGGCAGGCCGAGCCCGAGGGCCGAGTCTCAGGCTGGGCCGCCTCCTGTCGCTCCTTTCCCCGTCGGCATCTGACACTGTCTGTCTTCACGGGCGGGTAAATGGCTGGTAGATACGGGACAGAGCGGGAGAATCAGGGAAGTAGCCTTAAAGGGCAGCTGGTGTCTGGGACGGTTCCCACGGAACCGGGCAGGTGGATGGCGGACCTCGCGCTCTGAGGTCAGGTGGTGGGTCTTCCCGCCACCAGGCACAGCAGCCCCCAGGACAGACTCTCGGTGGACATGAGCGGAGGCTGTCCGATGGGGCGTGGGTCCTTGGCACCGCTGGGCGCGTGTGGTCCGGTTGGATCTGCGGGTCCAGAACCCTGAGGTCATAGGCTCACAACGTTGTGGGCTTTTGAGTAACTTTATGTGCCGGCAAAAGGCTTTAGGGCACCCGTCTGCCCTTGGGTCCCCACCTGCTCCTGTCCGGACACGGACAGCTCACTGACCTGCAGGAGCGGCCCCTCCCAGGCCGAGCCAGTGCCCAGGGACACACAGGAAGTGACTGACTGGTGAGTGCACCTTTCACTCGCAGACCAGCCCTCTCAGAGCCACAGCCCAGCAGTGTCCTCCATCGGCCTCACACTCCGACCACGGTGTGCCTCCCGGACCATCCCAGGGCCAGAGGCCACGTCCCCGGGGACAGCCCCATGCCCCAGTGCCCACTGAAATCACTCCAGCTAGCCGACCCCCAACCCGCTCAGCCTGTCTCAGCCCTTCCGTCTTCTAGAAACCACACCAAGCCCCCCGCGCACATTTTCCCCCCTCCAGCCGCCTCCTAAGCCCCCCTTGCACTTCCCCGCGTGGCCCTGCATCTGCGTCCTGCTTCTAAGGGTCTGCTTCTTCCTCCCTGACCGTCATTCCTACCCGTGTGTCTTCCCTATGCAATTAAAACAACGTACGATGGAATACTGCCGATCCTTGAAGAGGAAGGAAGCTCTGAGATCCGCTACAGTGGGGCTGACCTGGGGCACCTCGTGCTCAGTGAGATGGTCACCACGCCATGGCCGATACCACACGGCTGCTCTCGCATGAGGGCCGGGAGTCGTCAAGTTCCAAGAACCAGAGAGTAGGTGGGGGCGGGGAGGAGAACACAGTACTTGATCAGGTTGGGGTCTCAGCGTGGGGAGATGGGCTCTGCAGATGGGGGTGGGGATGGCCGCGCTTGGAAAGGTTAAAATGGCAAGTTTTATGTCATGTGAATTTTCCACAGTTTGAGACAACGTCTAGGCCGCCACATTAGCTCCCGTGGTCTGGGGCCCGGAGGGCGGGACACGGTCATGCGGGAACCAAGCCGCCGCTCACCCATCTTCGGGGCTCCCCTCTGTCCCCGGGGGACTTAGCCGTAGCCCAATGGCCGCTACAGGGTCTCCCTCGTACCCAAGCAGGGTGGGGAGGCGGCTTCCAGGCAGATAACACGGGAGAGGGGGCCGCAAGCGCAGGCCGCACGGGCCAGGGGAGGCCGGGCTCCGCCGCGGGTCGGCTACGCCGTGTCTCCTGCGTGTGGACACCGCCTCTCGCCTTCGCCGGGCAGGCCCGGGAGCCCCGGGCTGGAGGGGAGGCTCTGGGTGGCAGCAGCCCCTTGCCTGTGATTCGACTCCACTCGAGAGCACCTGCCCTTTGGTTTTATTAATTAGGTTTCTGGTCGGATCCAGTGAGACCGCAGCCCTGCCCCACTGCTGCGTCGAGCAGGCTGCGTGCCCGGCAGAGGACCTGCATCACAGCCACAGCCGCTCAGCTCGGCCCGTGGGTCCGGGAGGCTTTAGATGCTTGTTTGCCTCCTTTCAAGGCCCCAGGCTGCTTGGCCTCCCTCCCGTCTTGCAGGTTTTTTTGAAAAGGCCCAGACTCCTGCTTTCAAGTCCTGCCTCTGGTCTCTGATAAAAGGCAAATTAAGAATCACTTCTAACAGTCTCCCCAGGAGCCGAGAGGCCTTGTCTGCAGAGACACGACATCAAAGCACGGAGCTCAGGTGTGCCCCTGGCATCTGCGGCCCCCACGTCCCCGGGGCCCAGCCTTTCCTCTGCCTCTGTCCCCTGCCCCAGGCCACGGGCCCACAGGGGCTGTGCTCGGT
The DNA here is from genome assembly GCF_008692635.1 of Crocuta crocuta. Classification (NCBI taxonomy): domain Eukaryota; kingdom Metazoa; phylum Chordata; class Mammalia; order Carnivora; family Hyaenidae; genus Crocuta; species Crocuta crocuta. The sequence goes on along the minus strand of NW_027529428.1, from coordinate 19,472,897 downwards.
CTCCTGAGCGGGTCTGGACCGAGTGCAGAAGCCAGGGCGAACCCTGCTGGTGGCCGGCAGGCCTGGGGACAGCTCGGCGTTGCCCTCGAGCAGTGAGGTGCAGTCCTCCATGTAGGTAGACAGTGTCTGAACTTCAGAGCCGCTCCCCCCACCCCCAACTTCATCATGTTCATGGCAGCCCTGGCAGCGGCGGAGTAATTTCAGGCCTGGGCAGGGCTTGGATGCTGCGAGGTGGGAGCAGGGCTCAGATCTCAGGGCACCCTCATTTTCAGGGATCCCCTCTCCTGGCCCCCTCTGCCCCCCAGCCCCCGCTGCATGACATCGGTGGCCCCACTTTTGCAGGGTCTGGGTGGGCCCAGAATGGGGGCTGGCAGGCTTGCTACACCCACTGACCAGCCTGGGGTCACACCTGGCTGCCCTGAGGCCGGAGCCCCTACTCTTGGCCGTGGGCCACGGGAGAGCGGGGACCAGCCTGCGTGTCTTCTTCCGCTCAGGGCTGGGGATCTGGGGCGACAGGTTAGGAGTCTGGCCTCCCTGAGGGGAGAGCACGTCCACCCCTTCTGTCCCTCGCCTGGGAGAGCGAGGCGCGTGCTGGATGCCTGCTGCGGGGGACCCTCACAGGCCTAGCGACCTGGTGCCGACCCGCTGCCCGCCCCACACCAGCGGCACGAAACAAGCCTCATTTCACTGCGGGGCTGGGTTCAGAGGCTCGGGAGTTCGCAGGGCTTGAGGGAGCCACCCCGAAGGGACAGGTCACCCGGGGCCCCGGCGGCCTGGATGCACTTTGCCCACAGAGCTGTGGCCTGGGCCGGGCTGGGAGCTGCTGACTGGGCCTCCTTCCAGCGTGGGGGCTGATGTTCTGGGGACCCGCATCCCTCAGGGCGTGGAGGTTGCATGGCCTCCTGGGCCGGGGCAGCCGAGGCTCAGGGGAGGCAGGAGTACCCCCCCGCGGTGGGCAGGGCAGACCCCCCTACCTTCCTCAAGGGGACTGTTTGTGTGTGGGAAGCCTGGCATCTGGGGTCACACAGTCCAGAGGGGGTGTCCCCCTCTCAGCGGCCAGGTGACAGATGGGCTGCATGGTCCACACAGCCCCCACCCCCGGCCCGGGTGCAGCCCTCCCCCCTCCCCGGGTGCAGCAGGAGTGGCTCCTGATCTGGGTCAGGAATGTGCGAGGCCTGGGTGGGGCCGAGAGGCTGCCGTGGGGAGCAGCTGCCTGGCCGGTCCAGAGCTCTCTCAGCTATGACAGGAATGTCAGCCTGAGCCTCTTTAGGCCGGGACGGGCAAAACAGCCATTTTTAGCAGCCTCTCAGTGCCGGCCCGGCCTCTGCCGTGCCAATGGGCCTGGCGGCTCTGGGGTCTGCCTGGCGGGCGCTGGGCCTCTCCGGGCGGGCCGGTGCACATCTCTGAGAGCAGTTAGGCTGCATCCCGGGAAGGAGACGCACGGGGGCTCCTCTTGTCAGGCAGCTTGAGTCCTGCGCGGTGCGGGGGTGGGGTGTTTGTCCTGACTCAAGGACCCTTGGAGCCGCAGGGACGGGGTCTCCGTGCACGGGGGGGCTTGTGGCCATGCTGACCTTGCCCACCGCTCTGCGGGTGGCTACCTGTCGGCCCCAGTGATGCCCCGTCCTGCAAGGGCAGGAAGGAGAGGCTGGGATGTGCAGGGTCCTGCCCACATCCGACATGGATGGGATTTTAGGGTTTTCCTTCCTGTTTTACTTTGGCGATGGGTTGGGGGGCACCCAACCAGGGTATAGGGTACAGGGACAGGTGGCTGAGAGAGGCCAGGGCCCTGGCACCGGCTGGCCACCTGGCGGTGCCCGTCGGAGTCCTCACCATGAGTGGGGGCGTCCTGGAACTCCCAGGAGGGCTGGGCTGGATGTTCAGGGTCACCGCGGGCCCCGTCCCAGGCAGAGACAGGACAAGGGGCAGGGCGACGTCACGGGCAGAAGCAGAGGGCCGCGGACCACCCGCTCAGAGCCCGCGGGGCGCGTGGTCTGGTGTCCTGTCCACACTGAATGGGGGCCATGCCAGCCCCGGGACCTCCCCCTTTACTCACTTCTCTCACGACTGCTCTTCCTCCCAAACAGCCCAGAACCCGGGGGGCTGCTTGGGGGGCCGACAGCGGGCCCTGCACACCCCGCCCTGAGCCCGGCTGACCTGCTGCTCTGGCCCGGCCGCCCGTGCCCTCCCTTCTGTGCCCTGACCTCATTCCGGAGCTGTCCCAGGGACCCTGCGCTGCAACAGATGCAGCGTCTCCGAGGGAGCGGGGAGCCGGGCTCGGGCGGGGGCAGAGGAGGGAGTGAGGCCCCAAGGAGACCCCGGCAATGAAGATGATGAGTGTCTACTCCAGCAGCGCTATGCAGATTTGAGTGTGACCAGAGACACCTGCTCTAGGGACGGAAGCACAGGCCTGGACAGACCCCTCCCCCCCAGACTCCTCTGTCCGCTTTAGCACTGGGTGGCTGAGGCCACAGCCCAACGTCAGGGTCCCGGGCTCCACTCCTCGCCCCGTGAAGCCCACCCCCATGGCCACCGGTCCGGGGCTGGCACTGCCCTTCTGGAGACCCCGTGCCCCAGAGCGACAGGCTCGGCCACCCGGGGCCGGCGTTGTCTCTGCAGGTGGGGGCGACAGGCTCAGGTCACGGTGGTCGGACCCTTCAGGGGCTGGGAGCGCCGGGAGCCTGAGGTGCAGGGACACAGGTGAAGGCGTCTGCTCTGCTGGTGTCTTAGGTGTTGTCCAGTTCAGGACAGAAAATTACAGTCACAGAATGGCTGGGCGGGGATGTAAAGAGTTCGGGAAGGTTCTGGGGTCAGTAGCAGATCTCTGGACCGTCATAGCCCCTCCTGCAGCCCGAGGGGGCCAGAGGTCAGGAGGAGCCTGGGAAAGCGCCGTCAGGTCAGGAGGCCTCACAAGGCCGGGCTCGGGGTCCTCTTGCGGGCGGGCGGGAAGGAGCTGTGGGCTGTGTGGAGCACCTGGTACAGCCCCATGGCCCGGGTACGGGGGGCCACACATTACCCACCGCTGCATCTCCTGGATGAAAGCCCCCCCTCCCCCCGGTTCCTGCACGACTGGTCACTCTGCATAAACTGTCCCTCTAACCTTACGGTGGCGTGCGGACTGAAGCGGCTCCGTGGAGCACATGGACAGACTGAGGGCAGTTCACAGAAGGGTGAGGCTGGGCGAGCTTCTATTCCTCGGTCACGGGGTGAGCGGGGCCCCCCAGCTCCCGGTGCCTAGGCCCATGGCTGTGGGCTGGGCTGAGCTGTAGCCGTGGGATCCGGTGCCACGGGCGCTGTGCTGGCGGCCAGGGCTGCCCGGGACCGGCTCTGGGAAGGGACGCCTGTCCCCCAGCTGTCTGCTCCGCAAAGGTGGCCGGGCCCCACTGGTGGGCAGCTGTGCGCAGGGGGGAGGCCCGCTAGCAGGGCGGGCGACAGATGTGCTCTCTGGGGCTCATTACCGCCTCTGGCCCAGAACCGCCTGCTGCTCTGGGCTGGGCGGCCCCCGGGGGGGGGGGGGGGGCCGCCGGNTGGGCTGGGCGGCCCCCGGGGGGGGGGGCTGGCCCCCTGGGTCCGGGTGGGGGGCCACGCTGGCGCGGCGAGCCCAGAGGCCATCCTGGGTCTTACACACACGGTGGGGGCAGACGACGCCAGCAGAGGCGGGCACGAGAAAGCACCCACATAATGTGGGACAGGAAAGAGCTGTGTGACTGTGAGAGGTGCTTGGGACACTGGGCTGTGCCCACGCCTCTGCCCCAGGGCCTTGCGGCTCCAGGGCCCAGCGGCAGGCGGTGTCGGGCAGGCCTGGGTCTTCCCCAGGAATCGCTCAGACTGATTTGCTACCACTGAGCTTAAAAAAATCTCCACCCTGAGTGGAGAATTTAAGTAATGTGATTTATTTCCCCTTTAATTTGAAAAAGTAAAGCAAAACCCTGACCAAATAAAGGTAATCTTTTCTTCCTATTCTCCCTCCCTCCCTCCCTCCTTCCCTCCCTTCCTTCCTCTCTTTCTCTCTTAATGAAGAGGTCAACATTGGTCTCTCACCTCCCTCAGTCAGATCCCAGTGGCAGCCACAGTTAAGAGCCTGGTGTGTATTTTTTTTAAGCGACCCAGATTCTTCGCTGTATCTACTATTCAGGCCTTGCTCGGCGAGGTGGTGGCTGCGTGGGAACAGGTGGTGGCCAGGCCGTGGGGCCGTGCTCGGGGGGTCCCCTGTCCCTGGGTGGCGGGGGGGGGGTGGGCTGCAGGACACCCCTCTCAGCGTAGTGCTCATATTGCTTGTGACACGTTAGTTTCGCTCTCTGGTCTTTCTGGAGCATTCTCCCGGCTTAAAACTACGGATATTGTACTTCGGGGGCTGCTTATTGAGATAGGATGTGTCCCCCGCCTCAGCAGGCGCGCCATCCTGCCCGCCCGCAGCCCCAGGGCAGCGGCACCCTGCTTCCTCGGAGAAGGGAGCGTCCCTGGGCCATCTTGCGACTGAGCCCACGGCTGTCTGGGGGCCTGGGAGGGCCACCCTCTCCGTTCCTCCCGAAGAGCAGTGTTTCCTAAACCCCTGCTGATCTGTCTCCAGGTGCAAGTTGCTCTGTGGGCAGGTGGGTTCCTCCCAGCACGTCCTCTTTGGGGACCCAGGAGCCGGGCTCCAGGGCAGGTCAGTGGGGACACCCGAGTCCGGCAGACACTCCCCCAGGGCGCCCCTGGGACACTGCAGGCTGCTGGGGAGTCCTGCACAGCATTCCCACTGAAGGAAGTAGAGGTCCCAGCCGGGCGGGTCCCAGCCACATCTGGTCTGCCCCCCACTGTCTGCTAAGTGGGCCGTGCTCCCCTAGGGGCCACTTTGGGGGTTCTTGTTCACGCTTCAGAGTTGATTCACACAGTCTCACGTTGTCAGCAAACGGGAGAAATCGCACTGGGAATCCGGAACATCCATGCTCCGTATCCTGGGGACATTCGAACCTGCAGATGGCGATGGGCTGATGCTTACTTCCTCTTCCTCCCACGAGCCAGGCTTGGATTCTAGGAACTGGAATCGCCCGGAATCCTCTGGGGACAGGCAGCGCCCCACCCGCATGGGATCGGCCCTCCCTGTCCCCAGCTCTGTCTCCTGGGTCCCACAGGGCAGGGGTGCCCGCCTGGCTCTCAGTGTTAGGTGTCTAAGATCTTGCGCATGCCGAGCGGAGGGCACAGGGGCAGGCGGCCTGTCCCGTGAGCGCCCGAAGCTTTCTGTCCATGGCCCAGAAGCTTGGTCCACATCCACCAGGAACTCAGGCCAGGAGCCGGCTGCCATCTTGACTTCCTGTCCCCATCTCCCGGGGCCCTCGCCCCCAGACCCTGGCATCCCTGCATTCTGTGTGTGTCTCCAAGCACACACCCATCTTGGGGACCCTCCTGCTTGGGTGGGGACACGCTCAGACGACAGCGACAGCTTAACATACCCACTGCTGTGGTCTCAACCACGTAGCACGATGCCAAGCTGCTTCTTCATTAGGTTTCTCAACGTGAGCCTGATGGAGCGTCTCCGCCCTCAGACTCTTTCGTGCACCCATCCTGGCACCCACCCTGCTCTTTCCTCCCTGAGTTTGTTAGGACAGCGTCAGTACAGCTGTGCCGTGGACGCCCAATTTGCTCCCCCGATTCTGTGATTCCCCTTTGCCACAGCTGCCTCATCACACACCACTTCCTGTCTCTGTCCCTCGGTCACTCAGCCATCCGTCTTACGTTTTCCTGCACGGGACAGGAGGCTTCCCGTTTACTGAGGTAAACACCTCAGTGCACACATCATTAACTGGAGTTCAGTATTTGTGTACGGTTCGTTTTGGGGGACAAGGTACGTTCAGGGAAAGGTCCAGATTTGAACGACACAATCTGATGCCCGCCCCCCACCGCCTCCTCCCAACCTTACCAGGGTAGGGAGCATGCCCATCGCCCTGGGAAGTTCCCTCACGCCCCTTCCCGGCCAACCCCCGCCCTCACCCCAAAGGCAGCCGCCGTGTGGTGTTGGCCAGACGCCCTTCTGTGCAGGGCCGGTTTCTCTCAGCAGGTTTCTGAGGGTGCTCGCAGGGTAGGTGGTTGGTTCCTCATTACCGCGCGTGGGTTCGCGTCCGGATGTGCCACGGCCCTGCCTCCTTCCCGTCTGGGAGCTGATGAAAACCATAACCAAGATGTCATCTGTGTCCTTGGGCCGTCTCTGTGTAGTCACGGGCTTCTGTAACACGGGCCGGCTTGCAGCCTCTCTCTGGGGCTTGCCCTCTCCCACTGCTGCCTGGCAGCCAGGCCCCGGTCCTGGGGTTCTAGAGACCAGGCTTGGGGTTCCGGGCTTCCCTCGGACGCTTCTTCCAGAAGCACTGGCGAGCCTGGGGAGGGGACCGCTGCCTCCGTGGGTGCCTGGCGCTCAGTGCTGGAACCTCAGGGTCAAGGGCGCTGGGAGTGCGGTGTTTGCCCCGTGACCCCCCCACCCCCCCGTGTCCCCATCCCTGGCTGAGCTGGGCTCCCAGCCCCGGGACAGGCCGCACAGGCCGGGGCAGGAGCTGCTAGGTGTTCGGGATGCGCAGTTCCCGGGAGAGGCAGG
>NW_027529428.1:19452048-19466305 GCF_008692635.1 Crocuta crocuta | reverse complement strand
CCACGCCTTCCAGGGAAGCCTCCCTGCCACTTGCAGGCCACTGTGCCTTCCCTCCGCGCTCCGGCAGCCCAGGAACCCGTGCCCAGCAGCGCGTGATGCCGCCCCGTCCCCAGGGTCTGTTCCCAAGCTTCCCTGCCGCTGCGGGGGGCCCCGCAGCCCCAGCACGGCCCGGCCGCGAGCAGCCTCAGCAACACCCCAGCCACTCAGCTCTCAGCACAGCACCCCTTCCGCCCGTCCTGAACCCTGAACCGCTTCCCCAGTGCCGGCCCTGGGACCGGCTGGCAAGTGTCCCTGGCTCTCTGCCCTCTCCCCTGCCAAGCAGGGCCGTGCGTAACTCCTCTCTGGTCGTCTGTGTAAAGGTGAGGCTGCAGGGGGCGTGAGGACAGCGTGGGTTGGCAGGTGGTGGCCTCTTGCCAACTAGAGCAAGCTGAGTCCACACTGTGGGTGAGCGGACGTGGTGAGAAGGCCCGCGGGGACGTGGGGCTGCCCGGGGCCTCGGAGGCGGGGCCTCGCCGGAGGCGGGCGCACCTGCGCCCTCATTAGTGTGTCTCCCCTCTGCTGTCCGGGGGGCGTCAGTGCGGGGCTGGGCACCTCCTGGCAGATGGAGTCCTGCGTGCTCGGGGCTGAGGCTCTCCTCCAGATCTCTGCCCGGGGATGACAGGGAGGCCCCCGATCATGAAATCAGCTGTGGGGACTGGGCCTGGTACTTAGAACTGTAATCCATCTGGTTTGCCCATGTGGACCCACGTACATGGTACAAACAGAGACATTCTGTGACTTTGTATGTTCCGCACGGGCCTCTGGAGGCCCTCTGGGGGGTGAGGTGGATGCCACGCTGACCGGCCTGTGTGCCTGGCTTTCACCAACGAGCCCAAAGCTTAGTGAGGTCCCACGGTGGAAGGGGACGTCTTGCTCACGTCTCCCTGTGCTGAGGGTTGGCGGAGGGTGGGCAGGGGTGCGGCACCCACGTGGTTCTTTGTGGATCCATGACCCTTCTGTACTGGGTGGCTCTGTGGTCTTCGAGGGGCTGCTGGGAATCCAGATCCGAATCTGGAATCCAGGCAGAGCGAAGGGGTGTGAAGGACGGGCAGGAGGATGGGAGGAGGGGTATGGAGGATGGGAAGGGAGCGGGCTCAGCTGGGATGCACCCCTCGTCTGCGCCAGCCACCACACCGCCGTGTCCAGCCACCGGGAGCCAGCAGCGTGTCAGGGAGGTGGGGCTCCGAGGGCCCACGACCTTGTCACGGCTCGGGTGGGAAGACGGGGGTTAGGGAAGCGGCTCCTGAGGCAGTGATGCAGACCGTCTACACCTGCGTGATAGCACCACCCACAAAGTACCACGTGCCCTTAATACAGCGCCTTGCTTCCTGACGCTCAGAAGCCATGTTTCTGAGAGTGGGGGGCTTTAGAAACAGAGCTTAGATGTGGTGTCCCCCAAGGCAGCCTGCCTGCGAAACGTGTGGTTAAAAATTTGTTTTTAATGAACAAGTGGAATTGCGTTAAGTTAAGGTTCTCACTGGAAATCTTGGCTTTGAGGTGGGGCAGCGGGACATAGGAAGGGTTGGGGGAAGGGGTGGGTGCCCCTCGCCAGAGAGGCTCTGGGGGGGATGTGGCCGGAGTGGGGGTGACAGAGGCAGGACGCCCCAGGACTGAGAGGCTGAGAGCCGAGAGCTGGCTCAGCCTGAGCCCTGGGTTTCCATGGGGGAAGGTCCGCCTCTTACACCTGCTGCATTTGTTGGCCTCGTTGGCGCTCTAGGGGAGGTTTATTGACTGAACATCGTTGATTTATCCAGGATGGCAAATAAAGGGAAAATGAGCATAAGGAGGGGCAGCAGTGACACCCAAGCATTTTGGGGTCAGTACAAGGCCAGCCATGTTGGGCTGAATGGCTTTGCTTTGCAATGAAAGGACTTAGAAGGAAATCTTAGAAATAGTCACATCTGAGCAGCTCTTGCTCTAAAGGAACCAATTTCATTTGAAATGCAGCCCTTACCTTGAGGTGCAGTGGACTCCCTAACATGCATTGTGGCCTCAAGATCTTTCTGGAGCTCATCTGCCTGGCTTAGGATCGTAAAGGATCTTTGCAAGATCCCTGTCAGTTTCCAGCTGAGGCTGATGCTGGAGCTTATCCAACATCAGAGTCTGGATTTGCTAGTACTTGAGTTTTCTGTTTTTAGAGCAGTCAGCACGGGCTGGGGGTGGACGATTGCTTGGGTGATGATTGCTATTGCTTTCCCGTCAGTGGATTCCTCCCTCCCTCAGGTGCCCAGGTAACTGAAGGTGGACCAGCAGATGAGCAGCGAAAGAGCGAAAAGTCCCGGGCAAGCTGCCGCATTGGCGCTGGGATTATCGTCTCTCTAGTGATCTATTATCTCTTCTCCTTGAGCTCAAATGCTCTGGTGACATCGGAGTAGGGGGCCGAACATGGTCTGCAGTTCCCGTTTCCACACGAGCCGCGCACTGGGCTAACAGATAGGACTGGAATTGTAGCAGGGCGATTCGATCACCATCAACACAGATCCATAAATATTGCTACTGCCATGGACTCCCTCGGGGCCGAGGTCTTGTTTACACCCAAACACACTTTACACACAGACAGTAGCTGTACGTTGTCAGCAAGCGTGGGGAATCCAGAGACCCAAACATTTCTGGACACGCGGGTTCGAGGCTGGGAATGGTCGGGCAGGTGGGGCAGGTGTGGGAGAGCTGGGCTGTCGCGAGCTGACCGCAGGCCGTGCTGGGGTCCCAGGCAGGGGGAGCAGGCCTGGGCGATGGGTGCGGGCCCCGGAGAAGAGCAGTAGTGCTATCGATTGGGTAACGACAGCCTCTTTTTATGGTCCTGGGTTGTCGCCGAGGCAATGACAACAGCCTGCAGGCTGATGGGTCATCTGGAGTTGGGTAACGCAGCCCGTATTGATCTTGGATCAGCGAGACGCAGGTTACTGACTGTTTTTGTTTCTGTCCCGAAGCAGCTTGCGTTATGCTTACGACATAAACATTCTGTGCAACTCCCGTATCCGCAGGCCCCGTCAGGTGCCGGCTCAAGGGAGGTCACCATGGCGGTGACCCCAGAGCCCCGTGGGCCTCCCGGGCCCCCTGGCCCCGCCCTGACCTACCTTGCTCTCTGTTGAATCAAGACCTTCTCGTGGCCTCCCCGGAAGCTGGCGTGTCCCCCCGCCCCATTTCCAGCAGCCTTGTGGAGCCTTCCCAGGACAACAAGCGTCGACGCCAAGCCCTTTCTGATGCTTACCATCCATTTCTAAAGGGGGGGCCAGACTTCCTTAGCTTTTATCCACTCGTCACGTGTGCCTCTTGGGTCCCAGGCCCGTGCAGTCAGCCAGCAAAAGCGAGTGCCAGGCACACACGGGGCTATCGTCATGTGCGTGGAAATATGGGTGCCCCCCTCCCTGGTGGACCGCAGATTCTGCGGAGAGGACACGATGGAAGAAGAGAGAGCCAACAACAGATATGACGCGTTGGCGAGTCCTAGGAGCGCACTGAGCCCGGGCTGCGGGGGTGGGGCGAGGGCAGGGCCTGCTGTGCTGAGGGGGGGGCTTGTCTGAGCAGCTGAACCGGGGCCGGGAGGCCACATGAAGGGACGTAGGGGGGCTTCTAAGCAGAAGAGGCAGGTAGTGTGGAGGGAGGAAGGGAGGAAGGGTCGGCGTGGTAAATGCAGCCGTGGGACCAGGAGTGGCCCCATCAGGCTGGGGAGGCCGAGATAAGGAGCTTGGGTTTAAGTAAGATCCAGACAGAGCCAGTGGAGGATTTCAAGTGGGAGTGACCAGAGCTGGCCTCAACTTTCAGGAAACCAGGAGCTGTGAGCGGGGACTTAGTGGGGGAAGGGAGAGGGAAGGAGGGCAGGCGTTCCTGTGTTCTCGGGGCGCCTGGGTGGCTCAGTCGGTTGAGCATCTGACTCTTGGTTTTGGCTCAGGTGTGACCTCATGGTTCGTGGGATCGAGCCTCACACTGGGTTCTGTGCTGACGGCACAGAAGCTGCTTGGGATTCTGTGTCTCTCCTTCTCTCTGCCCCTCCCCTGCTTGTGCTCGTGCATTATCTCTCTCTCTTTCTCTCTCTCTTTCTCGGTCTCTCTCTCTCTCACAATAAATAAACTTAAAAAAAAAAAGAAGCCCTGCTGTGTTTCGGGGATGGTGTGCTGTGCTGGGCATGGAGAGGGTTGGAAAGAGGGAGCACACAGGTGTGAGGCGTGATCGCCTGGGAGACCAGTGGCTTCGTTTGCTGGGGGGACGATGGGGTAAGAACCAGCCTGGAGAGGAAAGCCAAGACCTTCATTGCTGCGTAAGGAAATCACCCAAGAGATTTCCCGTAGAGGCTTAAAACAGCCAAAGTTCTGTGCGTGGACCGGGCAGAGCGGGCCGGCTCTTGGGCTGGTCTGACTGGGGTCTCTGTGGCTACAGACCGTTGGCTGCCAGGGCCGCACGTCCGAGACGGCTTGAGTCAAGGGCCTCGCGAGCTGGAGGCTGAGCACGGCCAGGACACGGGGAGGCTGGGCCCGTCTCTGTCTCCGTGGACTCCTGGGGCCTCTGCACGTGGCCTCTTCAAGGTGGGGGGGGGCTAGACCCCCACTCCCATGCCTTCTGCTGACCAGCCAGTGTCCTGTCCAGCCAGATCCAGTGAGGGAAGGGGCATCACGGGGTCCCTTTGGGGGCTGGTAGTGAACTGGGTGCAGATGTCCCGTTGACATTCGAGCTCGAAAGTCTGCAGCTTGGGGAGGGATCTGCACAGAAGGTGGGACTTGGAGGTCGTCGGTGTCTGGGTGGTATTTCAAGTCACAGGAAGGAGAGAGGACCCCCAGGGAGCGTATGAATAGAAGGGGCTCAGGGAATGCCATCGTGGGGACCGTGAGGAGCCGAGTGAGTGGGCGACGGAGCTGGCACCCTGATGCAGAGGACGAGGGGCCACCGCGGGCAGCAGAGTTACACTCTGAGGGAAAGTCTCGGAGAAGCGTGCGGTTGCCCTGCCCGGTGCAGGCGAGTGTGGAGTAAGACAGCTCGTCCACGCGGGGCGGGAGCGCTCTTGGAGGGACGGTGGGCGTGCACGGGTGACATGGGTGGACACAGCGACGGGCACTTCCCCCGGGACGCCCCGCTGAGGGAGGGCGCGGGACGGCGCCGCAGGACACGCTGCGACGTGGGGCCCGTGGGGCTTCTCCGCTGCTCCTCACTTCCAGCCACACTTCACACTCCCCTGTCCGTCGGCAGATGACACGTGTCACCGTTATCTGTCCGCCGGGACCCGCGCGGGCAGCTCCCTCACAGGGGAGGCCAGGAGAGAGCCCCAGCTCGGCCCTGGCCTGAGACGTTGGGTGCGCGGTCTCCACGGACAGAGGGATTCGGGGACGCAGTGACACCGGAGGGGCTTGGAGGGATGGGGCCGGGCTCCGATCACCTGGACTCTACACGCCGCAGTAGGGTTGTCAATGGTTTATTCCAGAACCATCTCTTTGAACAAAGTTCCATGCCGACGCAGGCAGGGTGTTCTGCTGAATTGCCGTAGTGGGTGGCATTGGCCCTGGGGGCTCCTCACCTCTTCCTGCCCGCCCCCACCAGCTGGCACTCCAGGCCCCGGGGCCCCCTGGCTTAGGTGCAGAACTTTTCAAACATCATTGCCTTAACTGAGAGGTGCATGTGCCCTGTTCTCCATGCTTTCTTTTTTTTAATTTTTACGAAATGTTTATTTTTGAGAGAGACCGAGATAGAGTGCGAGCAGGGGAGGGGCAGAGAGAGAGGGAGACACAGAATCTGAAGCAGCTCCAGGCTCTGAGCTGTCAGCACAGAGCCCGACGCAGGGATGGAACTTGCGAACTCATGAACGGTGAGATCGTGACCTGAGCCCAAGTCGGACGCCTGACCGACTGAGCCACCTGGGCGCCCCTCCTCCAGGCTTTCTAAGAAGAAACGCTGCATGGCAGATGGGCTTGCATTCCCTTACGGGGTTTTGAATGTATTTGCTCTGGAAGGTTTCTCCTCTCAGCCTCCAGGCAGAGCGGGCGGTGGGAGGGTCTGACCCATCATGTCCTTGGGCCGCTTCAGTCTGAGCCCCGGAGGTCAAGCGCTTCATGGCCCACAGCCATGGTACTTGTCTCAAAGTGCCCGGGGACGCCTATCAGTGACGGGGACACGCTCCCTGTTGAACCCTCCAACATAATTAGGCATCTTTGGATAAACTTGAACAATCAAAACAAAAAGAATCCTATTAAAAGGAGCAGAGAGAAACTTTTATTTCTTGGGACTTCTTTCGCTGGCCCCAGGAGAACCCACTCTGCATGTCCTGGAGAGGAGACAAGTTCACGGACTTTGATCTAATGAATGAGCCTGTCATTCCTCTTATCTAACGGACAAAGACTGGACCTCACGCACAGAGGGAAATGTCAGTTCTAGGTGGGATTTACTTCAGGCGGCCTGGGGAGCAAAATGTCTTAAACTATGATTTTGCAAAAGAAAAATACTTAACCTTGAAAGATGAATGACTGGTAAGTATGAATGATTCCTGTACACCTGCCCTGTACAAACCAAGGGGATAATGTTAAAAACTCACTGGGTGACTCCATTTCTTGTGCTGCTGGGACAATATGGCGATGTGGCCAGGGTGTGGCTCTCTGAGGACACAAGCCAAAGACAGCCACATGCCCCGGCCCGCGCACCCCCTCAGATGCCAATGAACCGAGGCTTCTGGGTCCAGCAGGAGTTCCCAGACCTCAGGGTGAGCGGTCGGAGAGGGGACTTCGGTGCCGGCATCCGGCGGGACATGGAGACGGACCCACAGCATCAGACAGTGGCTGCAGACGGGACACATGCCCCCACCCGGGAGGAGTCACCTCGGAACACAGTGTTTGCATTGACTGTGCTGGTGTTGATAGATGCCTTTTAGCCTAAAACTTGAAAAAACCCAGATGTATCAGGCCATCGCTCACATGCCGTCAAGTTCACCCACTCTCGGTGTACAATTGAATGATTTTAGTCCATTTTCAGAGTTGTGCAAGCATTACCCTGAGCCAGTTTTAGGGCATTTGTGTCTCGCTTGGGTGTGTCCTTCGAGGCCTGGACATTCCTGCCTCCCCTCCCCAGCCCCAGCCCCGGGCAGCCTCGAACCTGCTTTCTGTCTCCAGAGCTTTGCCTCTTCTGAGCCTCTGGTATAACTGGAATCGTGCAACACGTGGCCTTCCGCTCAGGGCCATGGTTCCAAGGTCCGTCCACGCTGCGACTTAGGGCTCCGCTCCGCGGTGTCGTGGAGCCGCGTCCACTCGCCTGGAGACCCCGTGATGTGTGCAGCCATTCCCGTGTGGGAGGTGCCCCAGCCACTTCCACTTCGAGGCTACTGAGAATCACGCTACTGAGGTGAACTGGCATTTATGATTTCTGCTTCATTTATTTACCAGGGACTCCCTTCCCCAGCGGGCCGTTAAAAATCCAGGTGCCCATGGCGAGATCAGAAATCCCAAAGTCTGTGTGGTTCTTGTGGCTTTGACCCTGGGGCTGGTTCTCGCCGTTCCCCACGAAGAGGCTCGCAGTGTGGGCAAAACGCACATGTGCAGTGCCTTCAGCAGGGAAATGACGGCGGTGTGCTCACCAGGACGGGGTCCTTTTCTGCGTGGAGACATGCTTCTGTTTTAGTTGGGGTAAAATCCACAGAGCACAAAATTTACCATCTTAGCCATTTTTTTTAAACATTTAAAAAAATTTTTTTTAATGTTTTATTTATTTCTAGGAGAGAGAGAGACAGCGTGAGCAGGGGAGGGTCAGAGAGAGAGGGAGTCACAGACTGAAACAGGCTCCAGGCTCTGAGCTGTCAGCACAGAGCCCGACGCGGGGCTCGAACCCACGAACCGCGAGATCATGACCTAAGCGAAAGTCGGACGCTTAACCGACTAAGCCACCCAGGCGCCCCATCTTAGCCATTTTTTAATATAACTTTTTAAAGCTTATTTACTTTGAAAGCGAGAGAGAGGCGGGGAAGGGTACAGAAGGGAGAGAGAGAAGGAGAGAGACAGTGAGCAGGGGAGGGTCAGAGAGAGAGGGAGACACAGAATCCAAGGCAGGCTCCAGGCTCCGAGCTGTCAGCACAGAGCCCGACACGGGGCTCGAACCCACAAACCTCGAGATCATGACCTGAGCCGAAGTCAGATGCTTAACCGACTGAGCCACCCAGGCACCCCTCAGGTGGATTTTAAATGAGACTTCATTTCTGATTATATTATTTTTCTTAATGAGCTTTCTTTCTACAGAGTCTGTTATTAGCATAAATACTCTAATATTCAGAGGGGCAAGAGACATATTGATTATGGTTCTTTGCACTAAATACCAATTTTGGCACCAATGACCAGCATGATAAGTAACTCAAGCACCTGATATCCTTTATGATAAAACAGGAACGCATTAACAAATCTCTTGAGGCCAAGAAAACAAGAGGTTTTCATCGATTGCTCATCGAGTTCTGCCCCATGGAGCACACCCAAGGGAGAGGTCACCCTCGGGCCCGGCCTGCATGGCTCTGGACGTGTTCTGGGTGGTCAGACGCAGATGCAGCACATGTGGAGCGCTGGGTACCTCCGTCTTTGGTCATGGCAGTCACAACCACCAGACTTGCATTTGTTGTCCGAAACGCTTCCCCGAAGCAGCAATTTGGCAGAGTGCTTAGACTTGTCCTCTGGAACCGGCTGGGGGCGGGGGGCCATCAGGCAAGACACCCCTGAACCCAGGCAGCTGTGCTGGGCCAACTGGAGTGGTTTCTGGAAATGTTCCTGGAAAGTAAGCAACCAGTAACGTGCCCCTCCGCTTCAGCGGCAGGATTCAGCCCTGCCCGCACGATCCGGGCGACGGGCCGACCCACCCACTGGTGGCCAGGGGTGGCTGTGCAGGGCCCCTTCGCCTTGCTGAGCACACAGAGGTGACATCCGGAGTGTGGCTGTGGCACGTGGTCTCCACCTGGGGCTGTGTGAGCCCCAAGTCCACCTGTGCTCTTTAGGTCACAGGCCGGCGCGTGAGCGGCTGCCCGGCTGTGTCCCGGTTTGTCGTGACAATAAAGAGCAGTGAGGCGTGTGCCATGCTTAGCAAGGTGCCCGAGGCACGTCGCCCTTTCCAGAAATGACAGCAGGCACGACTACTCTGGTGTGAGTGAGCGTCCAGGGGCTGGGCGCGCGGGGCTGGGCAGCAGCGGCGGGGAGGGTGATGTCCCCTCCGGTGACTGCCTGGCGGCTGCGGCTCAGCTCGGGGCGCGTGGGCCCGGCCGCAGGTCCGAGAGCTCGGGCGCTGTGGGAAGCGCATGGCCACGTTGTGTCTGGGAGGAGAGAACGGCCCTCAGTGTCTGACGCCCAGGGTGACTGAGTTGGGAAAGCAGGTAGAAAACCCATTGTTTCGAGAGTGGGTCACTTGAGCGCCACGGCTTCTGGGAAATTCAAGGGCCCTGCTGTTTACTCTACAAGGAAGTGACCTGTCTGCCGACGGCCAGAGCCCCGTGGACACGCGCACGTGTCTGTGGTGGGGTTACTTTGGGCGTCTGTGGACGCCCCGGTTTTGGTGGCCTGGGTCTCCCTGGGAGAGGAGGGGCCGGTCACCTGTTTTCCCCACGGCAGGGTCGAGGAGGCGCCTGGGCTCCCGAGTGAGGCCCTTCCCGCCCGCTAATGCCCTACAGGGAGGTGGGCTGCAGCTTGTCCCCCCACTTGCCCTGAGCACGTGATGTGGACCACCCCAGGGACGGCCACAGAGCCACAGCTATGGATCAGGCCGGTTTTCTGTTCGGCAAGGGTGGCCTGGAAACCACGAGAATCTTCCTTGGAAAGATACAGTGTTGCTTTCATGCCAACGGGCTCAGTGACTTATGTGGGTTCCTCATCCAACGAAATCATTAAAACGTGTCCTGTGGCCAAACTGTATGACTGGAAGTCACCTGCGCTCCCTACGTGAAGGGCAGGAGAGCGAGGGGGTCCAACTGGCATCCACACTTCCTTTCCTTCCTGGGGACAGAGGCCACTAGGGCACGTCTGGGAGCCGTCCCCGCCACCTCGGGGCCCAGGAGAGAGATGGCATTTCTGGAGCTATGCTCCTTTCCCTCTCCCCTCCTTCTCTGTTCCTGATGGGAGAACAGAGCGAAGCCTGGCGCCACTGCAGCCCCCGTGGCATAGGAGGAGAACAGCGGCTTTCAGGGCAGTGAAGCAGAAGTGGGGGGCCCTGATGGTCACGGAGTCCCCTCACTGGAGACCTGTGCAGGGAAACACACCTGTACCCTGGAGCTGCCCTCAGACAAGCTAGGCTGACCTTGGAATGCCCCTCAGAGCCAGCTCGCCACCAGTATGCGGGACTGGGGAGACACCTGGGTCAAATACTCCCTTGCCCGGTTCAGAGAGCCAGCCTTCAGTGCTGACTCACTGCTCCCCACCTTCCAAGCACAGGGTGCCCGCAGCCAGAGCAGGCGGTGTGGGCTTTGGAAAGCGGCTGCCCCAGTGGGCGTCCTGGGGACCAGGAGACCCTCGGCCCCCATCCTCTTATAATGGGGGTGTATGTGCAACGCAAAGGGATGCACTTAGTTCCGGCGTCCGCAGCGATCCTCGGAGCCGGGCTCAGCCTTCTGAGACGTGGAACAGGGCCTGGAAGACACGCCATTTAGAAGGCGTTGTTCTCTGTCCCCAGAAGACGTGGCCATCTCTCCGCCCGGTGTCTTCCCTCGAGCTCTGCGGTCCGTGCAGATGTCTGTCTGCACCGTTTGTCTTGTGGCTGTGAGACCCCGCTTGGCTGAATGCGCAGCCTCCGAGCCTCCCTGAGCAGGGCGGTCTTTCAGACCCTTTGAAAGAACAGGTGACCCTCCTTCATCTCTACGCCTTGGATCATTCCAGAGCTTCTTTGATCCTCAAAGCTGTTTCCGGGCCTACCAGCTGGGGCCCTGACACCTCCTGGGACAGCTGGGCCCCACGCCGTGGGCGCCTGGTCATGGCATCAGCATGTGATGACACCGCTGGGGAGTCACAGTAGCCACCAGCCCTGGCGGCTGCTCCGGGCACAGCTGGCGGTCCCCTCAACGACACAAGCTGGCACAGTGACAGGGTATTTCTGGAAGGACTGGGTCCTCCTCCTCCTCCTCCCCCTTTCCTGACCCCCTGGGAGAGTCTCAGGACGTGAAATGCGTTAACACATTGCAGCTAAGCCACGGGGCGGCCGGCTTTCCCAGTCAAGGCGTGCTTGCTTGGCAGATGTGCGGGGCCGGGAGTGCCCGCTTCTGCTGCCCTCTGGGGCCTGAGGGGGGTGGGGGGGGGGCGGTGAGGACGGGCCTGGGGAGACGGCTCGGAAGGAGAGCGGGGGAGGCTGGAGGGAGGAGCGATGCCGCAACGCCAGTCGGAGAGAAATTCTTGTCTGAACTTGGTGGGAAGCTGTAAAGCAGGTGCGTCTCACCCCTCGGCTCTTGCTGCTGGCTTTGCAGAGCTCTTGTTCAGGCCGACAGGTCCCGGCCGGTCGGGGGGACGCCCCCCCTGCAGCGGGTTCCCCGGTCTGCGGGTCTCATGCCGTTGCCCCGACAGCCCGGTGCAGCTGAGGCGACAAGAAAGCCCGGAGACATCAACCTGTCCAAGGTCACGCGGTTAGAGCGTCACAGAGGCAGAGTGCCCGCCGCGCCGGTGCAGGCGTGCCTGTCACAGAGCCATCTCCCGGTCGACCCCGTGGCCTCCCCTGATGAGCTGTGTGCGGGGCACTTCTTGTGCTTAGAACAGCCTGGCTGTGCGTCTTCTCGGGTCTCCTACAAAATCATACAACCTGACGTTAAAAACCCTCCGTGCCACGGGTGGATCCCGAATCCGTGGCCGGGGCAACTCCAGCACGACACTCCTGATGGGGGGCTGAGGCTGTGATGAAGTAAGAGCCGTCCTTGCCCCTGCTTCACCCCCCCCCCCAATCCTTTTGATCGTTTCTGTGAGGAGTGTGCTGTATTTTCTCTCAGGTCTTCGCTCAGATTTGAACCTTAAGTGCTCTCAGGGTGGACAGTCAGCTCCAGGACAGTTCTGGTCCCGGCGGACACGGAGCGAGCACACTGCGCTCTTCCTCGCCCTCCGGACGGAGCTCAAACACTAGACAGAAAGGCCGCAGCAGCAGCGTGCTTGGAAGGAGACCGGACGGCCCTACGTGTGACTGGCCTGGTGGTCAGTTTCTTGCTCTTTCCTTCCTTCCTCCGGGAGCACGGATCCTGGCACACGGTGGGGTGCGAGAACAGACAGCACCCCAGGGGTCTCTGAGGGATGGAGGGAGGGAGTCTCTCTCCTTTGTCCCTCATGAAAGAACATGTCACAAAGGCATGGGTAGACACTCCATTATTTATGTTGTCTCTCCTCCTGTCCTCCAGGGCACAGCCACGCTGAAGTAAGTGCACGGCACGCCCGGAAAGCTGCAGTCCTGGCTGTCAGGGGGGAGACGGAAGGCAGGCCTCTGGTGTGCACAGTGTGGGCCTACTGTGCGTAGAGGGCTGCTCCAGAAGCTGCCGCCGTGCCTGGCATGTGTGTCCTGGCCTCGTGCATGGAGCTGACCCCAGCCGCGTGCCAGCAGCTCCGAAGGCCGTGGAGGGACCACCCCCAGGCGGGAGCTCCGTGCATTCTCAACGGAAAGGATGAAGGGCCTGGACAGCCCCAAGGTGACCGGACGTCTGCACCGTCAGGGAGCACTGACAGCGGCCATCGTAACACGCTCCAAGGCGGGAAGAGAGGCCAGTCTTGGAGCTAACGGGGCGTGGGTCCCAGGCCGGAGGAGAGTGGCCCCGGGCCGGTGGGGCACAGGAGGCCCGATGTGTCCACCTCAGTGTCCTGGTGTGTGTGAACTCGTGGTCCCCGGCCCTCCGGTACTTGCTTTCTCCCAGGGGGGCATCTGCTGGGCTGGTGCGCGGGGAGGTGTGAGCTTTCCCGTCTGGGTGTTTAGGGGTACACGACTCTCCAGGCATAAGCCTGACTGTCCCCAGAACACTTGCCTTTTCCAAGATCACATCCAGGCTCATATGAAGCTGGGAACCTGGGGCGCTGTCCTCAACGTCAGCGGAAATGCCCCCAAAACACATGCTTCTCTGTCTCCCCAAAGGCACGGAGCTCCTAAGAGGGAGAAGTGGTGCCTGAGGGGGCTGGCTGGGGGTGCAGCGAGGAGGGAGGGGTTGGGGTAAGCGCACTAGTGTGTGTGCCTGTGCGTGAATGGGATGTGGCTCTGAGGCTGAGGGAGGCAGAGTGTCTGAGAAGCTGGGACCCTGACCCCTGCATGTGGGGGGCGCAGGCTGGCTCCCCGCTGGCTCTGCACAGGCAGAGAGCAGGCTGGCGGCAGGAGGCCCCAGACTCCACTCCGCACCCAGAAGAGTCACCTGGCCGCCCTTCTCTGGGCAGCTAGAAGGCCCCCGGGGATGGCTGTAGGTTAGACCCCTGGTTCTACCCCACCCTCGCCTGGGGGGTAGAAACGCCGGGGGAGTCAGGGGGCCGAGGCCTGCAGACCTCACGTGGCTGTGTGGGCCCCATGCCAATGACCGTGATGCAGGGTGGACGACGGCCAGTGCTCTGCAGGTGTGTGGCCTTGGAGATCGGATGCCCTGGACACGCAGATGCACAGGGAGGGACTGGCGGGGGTGGGAGCTGGGACCCATCCGGGGAGCACGGTGCCCTGGAGGCCGAGGCGGGTTGTCGCGGAGGGCAGACAGGGGCCCTGTGAAGGCAGCCACGCACTGAGCACACGGTCCAAACACACCGACCCTGACGGCTACCGTTTTCTCTCCCTCTGAAGCCCTGAGCTCCTAGGAGGCAAGAGGTTGCGTGAACACAGAGTGTCCTGCTTTCCTCCTGAGAGTGAAACAGCGTAGACACGCTCACACCTTGACACCCCCGGGCGCATGCGGGATCCCACGTCCACCATCTGCGGAAAACGAAACAGTTTGGAAAACAAACACAACAAAAATCTTTGCCTTGATCCCCCTGCCCCCTCGCTTTTCATTCATGTACTTTTTCTTCAGGAAATGTTGGAAGGAGCTTTGAAGTGTCTGGGTGCCCGGAGGCGGGGGTCCCCCGTCTGGGAGCCCTGGGCTTCCCTACCAGAGGGCCTGGACGCAGACAGGGCGCAAAGCCAACAAATGTAGCCGGGCCCTTCCCTTTGATGTGAGAAGATTAAACATCATGTCAAGGGAGCGGTAGAGGCCTGACTGAAATGTGATAATATGGAAGCCTGATACCTCAGGGCCAAGCCTCACAAAGATAAAAATCAGATTATTAATGACAGTTTCCAGTTCTTTTTTTTTTTT
>NW_027529428.1:19451532-19451693 GCF_008692635.1 Crocuta crocuta | reverse complement strand
GCCACGCAGACGGCCCTGCACACACTGCAGGCCACATGCTCGCGGGTAGACGGACCCCGCGCCCCCTCCACAGCTTCCCAGCGGGGGGCTTGGAGCCACGCCAGGGAGCGCCCCCCGCCCTCCCCCCGGGGGCGCCCCGCAAGGCCAACTTCCTTGTGATC
>NW_027529428.1:19387968-19451226 GCF_008692635.1 Crocuta crocuta | reverse complement strand
CCGGGGCGGGGCAGGGGGGCGGAGCGGGGGTGGGGGTCTGAGGGCCCCCGGAGGGCGTCCGGGGGCGGCCGTCGTCGGGCATTCCCGTCCGAGACGCGTTTGCCAGGGCGCCGTCCCGGTCCCGGCTTCAAACACGACGGTTTCAGCGGGACGGCGATGTGTCCGGTGCGCGGGAAGACGTCACCGTCGCCGGCTGCTACGGGGGCGGCGGCGGCGCTAGACCACGCCCCCTCCGGTCACGTGACTGCGGCCGCGAGGCTGACCCACGTGCTGACCGGGGCCCTGGGCGGCCGGGGTGCCCACGGCCAGGCACTGACGCCTCAGCATAAACCAGGCCATCGCGTCCTGTTGGAGCGTGGGGCTCAGTACAGACCCTCAGGTGGAAGAAAGAGATCGGAAGGGAAGTTTTGGAAGGCAGGGATCCTGCCGCCTGGGGGTTTTGGGGAGCCCTGGCCATGTCGCCGGAGGAAGCTGGCTCCGGCTGTGTGGGTGGAGGAGGCAGGCTCGAGGCGCCAGGTCGTCACCAGCCCCCGCCTTGGGGGACACACCAGCCCAGTGTCATTTGTCTCGGATGAGCCAGCCCGTCTGCTGAGTCTCGATTAGGACACCAGGGTCTTGGACACCAGGCTAGGTCTTGTGACCACAGAACATTCAGTTTGTCACTTGGGTTTATCCACCAGCAAAGCCCACCCCTGTCCTTGTCCGCCAGCCACCTTCTCTCTTCTTGGCTGCTGGCAAAAGCAGCCCGGCCCAATGAGGGACCCGGGAGGCTCCGGAACATTCTGCCTGCTCATGTTAGCCGGAGCGGGCCGTGACGGCTGCCTGCTGGGATGTCAGGGCCCGCGTGCGGGCTGCACAGTGGCTCCAAGGACAGGCGATGTGGGGTACTGCGATGGTCCCAGGCCCCGCTCCCAGTGCTCGGGCAGGCCTCCCTCCCCCGTCCCTCCCCGGCCAGCGGGGCTGCTATGGTCTGGCCATCCCTGGTGTGGGGGCTCCTGGAAAGCACGGGGCCCAGGTGTGGACATTTGGTTGAACCCTTCCCGAGCACAAGGGCAGAGCCGAGCCCTTGACCCGGATGCTGGATTTGGTCCCAGGTGGGTCTTCAGTAGAGTGTGAGGCAGGCGGGCTTGCCCACGCAGGGCCCTCCAGCGGCAGCGCAGAAGCAGCTCGGGAGAAATGACCTCCAGCCGCCGGCCCACGTGTTACCGGAGGACAGGGACCCTGGGGACGCGGGAGGGTGAGTAGGCAGTGAAGGGCCACTTGCCGGGCCCTGGTGACTACCCGAAGAAGAAGAGTACGGGGGTTGGAGCGCAGGAAGCGCTGCCCTCCGCCTTCTCTGGGCTTGAATAGA
This sequence comes from Crocuta crocuta, assembly GCF_008692635.1. Lineage (NCBI taxonomy): Eukaryota > Metazoa > Chordata > Mammalia > Carnivora > Hyaenidae > Crocuta > Crocuta crocuta. The sequence continues at coordinate 19,449,875 of NW_027529428.1, read as the reverse complement.
GCCTGGGGCCTGGGGGTGGAGGGCATCCGGCTGCGCCTGCAGGTGCTCTCTTCCTCTGGGAAGTCATCCTGTGGGGGGGGGGCAGGGCTTCAAGCCCCCCAGGAGAAGCCTGTTGAGAGTCCCTGCTCCAAACCCTGATGTTCTCAGCTGTGCAGAAATAAATCCTGACCCACTTCTGCCTGGCCCGCATCACACCCCCCTGCCGCCCGTGGGGACGTTGGCCGCCCTCCCACGGGGTCTCCAGAAGCCCGTCCTTTTCAAAGTCCTGGGACCCCTGCCCCGCGGCTGAGGGTCCTTGTGCCAATGCTGGCCCGTCCCCTCACCCTCCTTCCCCGGGAAGTGTGGCCCATTTCCGGCCAGCGGGGGAGCCCACACTTCACCCTGGCAGGTGGACTGCTGTGGCTTTCTCGTGACATTGGAATCTCGCTCTGGACACGCGAGGCTTTGTTACTACTTTCCTAGTGCGCTGCTGACCCGGACAGGGAGCCCCTCACGTTTCTTTCCTAAATTGTGTTAGGATTGGTCCCAAATTCACACATGCGCGTGTGCGCGCACACACACACAGCATGGAGACCCGTGATGAGATGTCAGCTTCCCAACATCCTTGCTGTGTCCCCACAGGACACTATCACAAAGAGGTGGAAGTCACGGTCCAGGGCAGATGGGAGGGGATGTGTCTGACTCCCGACTTCCCGGCCTCTGGTTGTTCGCGCCTGACATGCAGCCTGGCCTCTTCACGTGCTGAAAAGTTGCTATGAGGGGCCCCCCAGGCCATGCTTCAGGGACAGGCCAGCAGGACACCAGCCGGAGCTGCCCGCCTGCACTGGTGCGTGCCCGACCTGGATGACAGTCACAAGCCAGGTCCCGGCCCCCCTCCAGCCCTGCACCCCAGCTCAGCCAATACAAGACCCTCCTCTGGTCTGGTTTCTTCCCACCGGCTTATATTTTTGCCAGAGGAGAATGTGAATGCAGATTTCCTTCAGGAGCTTCATCCAGGCCGAATGGCCGCAGACGTAGTCTAAAACTGTATGTGACAATATATAAAACAAAATTTTTCAGCTGGTAACCTGTCCCCACTGGCCATGCTGCCTACAGCCCGCTGACACAGGAAGGTGGCTTTCAGGGCGGCCCACTCAGCCTGTGCCGGGAGACGGTGTCCTCTGCCTTCTCCCGCACGAGCCTGGGGGCTTGGACACGTGACCTGCGTTGACCACAACGTCCCCGCTTGCTCCTGACGTTGCAGAGCTGCCCCCACAGCAGGGGACCCGCACAGTCATGTAATTCCCAGGGCTCCAGTTCAGGTTGAAAATGTTCCGACTTTCAAATTTAATAGTGTTTGATATCAGCTGTGGAATGTACCAGCAAAGACAGACAATCTCACAAAAATAACATCCCATGTATTTCAAAATTGTAGCGTTCGCTCTGCCAAATATGGGAAGAGAGCTCCGCTTTGCCAAAGCCGGTTTGGACCTTAGGGACAAAGCAGCTCCTTGTAAGGCGGCTTGGTGAGAACCCGGTGCTCTGCTCAGCCGCGCGCCCCGTTTCACATCCGCACTCGCCCTGCGTCTTTGAGGCCAGCTACGTGCTTGGCAAGAGTTTGCACCACGTTCCAAGGTGGGATTCACAGGAGTCAGCACTGGCTGTGTCATAGTCGGGGGATTAGGATCTGGAGGGGAAGGAGGCAAATGCAGCCAAAGCCAGTGCCCACGCCCCCGGGGCTCCCCACCTGCATGGCTCTCCCTCGGCCTGGGCTCCCTGGCATCAGGGGACAGCCTGGCTTGGGAACAAGGGGGACCGAGTGGAACCCGAGACTGATGGACGAGCTCGAGTGCGGAGCGCCACGTGCGAAGCCTGGGTGGCCGCCGCGACGCCACCCTCCCTTCCTGAAGCTCATTATAGGCCCCCTTCCCTTCGAAAGGCGCAGAGCTGTTTCATGTGCCGTTTACAGTTTGTCCGCGATGCAGCTCTGCAGAGCCGCCAACCACGACAGGGTGTGTGCGTGAGCCCAGGGGAGCCTTCCCGGTTCGGCTTCGGGGACGGCGTGGCCTTGAGCGCGGGGTGCAGGAGCCGGGCAGGAGCAAACCACGGGCCCTGGTTTCAGTTCCCGGCACGGCTCTGCCTCTGAGCGTGTGTCTTCCGGGAGAGGCACGAAGGTCAGGTTCGGGCCTTTGATGTTGCTTTAGGGGAGAAGGGAATCGTATGCAGACTCCTGAAATCTTAGCCGCCCTGGGGATCGTATTGCCGTGGTCCTGGGTTCTGGAAAGGCTGATGCGGGCTCAGCTGGGACGCGGCTACCATCCTCTGAGCTGACGAACAGCCCTCTCGCCCTTCTTCCTGCGTCTCTGCTGGACACCCGGTCAGACACAGCTGCGTGCGGCTGGTGGTCGTGGCCCTGCCTACAGCCGGACCCAGGCAGGCTGACCCCTGGGAGGGGGGGAACCAGCTCGGGCCCCTGGTCTGCTCTTCTTCCCCACCCTCGGGGTCCGTGTGAGCTGCGGGCGGGCCGCCTGGGTGTCTCTCTACCCCCCGTCCCAGTGTGAAAACACTCCCGACCACCTGCTGCCTGTTTTCACTCAGGGTGTGCTCACACGCGCTCGCCTCTTTGTGGGAAGCAAGGCCCCGCGGCCGCACTGTCGACCCGCCGAGATGGTCTTGCTGGCTGAGGAGCAAGGCAGTCTTGATGTGCCTGGCTCATGACTCAGTTTCCCAGAGGTTCTGTCACCTGCGGGGACTCAGAGGGGTCTTCTGCTTTGCCTCTGAAAGGAGACTGGGTTCCTGTGGTGCTGGCCAGCGGTCTTGCCGTGTTAGCAACCTGTCCGGCCGTCCTAACCTGCAGGGCTGGCGGTCACAGAGACGGCTGGGTCTCGGCGGTGATGGCTCAGGAGCGTGGTCCCCGCGGCCATCCTCGGGGTGTCTGTGGGATGTTGAGGGACGAGGAAACTGGGAATCGGAACACAGGAGCCGGGTTCAGGAAAGACGGCGCCAGACCAGAGGCGTATGTTCTGGTCCAGGATGGATGGATGGAGGGACACCAGGCTCTGGCAAGCTCATGCTCACAGCAGGTCACCCAATTCCAACATGGTGGGGGGGGCTGCTGTTCCCCCCACCGCCAAGCTGTTCTGTGAAACCAGCCACGCGTCCTACAATCCAATTCGACTCCGACACATCCACCCAGAGACAGTGTCAGATGCCACAGCTCAAGAGCTTATGGGCTCCGTCCCCCACCCTGCCACCCCCAAACTCTGGGGCCCATCACAGGGCCTGGTTGTCACCTGTTCTTCTGACTGACCAGCAATGGATTGGAGGTCCCCATCTATTTTTTATGTTTTTAAATTTTTTAAAAATATTTATTTAATTTTGAAGGAGAGAGAGACAGAGTACGAGTAGGGGAGGGGCAGAGAGAGAGAGGGAGACCCAGAATCCAAAACAGGCTCCAGGCTTCAAGCTGTTAGCACAGAGCCGACGTAGGGCTTGAACCCACAAACTGTGAGATCATGACCTGAGCCAAAGTCAGATGCTTAACTGACTGGGCCCCCCAGGCGCCCCACAAATATATATTTCTTATTATAAATCACAACATCTCAGTGAGCAGTGTCACGGGGCTATGCTCTGGTGGGAAAGGACTTTCTCAAAGTAAAAACGGGCCTAAGGCCAATTTTTTTACAGCCCAGCCCCCCATCTGGTGCTCCCCCGGAGGGGCGTCCATGAGAGAGCCCCTCCACTCTAGATCTTTTGGCAGCGAGACCTAAGGGGCCCCAGGCTGGAGACCTGGCATCCTCACCCCTCATTTGCACCTGCACTTTTGGCCCGATTTCAATGTCTGAATGGGTGAGTTTGGGGCCAGCTGCCCAGATAATTTGAACAGAGAAGGCCAGCCATTTTCCTGTGGGGTCGGAATCAGCATTAGATAATAGATACCGTCTTTATCAATAATTATTGTTTCTTTATCTTTCCACTGACTTCTGCACTTTATATTGATCTCCCTGGATTGTGCAAAGGCCATGTGCAGTGGGTGTTTTTAGCATAGCCATCCACTGGTGAGGAAACAGAGGCACAGTGAGGTGGGCGTCCCCTGGGTCCCACCTCTAGTTCCTAGAAGAATCTGGATTCTAACCCTGTGCACACTCTGCATATCACAGGCTCGGAAGAGACACAACCCTTACATTCTGAGTGTCTTCTCACACGTGTCCTCCAGAGCCCTAGCCCCTGCCCTAGACGTTTGGCATCTCCATTGTAGAGAGGGAGACCCCAAGCATCAAATGCTCAGAACACATGGAATCAACTGCCACGAATCCCAGGGACTCGAGCTGGCCCGGGCTGGTCCCACGGCTGGTGGGAAGACTGAAGGTTAAGAATGGAAGGTGTCCAAGGGATCTATTAAACACGAGGAAGAGAATTTCCGGGATGTCTTTTCAGCCACCCACGCCTTCCGGTGGTGGTTCTGGGATTACACAGCGGGCCTCTGTTATTTCAGCAAATGGGGGGTGGGACTCCCCACCCCCAAGGTCCTTGGCTGCCACTGGAAGTGCGTGCACCTCAAGGCGGTTCTTTCCACCATATTTTAGAGCTGCAGGGTCCACAGCAACAGGAGTGAAAAGAAAAGAAGTTTCTGCATCATTTTCAATAGAAAAGATAATGCTTTGCCAAGTCTGTAATGGTTTGTAATTATAATCAGATGAGTATAGTTTGTGGAGAATAGTTTTCTGCAAGGAGGTTCAGGGCACATGTATTCTGAAAGTGTCCTGGGTGTGGTGGCTCCGTGCGGTGCCCAGGAGCCCCGGCTGGAGCGCTGTGTTTGGCCCGCCCCGGGGGGGCTCTGCAGCGCTGATGCCCTCCTGAGGTGGGTGTCCCCCAGCGGGAGGCTGTGATGCCAACGTTAGATGCAGGATTTCTGAGGCAGTACCTCATCTCTGGAGATGGCGACAGACCTGGGAAGCTGGCACGTCTTTTCTATTTCCTGTCAAATATTCATGGTGTGAAATGCGGTGAAGGCAAGATTCTGGGGGACAAGTTAAATACTAAAGAATAAAAGCGGCTTAAACATCCTCCAGAATGAATGTGGAGAGAAGGCAGGCAGGTTCCTGTGTGTGAGCGTCCTGCACCCTGGTCCCCCCGGGCTGGGCAGTGAGGCGTGGGCGTGGGCTGCCTGCTACTCCGTGTTGTTTGCTCAGCTTCCCTGGATGTCTCATTCCCAACACAGAGCCCTGCTTCTGTCCGATGGAGAGGTTTCCCCCGGACCAGCAGCAGGACTGCGGCCAGCTGCGAATGGGTTCATCGATATCTGCACAAATGAAGATGCGGAAAAGACACATAACTCAAACCTACGTCAAATTTTAGAGACAAAAATTGAGCTTTTATTTATTTATTTATGTGGTGGTGACTATAAACTTGACTACTGTTTAGGTAGATACATCCGCGGAGTTCCAGAAAGACCAGGCTAACATGATGGGGTCATCTACGATGTAAAACCGTCTGCAAATTCATTGGGAATCACTCGTGGGTGCCATCGACATGGAAGGTCACGGGGCTCAGGACTCCCTGGGGTGACCCCAGGTTTCGAAGGAAGACTGCCAAGTGAGTGAGGTGGCAGCAGGTGACCACGGCCCACCCAGGAGGTGAGACACAGGGGACCAGGGACTGGGTTTTAGGATGATTCTGAGGGGGAGAGCCGGGGACAGGTGCACGAGTGGTTGGGGACACGGCTGATCACGGGCCCTGAGCACCAAGCAGCCCGCCTGGCCTGGGGGATGGCTGTGGGATGGCAAGTTAGGGATGGGGGGCGGGGGGCAGGTGCTTTGGGGAGAACGCAGGTCCTATCTTTCGAGGGCAGGGAGAAGAGCCTGGCATTGCAGCCGCTGAATCTTGTCGTCCAGCGAGGGCAGGGCTGGCCTCCGGTCCCGGCTCCTGGGCAGCACCTCCAAATGATCGGGGTTTCCTGAGCGATAGGGGTGCTGCTATTTGAGGTGGGTCCTTGCCCCCAACTTGAGATTATGCTAATGACGTGCCTGGGTTGGGCACCGGCCATGCCTGGAAGACCAGCCTCAGGTTTAGGGCACTGGGGCTTTGAGCCCTGTGAGCTTTGAGCTCCTCGGGGAGCTTTACCTCACGCCCAGCCCCCCGGCCGGTCCCCTCTGTGTGACCTTCGTGCCTCACTGCATGGGGAGGACGGAGCCTGAGGACACGAAGTTTCCCATTTGGGAGCCTCCCTGACACACTGGTATCTCTTTCCTTCACTGGTCCTGATTTGTAGTCTTTATAATAAAATGAATTTTCTTTAATCTTAAAAATAACGCCTTCCTGAGTTGTCCGAGTTTTGCTAGTAAATTATCAAACCCGATGGGGTCGTGGGAATCCCGGGCCGGAACTCCGGTGTCCTGAGGACCCCCCTGTGGTGCGCTGGGGTCTGCAGGGAGGACAGCTGGGGGGGAGGACCCCCCCCGCAGACCCCTGGGTGTCGCTGTGGTGACATCTGGATGCTGATGAGGGCCACCAAAGCAGATCGCAGGAGGAGCCTGAGTGAGGAGACATCCACCTGAGCAGTGAGTGGCCTCTGAAGGTCAAGCAGCCGGGGTCAAGCACCCATGGTCTATGGAGGGTAAATCGCTAGAGACAATAAATATGTACATCAAGTGGAGACGTGGTGCTGGTAGTGACCTGTAAGTTGTCCCTGAGCCTTGCGTTCCTAGAGCTCGGGACCATGGGGCACCTGGTGCCAACTCAGGTGGACCGGACAGGCCCATTGGGTTTATTACCTTTCCCCCAGAGCTCCCGCGCACTTTTCCTCCCACGCCAGGACTCTCTTCCCGCCTTCAATGCACACCTTCCTGTAGTGGTGGGGGCTGGTCTCGGGGACAGTTGCAAGCCCATCACGCATGCACATGCGTAGTGAATTGCGGGAGGTGCGGTTCTGCAGGGAGCCGGCCCACGGCGCCCGGAGAGAAGTGAAGCGCGCGTGGCGGCCCGGGCACCGTGCGGCTGGGCAGGCAGACATGGCGCGTGCTGTCGGCCCCTCCAGGGTCCCAGGTGAACACGAGCAGGTGGGCCCGGGTGCCGGCATCCCCGCCTGGGTCGAGCGCCCCTGGGTGACCCCCCCGCCGACACACACCCCCAGCCTGCTCCGGGCGGCCACTTCCCGCCAGGTGTCTTGAAAGGTCTGTGGGTCTGTGTTTGTGTTCGAGCCCTTCAGGAGCCCAGTGCTTGGGCCTCACCTGTGACCCTGCATTCCGTCCTTGTCACTTGTTCCTGCTCCTGGTCAGCGTCATGCATAAGCTGACAATTCAGGGAGAGAGGCAATTCATCGAAATGTTGTTTTCTGCTCATGCCTCCGGGGGCAGCTTCATGGATATCCTCAGCCAGATGCACCCTTTCTCTGGCTGTGGATGGTTTTCAAATAGTCCCCTAGCTGAGGCAGCTGGAGTTCAAAGCCTCCTCCTGGCAACAGAATGTGTCCTTGGTGGTTTTTCTGCAGAACTGATTAATGCCTGGCAGCACGTGGTTCTTCAGGGAGCATCTCTGCTTTGGCATTGTTTTTTTTTTTTTTAAGGCCAGTAAGAATCTGCCAGAAAGAAGGATAAATCCTCCTCGGCCCTGGGTCTCACAGACTTGCTTCTGCTGACTGGGGAGAGGCAAGTAATCGGAGCGTTCATGCATCCAGAGTCGTGTCCTGGGGATGGACTGACAGAGTGCCGGCCGCTGTGCTAGGTGGAAGCTGGCAGGCAGGCTGCCCGGACCTCGGCCACTTTGATGGAGACTGCGTGCGGTTGTGATCTGCCCCTCTGCGAACCCAGTCCCGGAAGCTGACAAGGAGCCCCCAGTGTCCCTGTGCTGAAGCTTGGGGACATCAGGATAGAGCCGTCAGAATGGAGGTCTGGATTAGCCGTCAGATTTCGCTGACTGAGAACCGCCGTTAGTGGGGCAGGCGGGAATGTCTCTTCACTGGAGTCCCGCTTCTCCAGGTACAGCCGGCGTGCCAGCGTGCATGGCGTATCACAGGACTTCTGCCATGCCCGCCCACCCTCCTGACCCGTATCCCGCACCAACTGCCAGCGACAGTCTGGGCGTCTGGCTGACGGGTGGGCGGGGGGGAGGCGCTGATAGAATAGTCCAGTCCAGAGCCAGCTTCTGCCTGGCTGCAGACACGGCCCCCTGGTGGGTCACCCTCACCTCTCTTGGTGGGTGATGCGCTCGTGATGAGCCTCTCCTGTGAGCAGACCCGAGCAGGGTAGGGCAACAAGCCAGGCCTCGCCCATGATGGCTTTGCCATAACCGCAGGGATTCCCATCAGTCATTGGCCAAGAGGTTGTCCATGACGATTCGGAAGGGCCACCTGGAAGGCCCGGTGATTTTTCTTCCTTACTGACAATTCTGGATGGGAATCTTAGAGAAAACACTCTTAATTGGGTGGAATCAGATAAAGAATATTTTCTTGACTCAGCTGGGTTCCCAGTCTGTCTTTGGAGAGAATTAGGAAAGCATCGACGGGCACCTCAGAGGATGGATTTCCCATCAGGCAACTGCTTGTCCGTCATCGTCGTAGAGCCTATTTTCTAAAGATGTTTGGTCCTCTCTACATCCCCCTCTCCATGCTCTTCTTACAGTGGGACGCTGGGCTCCTCTACTCACGGAGGCCTTGTGTGTCCCTTCCCTCTGGATCTGACAGGCCCTGTAACCGTCTCCACCAATAGAACGTGGCGGAAATGGTGCTGGGCTCCTGTGGGAACCAGATCATAAAGGTCATGACAGTTTCCGCCATGGTTTCTTGGTGCCTGGCCACCATCTTGGGAGGAAGCAGGGTGAGGGCGGGCACGTGTAGAGTCCAGCTGTGGGTGTTCCAGCCAAAGGCCCAGCTGGGATCACAGCCAGTGGCTTGCATGGACTGCCAACCCTACAAGGGAGGGATTTAGATGCTCCCTGACCCACTTTGAGTCCCCAGATGCCCACAGGCAGAGACAAGCCACTCTACCACCTCCTGCCCAAATTCCTGGCCCCCAGGAAGCAGGAGAGGTGCTGAAGGATCATCGTTTTGAGCCACTAACTATGGGGTAATTGGTTACAGAGAATAGACACTAATTCAGCCTTCTTATCTCAAGTAGTGGGTGATGAGTGGCCATGGGCCCTAGCGCGACCCCTTCTCACTTGCTCTTAAGGGACAGTGCACATGGGCCTGGCGTGTGCCAGGGGCTCAGGGGCCCGAAGAACGGGTCCATCCCCAAGAGCAGCTGGGCCTCCCCTCCTAGGCACGTCTTCTCTCCACTGGCTTCGGCTCCGCAGTGATGTGTCCAAACTGTTGGTGGTAGAAATGACAAAGAAAAAGCACATGGCAGACGGTAGAAAAGCTTTGGGGGGAAACGAACATGGCTATATGAGCTCCCTAGTGCGGGACCCGTGAACAACATAGGTTTGAGCTACACGCATCTGTTTATACGTGGCTTTTTAAGGACCCTAGATGTCCTTTCTCTTCCTCTCGATTTCCTTAATGATATTTCGTTTCCTCTAGCTGACCGTGTTGTAAGAGCGCAGTGTATAATACACATCACACACTGGGACACAGTCGGTAAGGCTTCTGCTCAGCGGTGGGCTATTTGTAAAGTTTTGGGAGGGTCAAAAGTTATATGTGGATTTTCAGTAGTGCGGGAGGTGGGGACCAGCACATGGTGCCCAAGAGTCAACTGCCATTCCAAGAAATACAGGGATCAACATGGTCCCCTCCCCAGGGCCTGAGCGACGGGCTTTCCTAGGGCTCATCACGTCCATCACCAAATATCCAGCCTTCCTGTCCTTTCCTTCCCCAGGATAAAGACCGGAGCGTGTCCAGCTTTTCGACGCAGGGCCGGACTGCCCTGTTTTCCATGTGGCGCGTGGAGTCGGCATGCCAGGGCTTTCCTTGGCGTGTGGCCTGGAAACGTGGGGAAGCTTGGAGGCATCTCACACCCTATTACGTAGAATTGAATGTTTTCATGACATTTTGCCCAGCTGCACCTTTATATAGTCCCAGGGCGCAGATGCTGTGCAGGTTCAAGGAGATTAAGCTTTCTATCCCGCCAGCTGCTGGGGGAGGGTGCCTGGCATGTGGATGATGGATAGAATTCCCAGCTTGGGAGCGTGCTGGAATCCTGTCTGTGTTTTAGTTTGGTTTTTCGTAGGTAGTTCAGATCAGCGGCCATGGACGGGACAGGCAGGTGGGCATCTGGACACAGAACCCCACGTGCGGCGCTGTCTGCCTGGGAGATCCCGGGGAGCGGATTCTGTCTATGCGGCCACATCGGCGTCTCCAGGCAGGGAGCAGACCCGCTGTCTTGCTGGGGAGAGCGGAGGCACGTGGCTGAGGGATGGGAGGGTCCCTCTGGGCTCCGGGCCTCCTCTGGCGTCGCTCAGGGAAGACTGAACGCAGTGCGCTCCAGCTGGCGGGGCTGCCCGTTGGAGAGCCTCAGGTAGCTCCTGCTCTCCAGGACGCGCCTTTCAGAGCTGCAGGGCGCCGTTTCAGGTCTCCGTTTCGGATGAACCTTCCCAGGTCTAGATGGCGAAGGTCTCCTTTGTGAGGTGAATCCCACTCCCTAGCTGGAGGGGGGCTGGAGCCTCAGAGCAATTGGGGTGCTCACCTCCTCACCTCTCCGGGGCCTCGAGGTCTGACTGGGGAGACCCGGGGGAGTCCTGAACTCTACTTCCCAGCGGGGGAGGGGGTGAGCACATGCGGCAGGACACACGAGGTCCCCAGGCCCGCCTCTCCGCTGTTTCCAGTTCGTTCAGGGCCGGCGCCTCGGGAGTGTGCACAGGATGCGGTCGGGGGCTGGGCCTGGGGCGGGCTGAGCCCCCGGGCGCCTCCTGCTCTGGCCTGTGGTCCCTGGGCAGGACCGCCGCTGCCCCCCCCAGTGTCCGGCGGCCCTCGAGGCCCCGTGCAGCCCGGGCATCGTGTGAGGGCTCCCACAGTGAATTATAGGAGTTAATTCCTATAATCACCCAGATGGCCAACCGTGGTCCTGGGCCGATTGCTGAGCTGGGATGCAAGTGTTTCGTTGCCTTCGGACTCGGACTGGAATGCCAGCTCCCCTGGAGGCCGTCAGCCTTCGGACGGGGCTACGCCGTCTGCTCTCTGTGGACTCCAGCTGCCTCTGCAGAGCGGGGGACTGGTCCCCTCCCGGAGCACAGGAGTCAGGTCCTCACAGTGACACTTCCTCTGTGTGCGTGTTCCTTGGAGAGCCTGGCTAACCTACTCCGTGTTCTCCGTCATGGACATCCATGGCCCCCACGCCTTCTCCCTGCTGGGACTTGGGGTGTCCCTGCATGGGACAGTGGACAGGCCTGGCCAGTTCCTAACGAGGCGCTGGCTCTACCTGGGTGGCCACTGGGGGCCGGTGGTGGTGGGGATGCTCAGGGGGCACCCTGGTGTGTAAGGACTTAGGGAACATTTTGCACCCTAGAAAGTCATTCATGCTCGCTGATGAGATCTAGGATTAGTGCACACGTCCCAGGGAAGCCCAAGATGCGAACGTAGTAGCAGAGTTTATGCGCCTTTTTAAAAAAAATATTTTATTTATTTTGAGAGAGAGAGACACACACACACACACAGAGCATGAGCAGGGGAGGAACAGATAGAGAGGGAGACACAGAATCTGAAGCAGCTCCAGGCTCCGAGCTGTCAGCACAGAGCCTGACGCGGGGCTTGAACCCACGAACCACGAGATCATGACCTGAGCTGAAGTTGGACGCTCCACCAGCTGAGCCCCCAGGCGCCCCTCGCCTTTTGGTTGGAGAGACAAGACTGCTTTCACACCCCCCCCTTTACCAGGCTGCACCCCTGTGGGTCTCAGGGCTCAGCCGCGCTGCTTCTTAGGCGCGGGGGCCAGGGAGGCAGGGACAGGTGGACGGACACTGCCATCTGAGAGGGGTGCTTGTGCGTTGTGCAGGCGCGAGACAACCAGACACACACAACAACAGGAACTAGTTCAGACCTGAGTGTGGGGATGCAGGGTGTGAGGCCTGGCGGCAGCCACATGTGGAAAGTGTACTTGAAGATCCTTCCAGAAGGAGCTCTGTAAGACGTTAGCATGGGCACACACAACCCACCTGTACTACTTACGTGTCAATGCTGCCCACAGCGTTGTGAGTCCCGGAACGTGGGGTCACCTCTGTGTACGCCCCAGCTTTGGTGACTGATCCTTCCCTGGGGCACTTTTACAACACTGCAGACCATAGGTGAGGGATGGGAGACTTTGAGTTCTGGGCACATGACACGGGCCCACCCGATCAGGGAGCCTCCCCAGAATGCAGAGGTCAGAGGGAAGGCGGAGAATTGGATGGGTCAGGGTGGAGAGGTCCCTGCCTTTCCTCACCCCACCAGAGCCTGTGGCTTTGCCGTCAGAGCTCAGGGCAGAGGCCACCTCCCCCGCCCCCACTCCAAGTGCCCTCCTGGCCTTCAGAGGGCACGTCGTTCAGGCTCCCTGAATGAGAGCTAAAAGCCTCCTTTCCCCAAAATACAGCAGGAAGGAAGCCAGCTTAGAACTTGGTTGTGCCTTCCAGCCACCCCCTCTAACCGCCAACGCAACCCCCTTTCCTGTGGCCGATGCTTCCTGAGTTGAGCTGCGTCCCACCAGGTACTTCACGAAAAATGGCAATTTTTATGTGAAAAGATCAGATCAGTTCCTGGAAAGCTGGGGCAGCGCTAAAGTCTGGGCGGAGGAAGCAGTCCCTCCCGGAAGCCGTTGCTCTCCCAGGTGGGTCCTCCTTGCAGGGCCCCGGGTCCCGCCCCCGGGGAGACGTGGCACCCGGGGCTCTTGTCGGGGAAAGGGCACCTTATCTCCCATCTGCACTTACTGCTGCTTGTGTTCCGAGGCTAAGAGGGAAGCCCTGAAATTGAGAGAACAGAGTGAGGGCTTTGATGACGCAGGACAGACTCTGTCTCAACCTGGGGCCCCCAGGAAGTGGCTGGAAGTGCATGTTGGTCACTCATCCACCTGGGGAGGGGGAGCACCCTGGGGCAGAGCCCCAGCTGGGAGGAGGGCGGGGTCCATAAGCGACCACGGAAGTGGGCCAGTGACATTGATGTGAGGGTCTTCTTAAGGAAGCCTCAGCCTCACCTCCTTGTGTGTCCTTTGAAAAGTACGTGTGAGCATGTCCAGGGCGGTGGGCCTGTGTAATTTCCAAGCTGAGTTTTTGGCAGAATATATTTCCTGGAAGGATTTAGTCAGCTTTACTGGGGTCCGGAGAGGAGGAGGGCCAGTTTTCGGCCTGGGCTGCCGGGACCCTGGGGCACAGGTGGCTGTGGTGTCCCCTAGGAAGGGAAGGCTGTCCCCTGGGCCAGAACCCCAGTGGCCTCCTGTCCAAGAGCCTTTCTCTATGACCCATGTGACTTTGTTTCCTTTTGTTGTCGATCTCAATGCTCGGTCCTCCTGAGCGACAGTAGCGAGAAGCCCAGTGTCCACGAGAATCAGGCCATTTCCAGAAGGTCAGGACCGTAAGCCCGAGGAGTCCTCCGGCCGAGACTCAGAGCGGCCCCCTGAGCCCGGTCAGGACATGCTTTTTCTCCATGTCACCTCTGAGAGTGCCTGCCTTTCCCCGTCTGGCTGCGATGGGTCTGCCTCCTGGATTTTGGAAGATGTAAGGGTTTCCCTGCCCCGTGTATGCCCAGAACGGCAGGGGCTTCCATGAAGGACACGCTCCTTAGACTCACATACGCCACTGCCTGAATGAGCCACCTGGCGGGCTGGTGCAGAGAGCGGACGGGATGCCCTGGGCACAGACAGGTGTGTGTGTTCAGTTGTAGATGGATGGAGACAGTGGGTCCGCCTGAGGTCTTGTGCTGTCGTCGTTGAAGCATCACTGACGTAAGGCTGTATATTCATCTCTGGTGCTCTCATCTGCTTACACCTCAGTGTATCCCGGACAGGATTCCACATCAGCACCTGCAGGTCACCTGGTTATTTACTGATTTTTTTATTTATTAGACAGAGAGAGTGAATGGGGGAGGGGCAGAGAGAGAGGGAAACACAGAATCTGAAGCAGGCTCCAGGCTCCGAGCTGTCAGCACGGAGCCAGACGTGGGGATCGGACCCACCACCACCTGTGAGATCGTGACCTGAACCAAAGTTGGATGCTTAACCAGCTGAGCCACCCAGGCGCCCTTACCTGTTTTTTTAAAGTGAGCACAGCATACCACACAGCACGGACCAGGATTATGTACCCAGCTCTCTGTGGATGGCCGTCCGCTTGTGTCCTGCAGAAAGGTAGTATAGTCGACACTGAGGACACAGACTGTGTGGAAGTAAGGAAATGTCACAGATGCTTCTTCCAATCCAGAGACAACAAGAAGGCTAATAGACAAAATCCATAACGTAGACTTGTTCTCTATTCCTCTCATAGTTTTTAAAAAGACATTAAATAGACCAATTAAAAAATGAGCAAAGGGTATGATTAAGTATTTCTCCAGTGAAGATACAAAAATGGCCAATAAATCCATGAAAAGATGTTGAACATCATTGGCCAACAGGGAAGTGCAGACGAAAATCCCAGTGAGATGGGTTTCTCTCGGCCCCCTGGGATGGTCATACTCAGAAAGACAAGTGTCTATCCAACCAAGAGGTGGGCAAACGGGCATCCTCGCGCCCTGCTGGTGGCCATGTTACGTGGTGTGATGGCTTTGGGAAACACTCTGGTGGTTCCTCAAAAGACTGACCATAGAGTTAACATGTGACCATAGAGTTAACATAGAGTTTGTAGCCGAGAGAAATGAAAACATACGTCCACATGAGAACGTGCACACCCACACTCAGAGCAGCATTATTGGGAATAGTCAAAAAGTAGAGATCACTCAAATGTCCATTAATTGCGTGGATGTGTGGACAGTAAACTGTGGCATGCCCATACAATGGAATACTGTTGAACGGAGTACTGACACATGCTATAACGTGGTTGGACTTTGAAAGTATTGTGCTACGTTAAAGAGTCAGGATTGGATAATTCGATTTATACCAAATGTCCCGAACAGGCAAATCCTGAAAAAAGAGACAGAAAATAGAGCCATGGTCATCTGGGGCTGGGATGAGAGAGCTTGGGGTTAAAACAGGGGGAGAAGTGACTACTGATGGGGATCCTTTTGGGAACAATGAGAATGTTCTAGAAGCTATGGTGACTATATTTGCATGGTCTGAATATACTAGAAGCCTTAGAATGTTCAGTTAACATGTGTGAATTATGTGGTATGTGAATTACACCTCAACAAGCTGTTACACATATATGAATAATTAATAATAATAAACAGATGTATCTTCTGGCTGTCACTCATCTATCTGTCTCCTGTCAACATTGGTGCCATGACTAATTGTTGAAATCAGGACCATTTCCCACAATATTTTCTCCTTGTTTGATTGGTTTATGTTTGGATAATGGCAGCCAACTTTCCTCTGCTTTTTCTGAGCACTGTTTTATTCATGGTGAGCTGTTGGTGGTTAGCACTATAATCTAGGGGCTCCTGGGTGGCTCAGTGGGTTCAGCTTTGGACTTTGGCTCAGGTCACAATCTCGTGGTTCATGAGTTCGAGCCCTGCGTCGGCCTCTGTGCTGATGGCTCAGAGCCTGGAGCCTGCTTCGGATTTTGTGTCTCCCCCTCTTTCTCTCTGCTCCTCCCCAATTTGTGCTCTCTCTCTCTCTCTCAGCAATGAGCAAACATTAAAAAAAAAAAAAACCCACTATAATCTAGCTCTTAGATGTTTACGGATACAAAGGCCCAATTTTTATGGACCTCAGTGAGGAGTGAACATCATCAGCATAATAGATGCAGTGACAGAGGAAACCTGCGTCCTTACTTCTGCGGAGAGGGTGGGGGTGCTCCTCTGACACGGGGCAGCTGGGTGGTAGGAGAGGCCGAGCCAGCGACCCTGCTCTGGGAGTCACTCCCAGAGGCTCATCCTGCTGCCTGTTTCTCTAGGGCTGCCTGTGATTTGTGAGCCGCGTGACACCTCGCTGTGAATCCCTTTCTGCTCTAAGCCCGGACAAGAGGATTCTGGCTTTGGTAACTGAACCCTGACCTATACGGTGAATTATGTAAGCAGATTTCTTAACACCAGCTGAAACATTTTTGCATTTCTGGAAGGAACCCAATTTGGTGAGAGTGTATTCTTCTAAAATATACTGAATTACATTTGCTCAAACTTTACCAACATTTTAGCCTTGCTTTTTTAGGTGAGGCTGGTCTATTTCTACTTCATAATGAATTTTAGTATCCATGTTTTGCTAGCTTTCAAAAGAGAATCTGTGCTTTCTTTCTTTTTTGTATTCTAGAAAAGCTTATGAGTTGTTTATTCCTTGAAAATTTTCAAGATTTTCCCTGTAAAGCTATCTGCATAAAGCATTTTTTGGGGTCAGGATAGCATTTAGACAATTTTTTCAATTGCTTCCATGGTTATTGATTCAGTAGGTTTTCTATTTCTTTTGAGGTCAATTTTGCAGATATATGTTCACCTGGAAAATATGCTATTCTAGAGTAGAATGAGTGATCCACCTCATGAAACATGTTTCTTGTTTACTGATATAAATGTGAATGACCAATGATTTCTTCTCATAACATTACTTTACACATTCCTTTTTCCAGCAGTTTATTTTAATCAAATGAGTTTATATCACCTTATTGACATATCAGATAAATTTGCTCTTAATTTTACCTTCTATTCATTGTTTATTTAAAAATATTTCTGAGTACTATCCTTTGCTTTCTGTCTTTTGGTATCTAGTGTGTTTTTCCTCATTTTTGTAATTTAGAGTACTTTTTTGATTATATTTGTATATTTAAGTAATGACAAAATGTCTAAAGTTTGAATGACCATTGTTAGCAGCAACAATAAGAACAATGAATTTATTGATCCCTCACTAAAAAGAGTGAGCAAAGGAGTTCATCTTTGATTCCTTTTATCTCTTCTTCCTCCATCTTCGTGGAGGGACAGAATTTTGTCCTGTCCAATATGATGTGTAATGTAGACATTTTTGAAAATGTGAATGGTATGTTTTTATTCCTACCAATTAAGAATTAGTAAACTAATCATTCTTATGCATCATGTTCTTTTTCAGCCCTTACACATGAAAATCAAGCTATAAATCTTATTCACTTGGGAAAGAGAGAATATTTCAAAAGCGGCCATGACTGAGAAGTTTCTAGTTACCAGAAGGAAGAACCATGTGGATCTTATGCCAAGAGAGCTGCCCAAGGAAGGAGAAAGGAGAGTGAGAGGTCAGGTGTGTGATTTCTGGTTCTCTTCTTTCTGGACAAAAATGCTACAGGTGAGGCCTCCCAGAAGAGTGGACTTCAATTCCTTTTTTGTCTCTGGGAGGAGATGGCCCAAGGAGGGCCGTACATAAAACTGGAAAAGCATCGGTAGGGGGGCATGTCAGTGGTGCATGTTGATGCCTCAGAGACGGTGTGGGCTGTGCGCATCATAGCCCAGCCCCTTCCCTTGCTCATGGTGTGGTGCCCTGGACCCAGCATCTGGGGTGAGAGGCATCGTGCTGGGAACAGAGAGACCACTTAGAGCCTAGGGTCAGCGGATGTGTGGTGGGCACAGCATGACCAGGTGATACACATATTGTTTTGAAATATGCTTTTAACTTTCCAGATACAAGGCGTGTTTTTGGTTATTTTGTAGTTACTGATGGCTTATATCATTGTCTTATGGACAGAAAATATGATCTACATGATGCTGATTATGGAGTATGGGTTGGGACCTCCCCTGTGGCCAAGGAGGTGGTCTTTTAGAAAATGTTCCATGCATCCTTGACATGCATGTATATTTTCCATTTGTTAGATGCTGGGTTCTATGCATGTTCATTAGATCAACATAATCAATGGTATTCAGAATAGTTTTTTGGTTTTTTTTTTCTTTCTTTTTTTTCTTCTTTTTTTTTTTTGGTTTCTTTCATTTTGCTTTTTCTGAGAGTAATCACTTAATATGATTATGTACTTTTCACTTTCTCTTTGAAGTTATGTTAATTTTTGTCCCTTTTGAGGTTATATGCTGTTAGTTCCTCACAAGGGTAAGGAGTGTTATAAATTCCCAGGAAATTGTCCTTTATATCATTAAGTTGTGACTTTTTGTCACTCTTTTGCCTTGTGTCTGTGGTGAGATTACTCTCCAGCTTCAGTGTGGGGAGTACTACGTGCCGTGCTGGACCCTGGTCCCATATCTCCCTCCCCGGTGTCTGCCTGAGGCCTTTCCCATGCTGCAGAGCTTATCGGGAGGCGGGGCCGCCTCCCAGTGTGGTCGCTGACAAGTACCGTCTCCTGGCGTCTTTGCTGTAGGCACGACATCCGGTTTTGGCCAAAGCGAAGTCATCTCCCAGACTGGATTGGGACCTGGTGAGAGAGTAAAGGACCCGTTCTGACCGCCGAGGGGACAGTGTCGTGTGTCCGCAGGTGGTAGTGGCTGTTCTAGCATCATTTGTTAAATGACCATCATTTCTATATTGAATTGTCTTTGCTAATGTATCGAAGGTGAGTTGACTACATTCGTGTCCATCTGTTTCTGGGCCTTCTAGTCTCTTCTCCTGATTTTGTGTCTATTCTGTCAGCGCCACACTGTACGGTCGCTTTATAATGAGTCTTGAAATCAGGTAGTATTAGCGTTCACTCTTATTTTCCGCTCCTCTTCCTTCTCCTCCCCCTCCTCCTCTTCTTTCTTCAGCACTGTGTTGGCTCTTCTAGGCTTTTTGCCATTTCGTATAAACTTTGGAATCAGAAAGTACAGTTTGCTGACATTTTATTGTGATTGCGTTGAGTCGATAACACTGAGTTGGGAAGAGTTGACTTCTTAGCAAGTGTGAGTCTTCCAAGTGTGATCTTGGATTTCCTCCCTAATGCCTATAGATCTGGGACGTTTTTGAGGGGTTAGATTTATACCTGAATTCAGTTTTGGTGCTATTGTAAATGACATTGGGCTTTAATTTTGATTTCTAATTGTTCATTGCTGGTATACAGGAAAATGACCGACTCTAACATATTTACCTTGTATTCTGCAACCTTATGTTTGCTTATTAATTCCAAGAGTTTTTCATTGCCATTGTTGATTCTTTGGGATTTTCTACATAGACAATCATGTTACCTGTGTACAAAAACCATTTTATTTATTCCTTCCCAAGCTGTGTATCTTTTATGTCTTGTTCTTGTCCTACCGCACTAGCTAGCGTTCCAATACAGTATTGAATAGGAGCAGTGAGAGGGGACATCTTTGCCTTGCAGGTTTCAGTTTCTCGTCACTAAGTATAATGTTAACTGTAGGTTTTTCTTTGCTTTTTTCTTTGTTGTTTTTTGTTTGTTTATTTGCTTTGTAGATGTTATCAAGTTGAGGACATTCTACTTTATTCCTATTTTGCTGAAACTTTTTTCTTTTTTACCATGGATGAGTGTTGTGTATTTTTTTAAATACTTTTTTTCTTTTGCATTAACTGACATGATCATGATTTTTCTTCTTTACGCCATTAATGTAGTAGATTACATGACTTGATTGTTGAGTGTTGAACCAGCCTCACATACCTTGCAATACCATTTGGCCATGGTGTTCAGTTTAAAAAAATTAAAAAAAATTTTTTTTAATGTTTAATTTTGAGAGACAGAGACAGAGCAAGAGCGGGGGTGGGTGCAGGGAGAGAGAGGGAGACACAGAATCCGAAGCAGGCTCCAGGCTCTGAGCTGTCAGCATAGAGCCCTATATGGGGCTTGAACCCACAAATCACAAGATCATGACCTGAGCCGAAGTCGGATGCTTAACAGACTGAGCCACCCAGGCATCCCAATCCTCCCTATATATTTTTAAAATTTGTTCCTTTATATTTCAGTAGTTGGATTCAGAACTTGTTTTGCATTTGGATTTAATTAGTTGATTGATCAGTTTGGGGGCAGGATGGGGGTGATGCATGCTTCCATCAAGTGCTCTCTGCTGTCTCATCTCACTGATGTTCGTGGCCCCAGTGCATAAACTCATCAAAAGGTACCAACTGTGATGCTCTATTTGTAGCAAGCATTCTTTCATCATTCATTAGCTGGGCTATTTCTACGAAGAGGAAATTTTCTCCCATGAGCTATCTGACACCTGGTGTAGGAGTTTATATAGGAAATGCAACATAAACGTTTGGTTCTTTCACCGTATTTACCAGTTTCAAAATATAGAGTTGATCTCTGTAATGAGTTTTTCAAACACTGTCACGTACTTGAGGATTGAATCCCCTTATTGTATTTAATCCATTGCTCATATTATCTTTGTTGTTGCTGTTTTGTCCCTGACAAGAGCCCATTCTAGGCGATCCCTGGTTCCTTTTGACATGACCCTATAGTCTTGGCAGTGAACTTGCTTTGAGATATGAGCAGGTGTTACCGACGTGTCTAGTGTACCTGTTGACTCACACCTGGGCAGCCACTCTTCAGGGAGCCCCACTCCCTCTGAGTGGGAAATGTGGAGATTATAATCTGCGTGTCTAGTGGAGTTTCAATGCGAAAATAGAAGTTGTGTGCAGAGAGCAAGCCTGAGTGGTCCCGGAGGGCCGCATCCCATGTGGGAGGCCTGAGTCACGTGGGTCCTGGCTCCTGAAAATGTTCCCACAGAATGGTTTTGTTTTCTTTTTGCTGGGGGCCCCTGGAGTTTCACCTATTCAGGACAAGTTTTTACATTCATTTCTTGGCTCAAGATTCCCCAAACCACATTAATGGTGCAAATTTGGAATTCTTACATGCATGTGGTGCAGCTTGAGGTTTTGATTTCTCATGGGAAAACTTCTTCTTCCCATTCAGAGCCTGAGGCAGATGGCAGTCCTGTGCGGCACATCGGGACTGGTGGCTGGAATTCCTCTTAACCTCCTTTTCACGGGGCGGGAGGGTCCTCTGCGAACAGCTCTTCTGTTCTCCCAGCTGGACGCTGGGGTTCGGGACTCTGGGTGGGTCCCCGTCCCCTCTCCCACCCAGAATGGTGAGAAGACGCCGAGACTGCCTCTGGGCCCATTTCCAGGTGGTGGGGGATTTGTGGAGCACAATTTTTGTGGTCGCGTGAGTCCGCTTTGTTTTTGGCACGCAAGAACGTCTCTTTTCTCTTCTGAGCTTGGCTAGATGTCTGTACGACAGTCACAACCCGCCTGTTTAAATCTTCCCTGACTTCTGCCTTCTTATCCATCAGGGAACCATAACATCATATGTCCTGGGGCCTTTTTCTATTTCTGATGGGGATGCATTTTGTCCGTGAGAGTGGGGAGAGGAGACATGTCTCTTTCCTGGGATGCTTCCTCCCCCCTGATTTCCCATGCAGGGGAAAGATACCCACAGCTTGAGGCTTTGATTTCCAGAACAGCATAGCACACCAGGTGCATGGACCTCCTCCCATCTCTGGAAGGTTGGAGGGGCCATGTGTCCGTTCCTCCTGTACCTGACTCTGACAGTGACGTGGGTTCCTGGTATATGACACCACCTTCATGGAGGGAAGGCTGCGTTCTCTCCCAGGCACTTAACGGGGGCCGTGGCCCTCATATCATCTGCCATCTTTGCCTTCTTTACCGGGCCACGTCTGCAAAAAGACATTTTTAGGGGGGGCGCCTGGGTGGCTCTGTTGGTTAAGCATTGGACCTCAGCTTAGCTCATGATCTCATGGTTTGTGGGTTCGAGCCTTGCGTGGGTCTCTGTGTTGATGGTGAGGAACCTGCTTGGGATCCTCTCTCTCTCTCTCTCTCCCTCTCTCTCTCTCTCAGAATAAATAAATAAACTTAAAAAAAGGCATTTTAAGGAACAGTACTGCTAATACCCTACACTACCTGGCCAACCACCTCTACTTTCCTGGGAAGGGAATGTAGACGCTGTCTTCAGAGTCGTCAGGGCCACGCAGCGCCCGGGGCACCGGGATCACACTTGACCCACTGGCGAGCCAGGTCGATGAAGCAATGATGCTCCCTGGGACTCTTCCCAAGAGGCAAACACAAAGGCCCGCATTCTTTTCCTCCCAGCGTGTGTGGTTTCCTCCGACATGCTTTATTACCCACGGGGGACTGATGAGCCCCTTTGTTCTTGGTTCAGAGTCACTGGATGCAATGTTGCACCTCTCTATTTTGTTTCCCCGAAACCTAAAAAAGCAGAGGCTGTGGAGGACAGACTCTGCATCCTGGACCAGCTCTGCGTTTCCTCGTGGGAGCCACGCCCACTCAAGTGGGGCTTAGGTTGACGTGTTTCCCTCGAGCTTCCATATTGCACTGGGTTTCTCCCAAGCAGGCAGGGTGCGGCCAGGGGACGTGCGTCACCTGCGGGGAACACTGTGGCTTCCCACGGCCTCACACCGAACACGGTTTCCAAGGAGCCAGCGGCTGATACGGGCCTCGAGCTTTGTGTAAATGGTGCACTTGCAAGGGAAAAAAATGAGCCATGTTATGACCTAGTAATAGTTGCTTAGAGACTGGTCACAAAACCTGCAATTCAGGAAGAGGCGGTGGTGAAATAGAATGAGCGCTGGACCCAGATACAGAAGATGCAGGTGGAAGTCCTCACCCCGTGATCTCGGCGTGATCTCAGCAGATCCGAGTGCCTTTCCCGTGACCTGTGAAGGAGACGGGGCTGTTGGCTCATGGGAAGGCGCCGCGGGCCCGAAGGCACCCCCAGGGCGAGGTACAGGGCGCGCTCTGCAAGCTGCGCTCAAGGCCCCGGCGAGCCTGGCAGCGGTGGGACCCCTGGGGCGGCCGTGGAGGAGACATACGTTGTGGCCCCGGACAGCACGGTGCTGAGGCCACGGGGCCCTCCACGCCGGCCTCTTTCAGACCCACTTCTGGTTTTGGTGGCCGGCCGGCCGGGTGGCTGGGTGTGGGATGTGAGAACAGCGCTGCCGTAAAGCTGGAGGTACAGGCATCAGCAGAGATGGGAAAGCAAGTCTCCCCGTGGGGGGAGGCGCCTCCTGTTGGGCCTCAGCGTCCGCACCTGTGCCTTTCGTGCGTCGCGGGCAGATGCCTCCCCGGGTCCAAAGGTATCTGGTTCCCGTTCCAACATTCGAGTGTGGTGGCAAGGGACACCTGTGTGGGCCACTCATCCCCGCTGGACGCTGCTCCTGGGGCAGGAAGAGGAGAGGGGAGCACACGGGGCAGGTCCCAGCTCTCCGGGGGGTGCAGCTTCAACACCCCAGCGGGACCCCCAGGTTCTGCAGCAACAGGGGGCAGCTGTCCCCTTAGCAAAGGGACGGACACAAGTGCATTTGTTTTGGGCAGGCTGGTTTTTAGACCACGGAGGAGAGGCTGTTGGGTTTGGACTTAAAGGCAACCCGATGGCACATTTGTATTAACTTGTATGAACACAAGGCCCTTGTGTTTTCTGAGCCTCAGTTTCCTCATCGATATGTGGGGCGCAGGACTCTGTCCTTGCAAGGGTCCCCGGGAAGGATGGCACCTGGAGGGCCCGGTGCGCCCCAGCTCGCCCTCCCCTTTGCCCGACTAGGTGGGCACCCGGTGGGTGTGGTGCGCTGAATGCCGGTTCCTACCGAACAGAAAGTTCGGGCCCCGTTCCACCGCCTTCCCTATTTTCCTCGGCACTTGGGGTCCTTGGACACCGACAGTCCTGCCCGTCAGCCCCCGTCTCATCGGCTCCCAGTTTTAGGTTCGTGGAGACATCGTGCTTCGTTATGTTTGGCTAGACACCTTCCAGTTCCCAAATCAAGGACCTTTAATGAAAACCATCAAGAGATTTTTGGTTTCTATCCAGAAACAGTTTTATCACCACGTGCAATACCAGCACTTTGTCCCGGGAGGTTCAACGAAGGTCAAGGCTTCAGAGTTTGTATGCGAACAGCATGTGATTAGCTCAACAGAGAAGGCAGGAAAGAATTGCTTGAATATCCTTTCTCTTCCTTCCTTCTGGATGCGTGTCAGTTGGCTTTTCCGGGAGACCGTCTTCTCCAGGGAGGGGCTCTGATTGTGGGGGCAGAGCCGCCTAGCATGGGCCCTGTCCTTCCTCCTACCCAGGCCTGAGTGCTGATCCTATAAAGGGGCTTAACCACCTGCCAATACGAGGAACCGGTGCCCCGCGCTTTCCTTGGAAATGTGTCCTTCCTGATAAGGGTGCCGAGCGGCTGTGTCTGTTTACAGCTCCACCCCTGCACTCGTGCCTCCGAGGTCGCTGGGGACGCCCCGGCATCCAGCAGCCACTCTGGCGATTCGTCTAGCACCGCCGTGTAAGGAAGGTCTGGATTTGGGTGTGGGTTTGTTGTCACATGCCCATATGTATCATAAACTGTGTCATTCCTGAAATTCCTAGACGGGGCGTTTCCACTCATTGAACAGGTGCATCGCCCACAGAGAGGGGGTCAGAGCTGCCATGAGGCACTGCTGCGGTGGGCGCACCTCTAGGTAACCGTTCTGGGGTTCAGAGGATGGGGCTCCTTCCCCTAAGGAGTTCGGAGGCTGCTGTACCTCAAACTGATCTCTCTGAAGTCAGAGTGATAGAAAGACCGCACGGCAGGCGTTACTGCTGTCCAGCGCCGCGGAGCTCCGCTTGCATCTGCCTGAAAGCGGCGTGCCGCGAGGCGCCTGTGAACGGTGAGTGGAGGTGACCCGTCCCTCCCAGGCCCGAAAGTACTCATTCCCCAATGTCTGCCCCTCTCTCCCTTCCCCTGCTTCCCTGACCCAGGGAGCGTGAGTTCATGTGGAGGTACCAGGCCTCCAGGCCACCCCACGTGCAGAGATGTGCCTGGGTGCCCAGCAGGCTCGGAGAGACCCAGAACAGCATGAGGCCTGAGGTTGGAGCTGGAGAGTTACCACAGAGTCATCGGTCTGTCATGCTTGATGGAACGCAGCAGGGCTCCTCAGAAAAACAAGGTGAGGTTCTTCTTTCCCCTCATCTAAGCAGATGAGGACCTTCCCACCCTCCACACCCCCAGCTAGGTAACAACAGAAAGGGAGTATTCGGAGTTTCTAAGCATTCTGTATGTGTCTTCTAAAGCCCGACTGGTTCGCTGGCATTTGATTTCTGTCTGCAGGTGTCCTTCATGCATCCAACATGTCCCTCGCCCAGGGGTGCAGACGGAGTCCTGCCCTGCCTCCAGCTGCGCTAAGACGAGCCTGCTCAAGGCTGTCACAGCACAGCTGTAAGAGCTGCACGTGGCCAAACCAAGCATCTGTTGCATGGTGGCCCATAGGCGGAGCATGTGACAATGCATGAGACACTGCCTGCTTTCCAGGGGTCCACAGTGTGATGAGGCGCATGACAGGCGTTCATTCAGTCTGCAGGTGTTTATTAAGTGGTCCATTCTGGGCACCCGGGATGCAGCAGGGGACAGGAACTATGTAGCGGAGTCCCTTCCGGAAGCTCCTACTGCCGGGTGGGACGGTGCACGGAATGGGTGATGCGAGCAGTGAGGGGAATAAGAAGACACCTGAGCAGAGACCGGAGATAAAGTGAACAAGACAGCCACGCAGGGCTCTGGGGACAGAGCCTCCCAGGAGGGGGCAGGGCAATGCCAAGGCAGCGTGCGGAACTCACTCAGGATGCAGGACGGACTGCGGTGATTCTCAGGAACTCTGGGGTGCACTCAGTGGGGTGGGAAGGGTCAGGGAGGGCCCGGGGCCACTGCGCCGACTTAGGTAGCGGCCCAGCCTGTGGACCCCGCGCTGTGGACTCTCCCCGGGCGAGCTGCATTGGACACACCCTGATTCTGTGGGCTCAGGAGGCCCACTGAGGCGGGAGTGCTCTGGTGGGAAGTGTGACAACATTCAAAAAATGTCCGTAACGCCAACGTCAATGGGACACACTGGGTAAAAATGGGGGAGGACGTCTCACCTTTTTACGAGAGAGAGTCTCAAAAAGTCACTGCACGTTTATTTCATATCCTCAAATATTTAAACAGAGCTTAGAGACTGAAGTGCATGTTTTCGTCCGAGAGCGTCCAGGACATGCTAGTTCCTGCTCCGTGCAGGTGGAGTTCTTCTGTTGAAGTGTTTTTCTCCCCCGACTTCCTGAAATGGGTTTGCTTAAGAAAATCCGTTGGGGGAGCTCAGCGTCTGCCCGTGGCGAAACTCGCGGGGAGCCTGCTGGGGCGCGGCGTGTCCGTGAGCTCCCGCACGGCAGGCGGATCCCTGACCCGGGACGCTGTCGCTCTGTGTCACCCCCCAGCTGCCCCCCGGGTCCCGCGGGAGGAAGGGGCACATACCCAAGGTCTCAGAGCAAAAGAGCAATTTGAAAAGGATGCACTCACCGGAGATGGGTCGCAGTTCCCAAGGCTGGGGGGCTCTTTGTGGCTCTCCGGTTTAAATTGGATTTTTCTTTGAGGATGCGGCCTTGAAGGACAAACCATCCTGCGTGTGGTTTTCTATGGAGGCTCCCGGGTCCTTCGTGCTGAAGTCAGAGCCGAGAAACAAGAGAAGGAGCAGATGGGCCATTTTCCAATTGGGGCTCAAGTGGGTCTTGAGGGAAAGCACACGGACAACTAGAAAGCATCTAAAATGTCATGTCCAGAGTGTGTGCTCTGAGTGGTTTCCATGGACCGGACACGCGGTCTTTGCTAACGCATCCTGCGGTGAGATAGAGCCTCGGTTAGGCCGCCCACCGCTGGTTGAGGGCGGGGGGGCAGGGCTGAGTGCTGCTCCCAAACCACACGGGCCCTGCAGCGCTGTGTTCACTGCCTTCCTGGCTTCGGACACTCTCCTCTGCACGGGGAGCGTGGCCGCTCACAGACTCGTTCCCCGTGGTCTTGCTTGTTCAGGAGTCCATGCACGCCGCCTTGTTCCGGGCCACCTTGCTGATGGGCGCGGGAGCCGGGGCCTGCCCGGGACACAAGCCCAGCTCTCGGGGACCTCACGGTCCGCTGCCCACTTGGCACAGAGAGTAGGCAACGGAAAACATGTCCCGGGATCAAATTCTCAACTTCGTGAGAAATAAGACAAGAAGATAAGGAAGATGGCCGCTGGGGTAAGAGCATAAGCGATCCGTCTAAGCGAAATCTGGGGCAGAGGATGCTGGTCTGCACGCCCAGGAGAGGGACTCCCCGGAACACTCTGGAAAGAGCCCGGGCAGGGAGCAGACCCTCTGCAGACAGGGTGGCCCCTACGGTGCAGCCCCTAGTGCCTCTTACAGTAGAAGTCCCTCCTCCTCCCCTGGGAAGAGGGAGTCCAGGGAGGAGGGGGTGGCCGAGGGTGTTGTCCCCGTGGGTAAAGTAGACGCGGCGCCTGATCTCATGGGGTCTCGCTGAACGGAAGCCACTCTCTCACACAAGACGCCAGCGGCCAGGAGGGTGTCGGGACGGAGGGGGATCAGGGTAACCGGAGGCAGGGGAGGCGAGGGCCGCAGGCGGAGGGGAAGGCTGCTGGGGGCCCCACACCGGCTCATGCGGGCCAAGCAGGCGCCTGAGGCGAGGGGGCGAGGAGCTCACTCGTGAGGCTCTGGCCGTGCGTCTGTTGCTTGTCCGAGGCCAGAAGAGAGTCAGGATACAGGCCCCGGAGTCAGAGCCTGATGTGAGGACGCCAGCAGCGGCGCCTTCCCCGGGGCCCCGGCCCCATGGCCGCGGCTGCGTGGACGGCACCAGAATTGCCTACCTTGACGTGGTCAGAGGACACCTATTCAGGGAAGATGGCAGATGTGGCCCCCTAGCAGCCGGTGGGGGGGCTTCAGCAACTCGCACTGCGGGAAGAGTCCGGGGGTGGGGGCGCCCATCTGTCGTGTGGAAGAGCCCTCTGGCTGGAGTGAAATGGCCGCAGCAGCCATGGGTGCCGGCGGCCGTCCGAAGAGGCCTTCTGGGCACAGGGGGCGGGGCCGGGTGGGGGACGTGGGCGGAGGTCCGAGGCTTCCTGGGCTCCCGGGACAGGCCGGCTGCTGGGGCAGCAAGGTCAGGGCAGGTCCCAGAGCACGCCGCATGGTGACACACAGCTCGCATCCCCAGGTGTGGCTCTGGCGCGTTGGGAGCGTGGCTGTGTTCCAGGTGGCTGTCGTTCTGCGCCCTTCAGGACGTGCGCGGGCCCCGACCCCCTCCCACCCACGCAGCTCCGTCCTGGGCCGAGCGGCCGCCCCGTCCTGCGTGGATCAGTGCAGTGGCCTCCCTGGGGCGCTGCTGTCAGCTCCCGCAGCACGTGGAGAGAGCCTACGGGACCTCCGAGGGGCTCCTCCTCAGGACAGTTCACGGGACCTGACTAGGCCTTCAAGCCCTCCCTGTTCTTTCTGGGCCTCCCCGGCTGTCTCTCTCGCTCTCTCTCTGCGTATAGACACAGATACACTGAACGTGCCAACGGGCAACGACCAGGGTCAGGCCGGCAAGCCCCGCAGCCAGCAGCCGCGATGGCAGGACCTGGCTGAGAGCTGCCAGCTCCCCGCGTCCTTGTCCCCGACTCATCACCAGCCAGGACGCCCCCACTAGCTGCCCCCCCACAGCTTCCCCAGATTCACAGCCTCTGCTCAACACATGGACACACCCCTCCTTTCTCTCCGTCAGGCCTCCCCGCACCCCTGCCCACATGCAAGTCTCCATCAAGGTCAAGTGACTACAGCAAACCCTAAATAACCTCTTTGGTTGTTCTCATTTGGGTGGATGTCACTTATCCTACACACACACACGCACACATGTACACCCATGCACACATGCGCGTGCGTGCACACACAGTCATTTGGGGCCTTGGTTTTCACAAATCATGGAGGCTCCTTTCCAAGACCCCCAGCGGATGCCTGAATGCATGGACAGTACTGAACCCATATCTACCAGGTTTCATTTCTAGATTAGGCACAATAAGGGCTTAGTAACCATAACTAATAACAGACTAGAGCAATCATAACAATATACTACGATAGAAGCTATGCGAATGCGGTCTCTCTCTTAATATTTAAGTATTTTGGGAGCATGAGGCAGGGGAGGGGCGGAGAGAGGGGCCAGAGGACCCGAAGCAGGCTCTGCGCTGACGGCTGACAGCAGCGAGCCCGACGCGGGGCTCCAACTCCTGAACCGCGAGATCATGACCTGAGCCGAAGTCGGACGTTCAGCCGACTGAGCCCCCCGGCGCCCCGAAAGTGGTCTCTCTCTAGAAACATCTCCCTGCGCTGTGGTCACCTTACTTGTGACGAGGGGGGCGATCAGCACCGCGTGGTGAGATGAAGGAGGTGAATGGGCACTGTGACACAGAGTCCCGGCCGTTCGTCACAAGGAGGATCATCCGTCGGCTTCTGGGCCACGGTTGACCACAGATGACTGAAAATGAGGAAATGAAACCATGGGTAAGTGGAGGGGACACAGAGCAAGCTCAGGAGGGGCCTGCGCACCGTCACGCAGGCCCCGTTTGCTTCTAGGCTGTGGCGTTGCTCCCGCTAAGTGAAGGCCGGGAGGACTAAGGGACCCAGGGTGGCTCCTCACGGGGCACCTGCTGCCATGGACGTGTGTCAGGGACCTGCTGGGAGGGGCCGGGCCCCTGCCAGCCCCGCCCATCTGAACAACCGTGTCTGATTTTACACGAGTGCGAAGTACACTTTAATCACAGCTTGCTAAGCTCCCAGATTTGGGGGCTTATCCGTGACAGCGGCTTGTCTCACCAAAACGAATCCTCCAAGCAGACAAAGACGGGAAACCGCGGAGAGGGCGGGTGCCAGGAGCTGCCCGCGGGTCCTATGCTGCGGGCAGTGGGAGTGGACGGGGCTGTCCAGCAGTGTGGGTGCGACTCGCGCTTGCACGAGGCCAGGTGTGAGGAGCCCGGAGCTTTGAGACGCAGAGTGGAGGCCAGCGCCCGGGCGGCTGTCGGCCGAGGGCAGCAGAGGACACACGGACAGGGCGGAGGGGGGAGGGCAGCACCGAGAGGAAAGAGGGTTTTTCTAGAGTTTTTGCGGAGCCCCACTCGCAGCCTGGGCGCACGGAGTTGTCTGCCGTGTGAAGGGCCGCTCGGGGGCGGGGCGGCGGTGGGCAGGTGGACAGCCGTGGCGGGAGGCGGGGGACCAGCGTCGCAGTGGGACAGACATTCCCTGCGTTTGTTTGATTGAAATTAAAATCCCAAACCAGCATCCATAAAATGAGGCCCGAAGCTTCTTGCCCCGAAGCCGATACGGGCAAATTAGTTTCTGTAAAACTTCATTACCTGTCACATTAAATTAACGCGGCCCGTCTGTATGTTACTGGGTCTCCCGTTTTTACAGTCCTTGATTGGACGACTGTTTTGGTTTATATTGTCTGAAAGCTGTAAGGCGCACAAAACGCATACCTAACTTTCTGTTGTCACGGATTTAAGTCACAGTCCGATGACACCAATTAACTCAAGACAGGAGATACGTGATCCATTTTTTTTGTTTCTTTATTTTTTTCTTTTTAAATTTTTTAAAATGTTCATTTATTTATTTTTAGGGGGGAGGAGGAGGAGAGAGAGAGGGAGAGAGAGAGAATCCCAAGCAGGCTCCACCCTCTAGTGCAGAACCCAGCATGGGGCTCAAGCATACACAACGTGAGGTCATGACCTGAGCTGAGATCAAGAGTCACATGCTCAACCGACTGAGCCCCCTGAGCATCCTGTATTCTTTTCTTTTAAAGGAGGTTTATATTTTGTTTGGATTTTGACAAACGCTGCTTTGGCGCCTGCCGGAAAGTGCTGTGTGGTCTCTTCCACGGAGACGGCGCCGTTGGATGGTCCCGCTGTGCATGGAGGAGAGGGGACGGGGTTCTGCTCAGTGACACGGTCCCCTGCCCTGGCTCCGTGGGGACCCAGTGCACACATCGGTAGGGTGGTGGCCAGAACTGGTACCAGCCGTATGTCCCGTCCTAGCTGCTCACAGCGGTTACCTGGGGAGTTTACAGAACGGATACCCACCCTACAGATTTGAGTGTGAGTCATTGGGCATAAGCCTTGGGTCGTAGAGGTTTAAACGCCTGCCCCCAGTCATTGGAATGTGGGGCCACGGTGAGACTCAAGTGAAGAGAGCAAAGCCACACACGGCCGTGCGCGGGCTGTGATGTCAGTTGCTGCGGGAAGAGACAGAGCAAGGACGTGAGCCTGAGGCCACTTGCCTCTGCTGGACACCCCCGTGCTAACAGCCCTGCACAACCTCTCCATCTCTCCACAGCGTGGGTTTTGACAAAGGAAGAAAGCAAGAGAAATGGACTGTAAGGAATTTTAAAATAGGAAATGAGAAGTTCACCTGCCTACCTCAAAAACATACTTTTTAGGGGGCGCCTGGGTGGCTCAGTCGGTTAAACGTCCGACTTCCGCTCAGGTCATGATCTCATGGTTCGTGGGTTCAAGCCCCGCATCGGGCTCTGTGCTGACAGCTCAGAGCCTGGAGCCTGTTTCGGATTCTGTGTCTCCCTCTCTCTCTGCCCCTCCCCTGCTCACGCTCTGTCTCTCTCGCTCTCAAAAATAAATACACATTTAAAAAATACTTTTTATTAAATCCCCACGTTGAGCGGGGACCTTGGAATGAAGTGTATTTCTGAGAAGACGGCTCACGACAGGTGGGGACCAGGTGGGGCCTGAGCTGGTGCCCAGCGACCAGCGTCACCTACGCCTTCACGTCCGGATGGCTCAGAAGTCAGCTGTCCAATGTGTCTCTTTTGTTTCACCTCTTTATGGAGTCGAATAGAAATGTCCTACTTGCGTCTTGCAAGTTTTTCCCAGTGGCTGCAGGTGCTTCCTGAGCACGTCTCTTACCTTTGCCCTCGAGAGAGTCAGGCTGCTCTCCGGACTTAGTGCCCCCCCAATGCCTGCGCACAGTCAGCACCCAGCAGGCGTCTGTGAACCCCACACCACACAGATCCAGGGCCTCGTTCCAATGCTGGACCACGGAGAGCCTCTGCTTCTGTCCCTGTCCTCCCGAGCGCCAGCGGTGAGCGTGGACGGCGCCAGCCCTCCTGGAGGACTTGAGCACCGGCCGCTGCTGGGGGCCATGGGGAGGCGGCAAGCCGTGTCAGAGACGGAGCTTCCTAGAGCTGCCGCAGCCCCTCCGCTACGGCGTCTATCACGCAGTGGCTGGGGACGGCTGTCGTCAGAGTGGGGCTCTGCAGGCCAGGTTGGGGGAACCGTGGCGGCCGCCGGGGGCCAGGTCGGACCTGCTGAGTCACACCTCTGCCTTTGCACGAGCGCCCCGGGGGGTTCTGATGCTGCTGGTTTGAGAACCGCTGACCTAGAGATTCCACCATGACGGCTGTTCTGTTATCTGCATTCACCTTGTTGCATGTTTATTCAGCGTCTACTATGCAAACAGCACCATGGGGGCTCCGGAAGGACAGAGATGAGGCAGGATGCCTGTCTGTGAAGGTGACACAGCCTCAGGGAGGGTCCAACACGCAGACTCTTGTCATGCAGGGTGAGGGCCGCGAAGGAGGCACATGGGTACCAGCGGAGCACGGGGAAGGGAAGCCCCGTCTCCCGAGAGTCACAGGACGCGGGCGTCCCGAAAGGGTGTATGACTCCCCGTAAAACCCCCAACAGGCCCCCGTCGCCCCAAGTCACCATCTCGATGCAGGGCCACGCAGCCGTGTCTGGGAGAAGAGGCGCTTGAGCAGGGCTCCACAGCGTGGAGGGAAGTCCTTCGGGAGCCTGGGGGCAGGCTGGGGACGGGGGCGCGGGGGGCCCGTCCGTTCCTGCTTGGCTGAGTCGCCCCCCCAGGACGAGACCTCCCTGCAGGAGATCCTGTGTGAGGTAGATCACCTCCACCGTGTCTGTGAGTTGGGTTTTGTTTGGTAAAAGAGCACACTTCTAGCCATCGATTATAATGTGGGCGCGGAACACTCATTCCCGGTCCATGTGCGCAGACCAGCTCTCAGAGTCCCAAGCCCCCACTCAGGTCTGGTTGGGCCCCTGGGTGGGTAGGGGGGGTGTTGGGCAGGAGGCTGCCCTGAGGGCCAGAGGTCAACAGGAGGCACCGAGGCAAAGCGGGCCCCTGGGTCCCTCAGGGCGAAGTCCTCCTTCCTCCCGGCGTCTGGACACCTGGTCCGCTGTGTTTACACTCGAGCCACGGGCTTTACAAGCAGCCACCTGAGCTGCCCACTCACAGGAGCAGCAGCGTTGCATAAACGACCCACAAGGACCCATTTCCTGGCCGTCCCCTCCCTGCGTGCCCCCAGGCTCAGCAAAGCTGAAGCCACCTGCCTGCACGAGAGAGGCTTCCCTTAGTCTTTATTACCCACTTTTATGGGTCCGGGAGACAGGCCCTGACCTCGTCGATGGTGCGCAAGTCTATCATGTGACCTGGGAAGAGCCCAGCCTGCGCCGTGGGCTCCGTGCTTTGACGCTTTTCAAGGCTGAGTGCAAGCAGCTGCTTTTAAAACCACACAGTTAATGATTCTCCAAGCTGGGAGCCAGGCTCTGCACCCCATGGAGCGCTGACTTTGTGCAGGGACGTCTGCTGTGACATCTGGCCCTTGGCGCAGTTTCCGGAACATGAGGCTGCTTCTGCTTTCTTTCCACTCTGGAAAAACGTGGTGGTCCTGACAAGGTCTGCAGTGGTGGTCTGTGTTCCGGGGTCCTGTACCCTCAAAGCTCGCTCCGGCCAACACCCTGGGGCTGGGAGTCCGGGGCCGGGCTAGCCACACCTGGGCTCTAGCCCCTTCTCTGATTATCTTCTGGCTCGGGGTGTGTGTGGAGCAGGCCCCTTCGGCCCAGACCTAACTGTCTCCCCCAGCAAGGCTGTCTTGTCAGTAACTAATCACGGGCCCACAAGCATCCAGACCTCAGCACAGAGGGGCTCTGCGTCTGGCCCGAGGGAGCCTCTGGGCTCTGCTCCTTAGGCTTCCTTCTGCTTTCCCCCCTGTCCTGCCCCCCCCCCACCCAGTGACCCCCATCCTTCCTATTCCCTGTAGCACATTCACAGCGATGGACGTGCCTCCTGGGGTCCTCTGCTGGGCATGGGCCCCGTCGAGGCAGGAGATTGAATGCTGAGCATGTGAGCGCCGGGCGAGGCAGCATGAGAGCCGACCCCAGCTCCGGGACGCATCTTGGACTCGCGGCTCCTCTCCCAACGGCGTGCCCTCTCAAGGGACTGATGTGTCATCACAGCGAGTGCGCCCAGCGCCTGGCACACCTGGGCACCCACGAAATGCCTGTGATTCTCACCACTGTTACACCCTGGCCCCAGAGGCGTGCTGGCTCCTCCCGTGCTCCTCTGAGCACCGTGCTGGGCGAGAGGATGTCCCCGGGACCCATGAGACATGGGGTGGGGGATCTGTCACCTTGGCTTGTCTTCCAGAACCCTGAGATGCCGCCCCTGCTGGGGGGTTATGGGAGTGAAGTTAGGGGTCAGGAAGAGAAGGGGTGGCTTGGCTCCCTGAGGCTGGGTTTCCACTCCCCAAAGGCACCAGGAAAGCAGAATTAATACTTCTTGGCAAGAAACAAATAACTTTCGGCCCTGGAAAGTTGGCTGGGGAGACGGTGCCTGCCCCAGCTACGCTACTGGAAAAGAACAGGCTTTCCCAGAGACAGGAATCAGATGTGATGAAATACAAGCTCTGGCACCATCTCCCCATGGAAATTGGGCTGCTTCTGGGGAGATGGAAGATGGAGACAGTGTGGAGGGAGGACCGGGGTGTCCTAAGATCTGGGTGCTGTCTGCAGACGCTCAGGGGGAATGGAGGTGCCCAAGCCCCTCAGTCTGCTTAGCTGCTGGATGACATGCCTGAGGCGATCTGCTGATCTGGGGATTATTGCAGGTCAGGGAGTCAGGCTGGGCCTGGCTGGGTGCTTCCTCACCCCCGGGAGCTGGTGCTCAGCTGGGCTACACCCTAGGCTCAGAGGTTCCTGCGCTGCGCTTCATTTGGGTCCCCCTGGGGAGATCCCCCTGGGGAGATCCCAGGAGACGGGAAGAGAACGCAGCCGTTCATGATGCTCGGGTCCGGAAGCTGGCCTCCCGGCCTGCCTCATCCGTCATGCTTAGTTGGTTAGAGTAGATCTAGAGGTGGTGGGGCCGCAGATCCCAGCCCTCTGTGGGGTGCAGGTCAAAGAAATGGCAGCTGTCTTCCATCCCTCACTCTGGTTTCACCCCAGAATGAAAGGGCAGCGTGCCAGGGGTGGGGGAGCCTGGACACTGAGACACAGGACCTGGGACGGCCATGTCCTGTGGAACGTAGCGCCTGACAGGCGCTGTCTCATGGCGGTGGCCCTTTCACTCCTGTTTTCCTGGCGAGCACCCTCAGCCCCTTGCCCCACAGTAATGCAGGGCTTCCCGCCTCCAGAGAGCTGCACACTAGGAGTCCCCCGGTCCCCAGTACTGTGGCTCCCTGACCCAGACTGTGCCTCCGGGGTGTCAGTGTGAGGAGAACGGTCCCTGGGCCTCCAACGGGGAGTGTGGAGGAAGGGAGAAGGTTCTAGAACAGGCAAGCCCTGCACCAGCTTCCTTTGGGCACAACATGGTGGAGAGGACCCATGGGGACTCAGTGATGGCTCCGGGGAGCACCGGCTGTCATGGGGAGGACCAGCCAGCCCGCCGTAGCATCAGTACCACTGTCGTGGTGCAGATGTAGACAGGGAGGCCTGCGGCTCCTGTTTAGTCTCTCGTGTTGAACGTATGCGACAGAGCTGGAAGCGTGTTGACACTGGGGGCCCCTGGGAGGAGGAGGGGCCTGTGGCCCTGGCTTCCCCTCACCGGGGTGCACAGGACCCCGCCGGTGACTTCAGTTTCTGCTTCTGGGGCTCCTCTCCCTTCTCTTGCCTCCGTGCATCCACCTTGCTCTGATGCCCACATGAGCTGTGCTCTCCCCGTAGACCCATCTTGGGTGTAGACCCATCTCTGGTCACTGAAATCACTACCAATTATAGCGGCCCACACCTGCTTGCACGGAGGTCCCAGGCAAAGAAGAGGGCCAGACGTGTACAGATGGCTGCAGAGCCGGTGGTGGGTTCCAGGCAGTCGCAGACACTCCCGAGGTGCTGGGCGTGTGGGGGCGGCCGCGGGGAACACAGGCCCCGCTCTAACTGGCCTTCAAAGCCACGCTATGTCCTGTGGTGTTTATTTGCAGTCCACAGCCCGTCTGTTCTTTCCAGAACTGGCCGCTTCCCGGTGTGAGGGATAAACGGCGGTGGCTTGGCGGAGAATGGCGCCTGGGACGCTCCCGCCTTCGCCCCGTGTGCCGTCCCGTGGCAGGAGCCCTATTCACGTGGCTCTTCCCTCCCCCAGTGGGTGCACAGCAGAGGCTGCTGGTTTATGTACCGTCGGGCGCCCAGAGAAATCATGCAGAAAACACCTAGTGTACGCGTCTGGTTTCCTGGGAGCATATGTTCTACTGAACAGGAAGCCAGAGAACTGGACCCTCAGGGGATCCTGGGAAGTGAAAGCCTCGCACCTTCCACATCCTTCACGATAGGAGGGTGTTGTTTCCACAGGACGTGCTCAGTGAGGCTCTGGGTGCCCCAGCCTCCGCCCCGCT
Organism: Crocuta crocuta; assembly: GCF_008692635.1. Taxonomy (NCBI): domain Eukaryota; kingdom Metazoa; phylum Chordata; class Mammalia; order Carnivora; family Hyaenidae; genus Crocuta; species Crocuta crocuta. The sequence continues at coordinate 19,413,583 of NW_027529428.1, read as the reverse complement.
CCTGGGGCCGCCCCAGAGCTACACACAGCAGGGCAAGGCAAGGGAAGCCGGGGGTTCTGTCCAGCCTTGAGGGGGCGCACTTCAAACCGCATTTTCACTGCGAATGGCCTCCAGCCCAAAGGCAAGGCCCCGGAGCAGCCCAGGGGGCATGTGGGCGGAGGGGTCACCCATCGGCTTCAAGCCTTCGGCAGCCAGGAGCTTGGCCACCACTCTCCTGTTTCCATTCTCGGCGCGGGGGGCTGGCTGTGGCTGAAGGGGCTCACGGCGACTGCAGCGTGGCCTCCAGACATGCCCGGTGTCCTGAGCCAAGTGCTGGGTTCGTCGGTTCCAAGCCCTGACCACACAGTGAATTCGTCCCCAACCTCTGGGCTGGAGCCTGGGCCCCACTTTGTTCAGATTTTTGGGGTGATCCTCAAGTGCCCTCTGGCTCGAGGACCAGCACCGGCTGGCTTCCTGCAGACGGAGGTGACGCACGCGAGCCCCTTGGCGTAAGACCTCAGGCCAGTCCCGTGGAGACGAGTCCTTGGGGTCCGGCGAGCCTGGCTCTGACTGGCCACTCAGGGCACCCAAGGGTGGCAGTGTGCCGGGATGGTTTGTGCGCATGTTAATTTGGACTTTGTTGCCATGTCTGTTCCCATGAAAAAAGAAATATGACAAAGCACAGCACCTTCAGCGAACGGACAGACGGCCAGGCCTCTGTGGTCCTTGCTCATCTCTGGCGGTTGGTGTTTCTGAGCCCCAGGACAGGCCTGCTCTAAGTTTTATCTGGAAAAGTCTGGACTCGCTGTGGGGTCCTGTTAATTCATCCTGAAGGAGTAGGGGAGGAGCCAGAGTGAGAGCCCCGTCTGGGGTGGACTTGGGGAGACAGAGGGTCGGGGACTGTATAAGGACCCCGCACAGGACAGGGTTTCACAGGGCTCAGGAGCGTGGACGGCAAGCTCCTAACCGGGGCCCGCACTGTCCCACCCAGGCTTGGACAACGGAGGGGGTGTCCACCCCTCCAGTAGGGCCGGCTGGGGCAGACGGGGCCTGCCGCTAAGGCTCCCAGTTGCTTAGGACTCCAGGGACCGTGCCCTCCCTGGGGTGACCTGTGGGGCAGTGTCAGGAAAGGCTGACCAAACACCCACCACAAACGCTCTAGGACCCAGCCGTCCTGTTCCTTGATATGCGCTCACGCAAAATTAGCACGTGGACCCACCAAACCCACATGAATGAACAAATTGTGGTCCATCCACACGATGGAAGAGTGTTTGGCCGCGATCGTGGGTGACAGGCTCTCACCTCCTGCCATGTGGAGGAACCTGGCAAACACCACGGGCCGCGGGAGAAGCAGAGTCAAAGACAGCGTGTTCCGTGACTCTGTTCATGTGGCCACCTGGAGCCGGTGCAGTCACGGAGTCAGGACACGGGTGGCTGGCTGCCCAGGCTGCAGGTGGGCGGGAGGCGGGGAGGAACCACACAGAGGCGGTGTTTGCGCAACATCGGGAACGTACCAAATGGCACGGAATTCTTCACTTTCAAACAACTGGTTTTATGTTATGTGAATTTTGCCTTAATGAATTTTTATTATTTTTTAATGTTTATTTTTGAGAGAGAGAGAGAGGAGGTGGGCAGAGAGAGAGAGAGAGAGAGACAAAATCCGAAGCAGGCTCCCAGCTCTGAGCTGTCAGCATAGAGCCCGACATGGGGCTCGAATCCGTGAACCATGAGATCATGACCTGAGCTGAAGTCAGATGCTTAAACGACTTACCCACCCGGGTACTCCCACCTTAATGAATTTTGTAAACAATTGTTAAAAATAGAAAGCTTGCACATAGCCGCTTTGTTCATAGCAGTCCCGAACCAGAAATGACCCAAAGGCCCATCAGTCTCAGAATGAAGTGCGTTTTATCCACATGCTGGCCTTCTGCCCAGCGAGGACAGTAGGCGATTGGTCAATCATGGCGGATTCTCAAGGACCTGGTGCTGGGATGTAGCATCCTTATGCCGTGTGAGTCCGTGCCTATGAAGGTCAAGGGCACACGGGACCACCCTGTGGCAGTAGAAGTCGAATAGTGGCCATCTCTGGAGGAAGTTTCTAGGCGGAGAAATGTCTCACACATTGATGTAGGGACGGTGACATGAGTGCATACAGTCGTCAAGCCAAATCTTGCTGCACCCTTACCATGAGCGCCCTGTGCTGTGTGTGAGTTCTACCTCAGTAAGAATAGTTCCAAGAAGAGGAAGGACAGATTTAGAGAAATAGAGACATTAACCCTCGTACATGGCCTCGACAGCCCCAGGCTGGCAGACCCTCGAGCGGGCTGCCCCACGGCCACTTCTCCTCCGTGGGTGGAGTCCATCTTGGTCTCTGTTTCCACACAGCTCTGCCATTAACTGCTCTATGAGTCTGTCCCCAGCAGGCGTGAGAGCCCTCACTCGGGGGCAGGACTGGGTCTCCCTCCGTATGAGGTCGCCAGCCCAGGGGTGTAGGGACACGCATGCCATGGGCTGCCCCCTGGCCACAGTGACCTCAGGTGTCCCGGCCAGAGGTGGCAGGCACCACAATGCAGCTCGGCATTTGCCCACATACTCATAGGAGCCCTGAGGTGGAGGGGGTGTTTGGACCAGACTCTCAGTGTCCCCTGTCCAGTGGGCGGTGACTTCTTGGCCTCACTTAGACATCGGCCACCACTCTCCCTCCCTCCTGGCTGCAGGAAGCCCCCTCACCTACAAGAGCCCCAACTACTGAGATCTTGACCCCAGGAGGACTCCTGTAGGACCAGTGGCCCTGCCCCAGCCTTCGGGGCAGGTCTCTGGAAGCCTGGACAAAGGCTGCCCAGACTTTCCTGGATCCCGGGAGCAGACAGACCCTCACTCAGAGGCTCTGGGGGAGATGGTGCTGATGCTCTGGCCCGTGGGTGGGCTGCCTCTGAGTCTGAGAGTCTGGGAGATCCAGCAGGAAATCGCACATCTGGTGAGAATGCCCAACACGCATGTTTATATGTACAGCGAGCCAGCTCCTGCGTTCAGGAGCGCACTTGAGACAGGCGCAGGACCCACCACGCAGCGACTCCAGGCGACATCACCGAGGCAGGCTCACACCCTCGGAGCCCTGAGCCATTTCCCTAGCAGCCCCCCCTCCCCCCTGAGCTTCTGCATCCCTCCTCTGTGTCCGGAGGCCCGCTGGGCATCCCACGCGGCTTCCCCTCCGGCTGGAGACTGCCGGGGAGCCCGCCCGCCAGCCCCGCCGGGCCGGGAACCTTCTGCCGCACCGCCGTGTGGTTTCCAGGGGGCTGTCCTCAGAATCCTACTTCTGCCCCATCTGGAGCTCACGGTGAGCTAGCTGCCCAGTTGGAAAGGGCCCCTCCCTGCGCTTCTCTGTCCTGCGCTCCACCCTGTGGGCCGCACAGAACGGAGGGGAGTGAACGGCCCCTGCTGGGGCCCTGGGCTGTCCCACCCAGGCCCCGGCCCTGTCCCAGGAGCCCCGCCCCCAGGCCCGGTCTGATGTGGGTCAGTGCCGGGTTCTCTCCTCACCTGCCAGGGGTGCCGGCCCGCCCGGGGCCTCTCCGCGGCCCGTGTGAGGCTGAGGAAGGGGTCTGTGCAGAGCTGTGCCCTCCAGGCGCCTCCAGGCTCCTGCCCTTCCTGCCTGGAGTGGGGGGGCATCACTCATATTCCTGGGAGGGCGGGCGGCCACACGCCGCTGAGCCCTGCCCCGGGGTCTCGGGATTCAGTAGGTTTGGGGTTGAGCATGGGATTCACCTGATGTCCTGATGCTGCCCGCCTGGGGCTCCCGCTTTGAGAACCACTGGTTTGTGCCAAAGGGTCTCAGATCTGCTGTGGGCAATGGCAGGTCGATAGGCCACATCTGTGTCTTCTGAGACCGCAGAGTGTGGACCGTGGCCCCAGAGGTGCCCGCGCCCTGGTTTCCTATCCGTCCTTTGCTGAGTGATGACAGCGGGCTGGCCATTCCACCAAACCTTAGTCTTCCAGTCTGTAAGATGCGTTAACCTTTCCATCTCCAGGGGCGGGGCCTTGTTGGGACCACAGGGCCACCCGCTGTGTTCTCAGGAACCGAGTCCTGACCCCAGTGTCAGCTGGAGGTGGGTCCTGGGGGAAGAGCTGTGGCTGTGCGCCCGCTGCCTTGCCTGGGCCGCCCTGAGCCTCGACTGCTCTCTGGGAAGCAAGAGAACACCCCTCTCCAGTGCTCGGTCTGCTGCTCAGAGGCCCCTTAGTGATAAACTGAGAGACTGCCGGGTGGGGAGCTCTCTGGAACCCCGTGACTCCGCTCCGTGAAGGTCTGAAGCCCCCTTCCGATGCCTAAGCCGGGTGAACTCAGGCCGCCCCCGCCCTACCCGAGAACTCGCCAGACCTCCAGGAGTGAATTCCGCAGAAGCCCTTGGCTGGAGCGCCGGCCGGGGCTGTCGGGTTTGGGAGAACCGCTTGTTTACCTTGGCACACGAGCCAGCCTGCGTGGACTTGGCCTGCCCCGGGCTCCCCGCGGCCAGCCGACACCCTGTTTCTTCGGAACAAGGTGCCTCTGGCCCGGCCTCACGCTCCCTCTTCCCACACCGCGTCCCTGCAGCCCCCACACCCGTCCCCACGCCGTAAGCGGCGGTCATCCAGTTAGTGCGGGAGGGTTGGAGGCCACTCGCAGGGCGAGGTCCTGACACGAATCAGTCCTGCTGCCGCCGAGGGCTTCCCGGAGAGCCTCCCCTCCGGGGGCCGTGGGCAGAGGGCGCGGGCTGCGAGGGTCCCCGGGGAAAGCCGCACCTGGATTCCTCCCACTCCGGGCAGACCTCACAGCAGCAGAGGCCAGGGGACGGGGTGCTCACAGCACCCGTGCTGGGGGAAGGCGAAGCCAGGACGGGCCTGTCTCTCTTCTCTCCTCCCAGAGGGAGCAGACCCGGAGGTGGGCGATCGGGCCCCCGGGGCAGAGGCCTGACTTCCGTAAGTGGAAAGCCTCCATGAAGAACACACCAGTCAGGTGGGGACATATCCCACTGTTGTGTGGGTCCCGGGGAGCTCCCAGGGCCCCGCGCTCGGGCTTCTGGCGGCCAAGCTTCCATCAGGGGCTTCGATGGCACCCCTAAACTCTGGGCTTGTTTGGGTTCCTTTGAGGGCGGCATCCCAGGCACTTCGCGGTGGGGTCCCTGGAGCCACCTGTGTCGGCTCTGCACCAGCTGAGTGAGGGTGCCCGTGGCCGCCCTGCGCCCCGGACTCCTGCCTCCCACAGAAGCCCATCTGGGAAGGTGCACATGGCCAGGGTGGGGGCGGGTGTGGTGCTCCCATACCTCCTGGGCAGCTCCTTGTAGCCATCACTCCACGGGCTCCCCAGACCTTGGACTTTGGGCATTTCAGGGGGGCTTCCTGACCGAAGCAGGATGGATCATTGACTGCTTCCCAGCCCTTCTCTCTTCCCAAAAGACTGGGGGGCAGGGCTGGGAAGCCCATGTCTCTAAACATCACCTGGTCTTTCCAGTAACCAGCCCGCATCCACGGCCACCCCATGGCCCACCCAGAGTCCCCTCGTTAGAACAAGACACTCTCAACATAGGGACATCCCACGGGTTTCGGGAGCCATCAGGACTCAGGGCCAAAGACTAAATGTCAGAACGGAAGATGCCCCTGGTGCTCTTATCATGCGAGAAATGATGAGGGTTTCGGGAGCCTTGTGACAGGAACCGGGGCAAGGGGCCATCATCCAAGGGCACGGGGCCTGCCTGCTACACGCTGGGGGTTTAATGCACACGGTGCCTGTGNCGGGGGGGTGGACCACGGAGGCCGCAGCAGCTCCTGGGAACTGCGGCGTTCTGGTGCCGGCTGGCAGAGGAAGGGGTGCGAACCCACAGAAGGGCTAGTGGGGCAGGGTGGGGGTGAACGAAGCCCGGGCAGGTTGGGTGGCTCCCCCGATGGAGCCCAGAGCTGAGAGCACCCAAGTGGACGCGCTGTTCCCAGGCCGTGCTGAGGCCGGCTGCCTCCTAGTCCGAGGTACGAACAGCTCGAGGAGCCAGAGAAGAGACTGTCCCGGCAGGAGCCTGCCCCCTGAGCTCAAGCAGGTCCCCTCCCTACAGGGCTGAGTGCTGATGACAGCTTGAGCTGACTCCTCAGGCTCCCGGGGTGGGGGGCGCTTCGGGAGGGCACTGCCAAGGTCAGCAATGCACCTTCCTGCCAGAATCTGCGGGCTTCCAGGGTCTAAACGGAAGCCCTGGGTGACCCTGATGAAGAGGATTGAAGACCACCATCTTCCAGGCAGGGGAGACGGGCAGCTCGTGACTGGCTGGCGTTCCAACGTGTGGACAGACCCGGTGGGAGGCGACAGAGCCCATGTCTGTTTCTAGAAAGGATCTTATGACTGGGTGGGAGTCACCGGACGGGTGTGTCTGGACAGGGGCTGTGTGATCTTGTCTGGGGACTTGTGTCTGTTCATGCCCATTCCGGGGGACTTAGGTGTGACCCCACGGGACAGTTTGGGGACCCGGGACATGACTTCCCACAGTCTTCTAATACCCTGGAATTCTGCGATTAGGAGGCACCGGCGGGAGTGCCAGTGTGAGATAAGAGAAGCAGCCACAAACCCAGCCAGAATTGGAGATGTCCAGAGAGCCCTTGCCCTGAGCCAGCACCCCTACGTCTAAATTTGGGCTGGTGCCACCGGATGCCCTGCGTTTTGGATGTGCTGCTCACACGGGACAGGGTTGAGTGCACCTGACGGCCAAGGGCTTCCTGGGGAGCCGACAGCCCTATGCTGCCATCCCTGGGCGTCTGGGCCACGTGGGCCTCTTTACCCTAAGAGACCTCACGTGGAAGACGCGATACAGAGGGGCTGATGTTGGCTTCCATTGACAAAACCACTTGAAGTGAATTCTTCTGACTGTGCGGACGGGACAGTCACAGCTGCGAGATCTCTGTTCTGATGTCCACGTTGTGATGTGAAGAAATCAGAAGCTAGACTTCCCCACCAGAGTTTAGTTTTCAAACTGTGTGTCTGTAACTACATTATTAGGTTGGAAAGTCAATGCAGTGTGATCAGTGGTTTTTAAAAAAGTGAAATAGGACAGAAGGGTACCTGGGTGGCTCAGTCAGTTGAGTGTTCAACTTCAGCTCATTCAGGTCATGATCTTGTGCTTTGTGGGTTCGAGCCCTGTGTCGGGCTCTGTGCTGACAGCTTGGAGCCTAGAGCCTGCTTCAGATTCTGTGTCTCCCTCTCTCTGCCCCTGCCCTGCTCACGTTCTGTCTCTCTCTCTTTCTCTCAAAAATAAATAAATATTAAAAATACAGAAATGTGAAATGGGATGAAATAGAAAATACCAGAATGCACTAAACCCTCTTTCCTCCCCCACCACTCCACACAAAACCCAAGATATTGTGATGCTCAGGTCTGTCCGTCTCTCTGCTGTGTGTGGGCCCCTCGTCCCTCGCTCCCCATCCCCACCCAGCCCTGTCCTTCCTCGTCTCCCCTGCAGCGGCTTTTCCCCACATTACAACTGGCCACCCCCTTCACTCACATTGACACCTGGAGGTCCCCTCTCCTGAGAAGTCCCTCCTGACCCTGCTCCCTGCATCTGGACCCTTAACCCTATTTTGTTTTTGAGATACTCATCACCACCTGCTGTACTGGCAGGTGGCTCCGTGCCTGTTGCTGTCCGCCCTCAGGTTATCAGCTGCGCCTGGGAAGGGCCGTCGTCTTCTCTGCCGTCCGCCCAGCAGCTAGCACGGCGCTCGGCACACAGGTATCGGCACTTATTTGTTATTGTGCAGGGATGAAATGGTAGCCACCCTTCTGTCGCTGAGTCGTGAGGGACCAGCCATAACAATGCAAGCCCAATGCCCCGAACATAGTGTTCAGGGGGTACTGGGCATTGCACTGTCCTAACTCGTCTGCATTTTCAGGGTGGGCGTTCGCTATTAAAAATAATTACAAATATGTCTTCCTGGGAAAGAAACATGTCCTATTTCCCCAACGAGATGGAGTTTGGGGGATGGAGCCATGCACTTTTATTTTTTTAGAAATAAAAAAATCATGTTTATTTATTTTTGAGAGATAGACAGAGACAGAGCATTAGCAGGGGAGGGGCAGAGAGAGAGGGAGACACAGAATCTGAAGCAGCTCCAGGCTCCGAGCTGTCAGCACAGAGCCCGACGCGGGGCTCAAACCCATGAACCGTGAGACCATGACCTGAGCCGAAGTCGGACGCTTACCCAACTGAGCCCCCAGGTGCCCCTGGAGTCATGCACTTTTAAAAGCCACAACTGAAAGTGGAAGTGCCCAGAGAGCACAGAGATTGACTGAAGGTTCTCACGTGGTTTCTAAATGCTCCTGCCACGGGAGCCCAAAAGGGATGTCCGTGTGCTCACGAGTCTGCACTTCCTGTGGTCACTGGCGCTTCATATTTCTGAGGCAAAAGGTATTTCCAGAATGCACTGAATATTTTCAAATCCACACATTCCTTGGGGTCTCCTGAGCTTATTTTTAAAGTGCTGCGAATTCCCTATTTGGAAGGATTTGAGGGAAAGGCGCCCCTGGATGCCAGGAGCCGCTACGCATCACCACAGAAATATTCATCCCTCCTCTGTCAGCTTAATAATAGAAGCACTTGATGCTCACACGTTCATGCCGAACTTAGCTGTGTGGTCGTGACCTGTCGTGGAAGATGCCTTTGAGCTGGGGAGAAGCCAGGGTGGAAAGGAAGGGACCCGGAGAAGGCACTGGAAGGAGGCTGCCCTGGCGCACTCCTGGCGGGAACGTTCGATCTCACCCAGCGCCGGGCACTGACCGCCTCCCGCATGCTGGGCACCTGCGCTGTGTGCTTGCGTCTGTCACTGCTGTTACCTCGCTCAGGAGCTCTGGGAGGCTGCTGTTCCTACGTTCATCTTACGCGCATGGACGGCGAGGCTTCCCCACGGTTCTGTGACCAGCAGGAACGAGGTCCCGGCACCGGACGGCACACCACAGCCTGGTGTTCGCAGGTCCTTCTAGGGAAGCAGGCGACAGCTCCCTGGAGGACCCAGACAGCCCGGGCCACACGTGCCTCCCGCTTTCAGGGAGCGGGATGGTGACAGCAGCCCCGGGGAATGGCTCTCGGCCCCCCCTGTGTCCCGGGTCCGGAGGCCCCCGGAGCTCGGCTCCGGAGGCGGCATGCTGCACCTGCACCCCAGGCTGCGGGGGCCGGAGGCTGCTCCTGGGAATCGATTTGCATCTGGGTGTCCGTGCCAGTGGGTGGGGCTGCGGGGCGGACTGTGGGGCTGCGCTGAGGTGCCCAGGCGCCAGGAAATGAAGGGACGTCCCTGGGAGCTCTGAGCCCCCCCCGGGGCCACTCACACCTAACACAGCTGTGGTTCAGGGAGGGAGGGGCCCTGCGTCTCCCAGGCCCTGCATGTCCTTGGGGCAGCGCCAAGTCCTAAGGACAATGAGACACTGGGGCTTTGGAGAGAATGAAGGGGATTTTATTCTTTAATATTTAAAATATTTATTTATTTTTGAGAGAGACAGAGATAGAGAAAGACAGAGTGTGAGCAGGGGAGGGTCAGAGAGAGAGGGAGACACAGAATCCGAAGCAGCTCCAGGCTCGGAGCGCAGAGCCCAACATGGGGCTCGAACTCATAAATAGTGAGATCATGACCTGAACCAAGGTCTGAGCTTAACCGACTGAGCCACCCAGGTGCCTCGAAGGGAATTTTTATTTTCAGTAGGAGGCAGTTTGGTCAGGCCCTCGTGAGTCTTCCGTCTTGCCAGTGACGCGGCCGACACCTTTGCCACTGCGCGTGGGTGTGAAGCGGCGTGTAGGCGCAGGCAGCCAGAGCCCGCACCCGCCTGTCGCAGAGGGATGGTGGCCGGTGTGTGCGGGATCGAGGGGCACGAGGTCTTCCGCATGTAACGGGACGGGGAATTCCAGCAACAGGTCCCGTGGGCAGAAGCCCCCGCGGGTCAGCAGGGGCGGGGGAAGCGCTCTCCCACGGAGGGCCAGGTCACCTGCCGTGGTCACGCAGGGTCGGGGGACCTCAGCCCGAGGCACACGGGAGCCGCCTCGGGGGCACGGGACGTTTACTGCGTCCCTCAAGGCGTTTCCTGGGGCTGTGCTCCCCCCACCCCAGTCCACACACAGGCCCACCGCTCACCCGGCAGGGCCTGCTGCGTCCTACAAGCCACGCAGAGCCGTGCCTGTGGGCAGATGACTGACGTGCTTGCCACGGGGGGGCGGGGGGACCTCAGGGTCGGGCTGGCCCACGGTTTCTACAGACACTTTAGTCTTTGGGTCCACAGGGTTCTAGCTGCTCAGCCTCATGAAACCACAGACATGACCCCCCTCCCCCGCCACCTCCGCGGATGTGGCCATGATGCAGGCCGGCCTCATCCGGGAGCCGGGCGGCCGGCCCCGCCGTGGGATTCGACTCAGGCCGTGGTTTGCTGATCATGCTCCAGTGAACAGGATGGGAAGAGACTTTCTACGTTCAAGTTCTACCAAGTTTATTTTTCTAAGGCCTTTGTGGGACGTCTCCGTGCATTGGGCTGGTTTAGAGCGTCCGGCCCCAGTCCTTGACCCCTGTCACCGGGCAGGAAGAGGTCAGCACAGCCATGGGCTGGGTTGTCAGGTCCCCGGGGCCGTATGTCGAAGGCCCGACCGCCAGCACATCGGAACACGTGGAGACAGGGCCCTGAGAAGTGAGTTCGGTACCAGAGGTCGTCAGGGTGGGTCCTCGTCCCACACGACTGGGTCCTTACGAGCAGAGATCAGGACATGGGCATTCCCAGAGGGGTGCCCACGTGAGGACACAGGGGGAAGACAGCGTCTGCACAGCAGGAGGGAGGCCCCCAGGGTAGCCGGTGCGTGCACGCCTGCCTCTGGGACCCCCAGCCTCCGGGACGGGACACAGTAGTCTCTGTGGCTTCGAGCACCCCGTCTGTGGTGTTTGCTAAGGTCACCAAGCAGCTGGTGGACCCACGGTGTCCTGAGCATGGGAGGCTCCCAACGGTCAGAGCGGAGGAAGGGACGGCCCTCCGCCCCCAGCCGGTCCTCCGAGCGCTGGGAAGGCTCCCAGGCTCCTTCTTTCTCAGCAACATCCCCAGACGGCAGCGGCCCCACCAGCTTCTCAGCTCCTTTGGGGAAGGTACCCATTTAGATGGACAGAGAGCGTGTGGAGTGGAGGCTGAGAGCCCCTCCCGCGCTGCACACGGTGGAAAGTACGCCCCGAAGCAGTAAAGCGGTGTGCGCGGGGCCGCGCTGACGTGCCCCTAGCCGTCCGGCTCCAGGAAGGGCCCTGCCTCTGGCGGCAGACGGCCTGCGGCAGAATCACTCGAGCCCGTCCTGGCGTCCGAGGAGCTGACGGCCCCAACTCCCGAGTCATTAGGAAAGCGGCCCCTGATGTTCCTGCTGCGCGGGCGTCCGGCCCGGGCTGCTGGCGAGTGCAGCGTGGCCGTTTCAAGGATAAATAATCCCATCAGTAGCCTCCAGGGCTTATGAAGGTTGAGAATCAGACTTATAAGCTGTTGAGTTTTTTGGGTAACTAAAATTTCATTTCCAACCCCTGCGGTAATAAAATACCAGCGGCAATTCTGCAGGGAACAAACGTGGCAACCTTTTAAGCAAAAGGGAAAAAAATTCGTCTTCCAGCGGTACTTGGGCCGGGGGAGGTTTTGATAAGAAGATGATTCTTATGATCAGTCCTAAAATATAAGCTGTTTTATAAGCTGAGAGTCCAAAGAACCCAAGAGGTCCCGTTTCAATGTCTGGGAACCCCTTGGGGCGTCTGCTTCTGGGAACACCACCCTCAGGGTGGGACCCTGCAGGCCAAGGCTCTGCCCCCCCACCCCCCGCCCCATGGCCTGAGCCCTGCACAGGTCCCCACTGGGTTGCTGACCACGTCCCTGCAGGAAGGCACGTCCCCTCCTGGCTGCTCTGAGATGTGGCTGTCCTTGATCGGCAGGCTTGCTCCACTTGAGTGCGGCCATTTGTCTGATGCCCTGAGGTTCTAATCCCTCTGCTGGACGTCTGGGTGTCTGGGCACCCATGGGTGCGCGGCTCCAGGAACAGGGAGAAGCAAGCACAGCACAGATTAGGAAGCACCACCCATTGTCTCTAAGGTCCGTTGACCTGCCCCGCGGGGGTGGCCTTGGTGGCTGTGAGGGAAGGGGGTGACTGGCAGATGCCTGGCCCCTTAAAAACACATTTAGGTCACCTCATTTGAAATCGACATGCAATTTTTCCTGATTTAAAGTTTAGTATTTTATTTACAAAGATTTTTTAACACATATTTATTTTGGAGAGAGGGTATAAGGAGGGACAGAGAGAGAGAGAACCCCAAGCAGACTCCGTGCTGTCAGCGTGGAGCCTCACGTGGGACTTGATCCCATGAACCGTGAGATCATGGCCTGAGCCAAGATCAAGAGTCAGCTGAGCCACCCAGGTGCCACTAATGTGGTTTTGGAGCGAGACAGCAAGCGTTTGTCACGCCGCCGGCTCATGGCACTCTGCTCCGCGGGGGCCTGGGGTGGGCAGGGGTCTGCAGCTAGGCTGGCCAGGAGGAGGCCGCGTGGCCTTGGGAGGCGTGGCGGGGCCCGGGCCGTGTCCTGTCGGACGAGGGGCTGTGTGGGGATCTGCGGGCCCCGGTGACCTTGGTAGAGGCCCTGAGGCTGTGGAGGGCGTGTGCGCCCGGACCTGCTGGGCCACCGTTTCTGTCATTATCTGGCTCTGAACTCGGGAGTCAGCAGGCCCCCAAGGCCGTGGACGGTTTGTGGCAAAGGGAGGCTCAGGAGCTCGAAAACCGGAGGCCAGAGCCACCTCGTGTGTCACGTCCCGCCGTGTCCCGCCGTGTCCCGCCATCCCCCCCGCGGCCCCACTGGCCGTCAGGCTCGGCGTGCCTCACGTGCGTGGCTGAGGAGTGTGTGCGGGGAAACCGAAGCTGGAGCATGCTTCTGCAGAAATCACTTCCTACAGACAGGCCAGGCCACAGGCGTGTTTTGTGTGGGGACAATGGCTGCGTTTTCCCTGGGAAGCAACGTTGGGTACCCGGCCACGCCGCTTGACAAGACCCCCCGTGCGCCCGGCCTCCGCTCCGCGGCTGCCTCTCCAGCCCCTGGCCAGCACGGAAGGAGGCCCCCTGTCCCTACGGGTCCCCGGCTTGTCTGTGCCCCACGCCCCTTCCTCGGGAGTATGTCCTCGGAGCCCAGGAGGGAAGCAGGACCCGGCTGCAAGCACAGTCGCATACCCGCTGAGCTCAGCCCTGCATCTCAGCCCCTCCCTGCCCGACGGAAGCCTTGAGGACCAACCTGAAGCAACCCTACCCCCCCCTCGCCCCCCGCTTGGAAGGAGAAGGGGAGGGGCTTGGGAACAGAGGGGAGGCCGAGGCAGCAGCAGGTGCTGGGGCGCTTGTCAGCTTCAGGCTGTTTGCACCCACCAGAGTCTCTGCGAACTTCCTGCTTTTTCTGGTTTTGCCCAAGCGCTGCCCGTAGCTCTGCCTAAATGCATCCGGGAAAGCTCCTCTGCTGGCCTCCCGACAGCTCCACTCTGCAGAACGATCTCGTGCTGCTTCCCCTCGTTTGCAGCCTACGGCACTCCCATCTCTGCGCAATCATGCAGAGGCTCCTCCTGGTGTCGCTCCCGACCCCCGAGTCTCGTGTGAGGCCCACATCCTTGAGGTGCAAGTTCCCGTACACCCCGCGCTTTCGTCACCTTCGTGTCCTGGTGCAGACCCTTGTCCCCTCCTTCTGCAGGTGACTGGGGGCCTCCGCTGCTCTGCTGCAAGGCTGGCTGCTCCATCAGCTGCAGGTGCTCTCCCGTCCGCACCGCCCAGTGCAACCTTGCCGAGGCTCAGTTGTAAAAGCCCTGGGGCGCGTCCCCGCATGGACTTGCCAGTGACGCATGTATCTCCCCAGAAGTACACCTCCAGGCTCCTAGGCGATTAGCACGCCCGGCCTTACCAAGCAACGCCTGGTTGCTTCAGGCATGCCTGTGCGAGTGCAAGCGTGGGCCTCAGCCACGGGCCTGACGGTTTCTGGGTCCCCAGACTCTCGCTGTTTGCAAGTTTGCCGGTTTCTGGTGGCCCGACTTGTGCGGAGATACAGAGCAGCCCCTCATTGCTGTGGCGGCTCAAGGGTCTCTGATCAATAGAACTTCTATTCACTGAACTATGAGGCCGCATATTTTTGAAGCTATGTCATGACACGCCTATGTCCTCAATTCTTTACCGGTTTATTTTTAGATGATGTAGAGTGACTTGTACAGTTGTGAGAAAATGGACCCCATAGAGCCGGCAGTCGGTTCCCCCAATAGTAACATTACAACAGCGTGAAGACAGCCGGGAGGGTGATAGCTGAACAGTCCATTGACTTGACTCAGACGTCATCACGTGCAAGGGTCCCGCGGGCTCCATTTCACGGGCACAGCCGGAGGTCTCCCGACCCGGACCACACTCGTCCGCCGTCCATTCTGTAACTTGTCAGCTCAAGAGCCCTGCAGAGACGCAAGTGGGGAGTGTGCAACCTTCTCAGAGTGGCCTTTTGGCTCCACAGTTTCCCTGGGACCCATCGACTGTTCTGTGCCCGTCCCATCTGTGGCTCAGCAGCGTGCACTGTGTGGATGGCCCTCCGCTCGCCCACCGACGGGCATCCGGGTTGTTTCCGGCTTTGAGAGCTGCACGCCTCGTGTGTGCGCGTCGGCGTCCATGTAATTTTCTGTCTGTCCAGGATAAACGTCCTGGAGCCTATTGCTGGGCCGCGCGGTATGTGCGTGTTTAGCTTTATAAGAAGTCACCGAGCCCTTCCCAGAGCGGCCGGACCAGCTCCCCTTCCCGCCAGCCGTGATCCCGTTTCGCCACATGCTCCACAGCATTTGGTGTGATCGCTGTTTCCAGGCATCCCCGGTTCTGGGAGAGGCGGAGAGCCAGGTCCCGGAGGCTCGGGGCCGTGTCCCTGTGGCTGTGGCTGGCCACTGTCCACCACGGCGCCCTGTCCTCACACGTCAGGCCCCTCCCCCCAATCTCCAGGACTTGGCCCCAGGTCTCACATTCGTGCACCTCGATGTGTCTCCAAACACAGCGCCCTGAACAGCTGGGGCTCCGAGCTGCACTTGAAGAACTTTGAAGAAGAATGTCTCAGAAGGAAGGGGCCACCTGGGGGGGGGGGTCTGCAGCCGGGCAGGGGTCCTCCCTCTGCGGAGCACCCCTCCGGAGGCTTCCCGGAGCCGTGGTGGGGGTGCCTTGCCAGCACGAGCGTGAGTTCTCTCTCGAGGGGAGGTCGACGGTGGATGGAACAGAAGCGACATGGTCACACCCGGACTCCCTCCACCGGACCCGGAGCCTTTGCACATCCCTTCCCTGGAGGGCAGCCCGTCTCTCAGGTCAGGACCGAAGAGCAGGGAGAGGGCGAAGCCTGTCCTCTGTCCCCTGATCAACCACGTGGCAGCCGCCTGCTTCCCCAGCACAGGCCACCGGCTCGAGGGAGCGCACATGGTGTCCTTGGAGGCGCCGAGTGCGGCTTTCCCGGGCCAGGGCTCCCTCGCAGCCCGAGCACACGTTCACGGCGGCCCGACGTGCGTTTGCGCCCTCCTCCCTCAGCGGCGGTTGGCGAGGCCCCAGCGTGTGCGGCAAGCCTTCCAGCTGCCTGCAGCTCATCCCAGTCTGGACTAGGAAGCCTTAGGCTGTGGCTGGGGCTTCGTCTCACACGGACGAGCAGGAGTGTTAGTGGGATGCGCTGACGTGAAAACCGCGAGAAAGTCTTGTTCCTCATGCAACCGAATGCCGTGATCTCAGGCACTGTGTTAGACCCTGGGGAACGTAGAATGGGGTTTACTTTCTAGGGATGGACACTGGTCCGTGCCACCAAAGGCCGCTCGGAAGGTGAGGGTTTCAGACAGGGAGCGATAGGTGCGCGGGAGGAAGTAAAAGCGGACCACGCAGGCGAGAAGGATGTCCAGCTGGGGCGTGGTGACTTGTCTTCAGAGGTAACCAGAAAAGCCGTTTGAGGAAACCGTGTGTGCTCCAGTGGTGCAGGGTGAGGAGGGACTGGCTGTAAAAGTTTGAGAAGGGAAGAGTCCTGGCGGTGGAAAAAGCAAGCACCGGGTCCCTGGGTTGTGACCGGCCTCCGTCCGTCTGAGGAATAGAAAGGGATCGCAGTGTTTGGAACCCGGGAAGGGAAAAGGTGGATGAGGGACGAGCCCTTGGAAGCGGCTGCAGACCTGCGCAGGAGAGAGTCCCCCGTCCCCCGCGCATGGCCCAAACGCCTGCAAGGACTGGACCACGTTTTGGGGCTTAGGGTTGCAGGGTTACGTGCAGATACAGACCGCAGGGCGAATGAACTTGTGGAGATCGGTTAGGGGTGAGCGGTTTTGCAGGGCGGGAGGCGGTGTCGGCCGGCACTCCGGTAGCAGCGGGGCAGGTGGGACGGAATGGATGGGTCCAGGGCATAATTTGGGGCCGTGGCTGATAAGACGTTGCACCAGTGAATGACCCGGGTGCCTGTGGCATCGAGGGACGAGCTAACTGAACGGTGTTATCATTTCCTGAGATGGCGAGAGCCGCCAAGTCACAGGCTCGGTGGCTGGAAATCCAGAGCTCACTTCTGCACCAGCGGGCCTGCCGCCTGCGCCCGGGCTGGAGGAGGGTGGTCAGTGGAGATCGGCCGTCCGCACGGCCCCGGCGGGGGAAGTGCGGGGCTCGGGGTGGGGATGGCCCTGGGGGGTGGAGGGCGCGATCTGAAGCCCGGCAGCGGCCTGGACCGAGGACAGGTGTGCGGCTGGACCTGGGGTCGGTGCGGATGTGGTGGCTGGAGGTGAGGAGCGGAGGGGACAGAGCCGATGGCCATTTTAGGATGTCGGCTTTCAGGGTGGTGGTGTGTTGGGTAAGACGCAGGAGGGAGGGGTTTGGAAAGATAATCACCGGAAGGGAAAGAGCTCAAGAAGGCCAAGTTTGGGAGTTTGATGTTGCACAAGATAGGTTCAAAGTATGCCTTCTGGGACGCCTGGGTGGCTTGGTCGGTTAAACACCCAACTCTTAATTTTGAGGCGTCCAACCATGATCTCATGGTTCGTGGGTTCAAGCCCCATGATGGGCTCTATGCTGACAGCACGGGGCCTGCTTGGGGTTCTCTCTCTCCCTCTATCCCTGCCCCTCCCCTGCTTGTGCTCTCTCTCTCTTTCTCTGTCTCAAAATAAATAAAGAAACTTAAAAAAAGTATGCCTTCTGGCACTTTCCAGATTTGTACATTATAGTGGAGCTAAGCCTCAACTTAAGGTGAGGTCTCATTTTCAACAAGTTAAATATGTCTCTGTCCCTCTTACCAAACAGCACTTTTTATTATTTTTTAATTCTTGAAGAAATACATATTTATTATAAAACATTTGAAAAATAAAAAGTATTATCTCAAAATCTGACTACTCAGGAATAATAAATAGTAATAATATTGGACATCTCACAAACACATGCATGTTGTATGATTCATTTATTTATTTCTTATTTTTTTAATGCTTATTTATTTTTGAGAGAGAAAGAGAGAGACAGAATGAGCTGGGGAGGGGCAGAGAGAGAGGGAGACACAGAATCTGAAACAGGCTCCAGGCTCTGAGCTGTCAGCACAGAGCCCGACGCGGGGCTCAAACCCAGGAACCATGAGATCATGACCTGAGCTGAAGCCCCCGTGTAACATATTTACAATTTTTGTTACATATGCTTTGTCATGGTTTTTAAACTTAACATATGGTATTTATTTTCCTATTTCATTAAATGACCCTTCAGGGGCACCTGGGTGGCTCAGTCGGTTAAGTGTCCGATTTCGGCTCAGGTCGTGATCTCACAGTTTGTGGGTTTGAGCCCCGTGTTGGGCTCTGTGCTGACAGCCCAGAGCCTGGAATCTACTTCAGATTCTGTGCCTCCCTCTCTCTCTATCCCTGCCCCACTCGCTCTGTCATTCTCTCTCAAAAGGAAATAAACATTAAAAAATTAAAAAACCCCACCTCGTCAGAGGCATCATCCGTCCTTTTAAAGTTTAGGAAGCAGATGGCCCTGATCTCTACCATGTTTTACGAACTGTGGTGACACTTCCCACCTGGGAAGGATGTGGTTCTTCGCAAGCATCAGGGTCACACGGCCAAAGTCACAAGTCAAGGGAACTGACGGCCCGAGAACATTTTCCTGGAAGCAGATCGGGCCTGAAAGGGAGTCACGCTGACGAGTCTCCTTGCTTCTCCAGTGTTTTCACTCGTACACGATGCTTTCCCTCTCGAAGTGCTCACAGCCTCACACAGACAGGGGCGTAGGTTAAAGACAGGGGCGCCCAGAGAGGCCCAGGCTGGTCTAGCAGCACCTGGGCGGGATCCTTCGTGAAGCAAGGCTGATTTTTATGTTTTTCCTGCCCACCCGCGGCCGCGGAGCTCCGGTCAGGTTCCAGTGGACAAAGTGCAGGGGGGAGGAAGGCGGTCCGGAAGGGATGGCCCCAGCCTAGGAGGCCGGCTAATCCCCCCACTCCCTGATGCTTTTGCTCCGGGACACGTCAGGTGGACCCTTTGAAGTTCGAAGCCTGCCAGCTTCACGGCACACTGGCAAAGGAAATGGGCGTTTCTATGGCCGTTGTAAAAGTGAGTGTGTCCCCTGCACACGATCTGAGCGAGGCAGCACTGTATGAAGGAGGCAGGCAGAGCTTTGTGATTTAACGTGATGCATTTGTTCATGAGTAATATATGACTTTATTAGGTAGGTTTGACCAGGGAAACAGAACTGCTTGGAAAAAGACTAGAATAAGGGGTGTGTGTGTGTGTGTGTGTGTGTGTGTGTGTGTTACTAGGAGCTGGCCTGAGGTCACTGCAGGTCTGTTCAAAGAACAGCTGCACACACAGTAAGGGAGAACACGACACAGCAGAGCCTGTGAGGAGACACTCGGGGGCCCCTAAGAACAGGCTGGGACCCACGTGGATGAAGGGGACACGCAGGCGCCTCTTCCTGCATCTGACCCCGGGGCCTGCCGGGGCAAGGCTCAAGTGCTTTGCCCTGAGCCTGTCCACTTACCTAGCCCAGCACTCGGAGAAACGACATGCAAGGGAAATTAAATTCTCACTGTCATTGAACTTGGGAAGCAATGGGGAGCATTGCATGTTTATGAGCAAAGTCTTTCAGGGGACGGTTTTGCTTCATTCTGCAGGGTTAATTAATCTGCAGTGTTCTGACGGACGGATGTTCTCAAAATAAGGAAGGATTGAATGCTTCCAGCAGTGTGGCTGCAGGCAGCCTGAGGTGGTCCTCTGAGGTTCATCGTCCTGAAGCAGGTGGGGGGTCCCTTGGCATCCAGACAGAGGAACAAAGTCACCTCCAAGTGGGAGTGTGAGTGATTGTGGATTTCATGAGAAAACGTGGGGAGTGGCAAGTCCAGTGGGAATCGGGTCCCCGCCGGTTGGTGTCTGGGTGAGGGTGCCGTGGGGTCCTCCAGCGTGCCAGTGCACACAGAAAGCAGTACTTGAATGGAGAATCTGGTCAGGAGCTTAATTCAAGGACCAAAGGAGGCAGTGGTCATTGGAGGGAGGGGCCGGTGGTGAGGCTGGCGCAGGCATCCACAGCGGGGTCAGCTTCCCAAACCTCCACGCCACCAAGGCCGAGCAGGCGGGTGGGGTGCGAGCCCACGTGACTCTCCAGAATGGGGAGATTAGGGATGCAGGGGAGGGGCGTGGGCTCGGACAGGAAGTGGTGAGCTCAACACTTGTTGGGGAAAGACAATAGGTATTGTCTAAACTTTACAAAGCAATAAAGAGTTCTCAGTAGACTACTGCAGGTTATAAATGTGACCACAGGCAAGAATAAAGCCACCTCTAGGCCTTCAGGAAACACACGGGCACACACACACAGACTTTGGACGGTGTCGAATTCTGTCTCCTCCAGATTTTTGGGGGAGTGCCAAAATGTTGTTGAATAAGAAATGCACGTAGCCTTTGAATATCTGAAGACACTCAGATCTACATTTACATTTAAGCCACTGGAAATCAAAGACATGCGCTGTAGTGTGGGTGGGGTGTAGCTCAGGGCAACATTTTTGGAAGAGCATTCTTCGATAGCTATCAAACGTAAGAATGCAGGCTGCTTTAGTGCCACGGATTCCATGGGCTTAAATACACTGGAACTGTATCTGACTTGGGCAGATCTTTGTCCTCCTCAAGTCACATGATTCAGTGTGACCAGGTTCCCTCCATAATCGTTTGAAAAATTAAAATTCTGGGAACCATAAAAACACCCATCTCTGAGGGACAGATTAAACAAGCTGTTCTATCCATAAGACGAATCTTAGACCACTTTTAAAAAAGAAAAGTGTGGGTCTGATTGTACTGATATTGATGATATATTTTAAATTATAACAGAAAGATGAAGAGCATGGATTATATAGAAACATAATTATTCAATTGTATAAACGATGTGTGTATGTAAGGTTTTGCAAGAACACCCACTTTATAAAAAGACACAAGAAAAATTCAGTGCTGTGATTACCCGAGGGGAAAGAAGAATTTTATCTTTCATTTACCTTTTGAAGTTTTGAAAATTGGCATTTACTATGCTTTTTTGTTTTGTTTTGTTTTTTATTTAATCTTTCCCCTCTTTTTTTTTTTTTTAATATTTTTACTATATTTCTAGGAGAGAGAGAGAGAGACAGCGTGAGCAGGGGAGGGTCAGAGAGAGAGGGAGACACAGACTCCGAAACAGGCTCCAGGCTCTGAGCTGGCAGTCAGCACAGAGCCCGACGCGGGGCTCGAACCCACGAACTGCGAGATCATGACCTAAGCGAAAGTCTGACGCTTAACCGACCAAGCCACCCAGGCGCCCCTTTCCCATCTTTTTTAACACTGCAGTATACTTGACACACGATGTTACATTAGTATCAGGGGCACAACATGGTGATTCAAGTCTATATGTTCCTCATGCTCCCATGTCATTGCAAATGGCAAGATCATATTCTTCTTTGGCTGGGTTATATTCCATATCTATCTATCTATCTATCTATCATCTATCCCCAAGTGAAATTCCACCCATTCTGTTTTACAGACCACTTTTATCAAAGAACACTGACCTTGAATATCTTTCAAGTACATCTGTTTCATCCATTTCAACATCTGCCTTGGATTTCCAATATGGTGGTAGCAAGATAAATTCTTGGAAAATAGGAAAACCTTCTTGAAAGCTCGGGAACCAGTGACTTTGAATTTCCTTCTCAGCGCAAAGATGAGCTGGGTGCTGGCACTCTGCACTGACGGGGTCCCAGGTGAGCGTTCCGCGAGTGGAGAGTTGGTGTGAGCCAAGCCAGAACCCTGCGCCCCATGGTTTCCCCGCTGCCCAGTGTGGACCCCAGAGAGACCCCCTTCCTGCCACCCTCCTGGTGGTTTCTCTTTGTCTCCCCAAGCACCGTATGTATGTGTGTGGGTTTGAAATAACTGTTACCCACGTGATAGGCAAGGCTGCCTCCGAGTCGGCTTGCCCGCGAGGTAATTGGACGCGCCAAGACCATCTCTGAAGGCACCGAAGTCATTGCTTTGAGGACGGACTTGAGCCGCTCTGTCACCTCCGTCTGCTCTTATAGCCCACAGCACAGAACCCATGCTCCTTCCTCCTGCCCGCCCGTGACCGTCAGAGGCCTGACCCCGCCCCCGGGCCGAGGCATCCAGGAGGAGCCCTGAAGCTCCCACGTCCAGCAAACCTGCCCTGCGCTAAGAGGTCTCACCACAGGGCAGCTTGTCCCCAGGGAACGTGGTCCTGCCCCACCCCCCTCGTGTCCCCGGGCCTGGGCTCCTCCGTCTTGGTGCCCTCCGTGCGGACGGAGAGGAGAGGAGGGGAGAAGCTGGCCTGCGGGCTCCGCACCCCAGGAGCACCCCACGCCCCTGAGGGGCTTACGCGCATGGAGGGGCTCCAGGGTACCCGTGCTGTTCGGTTGTTTCTTAATTGCTCGTATTCGTGCTGATCCTTTTGTGTTTGGTGGTGATTTTTCTCGCTCTTTTTCCTGTTTCCCCTGCAGGCCCCTGCTTTGTCACTATTGCTGAACATCAGTCTGGCCCTTCTTGCCACCATGCCCCTCCGCTGTCTAGCTGGTGGTGGCGACCTGCTTGCCAAGGAGCCTGGGTCCACGCCTCACCCCGGAGCGGCCGAGTTCGCCTTCGGCTCTGCGGAGGGCCGTGGTGTCGTCGGGGGTGACTCGGAGGGGCTTGCTGCCGTCTTGATGGGCTCACTGCCGAGGAACTCCCCAGGGCCGGGGTGGCCCCGAAAGTTTCTTTCTCTCCGCGTGAGCCTGTGCTCTGCCTTCGTGAACCCCTGCCCCCCAGGATGCAGGGCGCTCTGTGCAGGGGCGCTCGAAGGGCTCTCCTTCTAGTACTGCCTTCACCTGCCCTCACGCTCCAGAACGCAAGGGAGGCTGGGACCGCGGCCCCCCTAACTGTGTGCAGGAGGAGGAAACGGCCCGATACGGATCAGAAGATGCGGGCGTGAAGTCTGGCTCAGCCCCGATCCCTTCACGTCTCCAGGTCCTATTTCTTGGGTGCCGAGGGTGGAGGACGGGGCGGGACAGAGTGGGGTCCCTTCTCGTGGGTTAGAACGGCTAATCTTCCGGGCCCGGGTGAGACTCCCCAGACCGGCCTGGCTCTCAGGCTGAGCCCGAATGCGCTGAGGCAGGTGAGGGCCATTTCAGAAGAGCGACTTGTCCCTACTGGTGAAGCTTCTGGAAAGGACTGTTTGTCAGACTTTCCAGCAGCACCTACAGACAAGCGTGCTCCCCTAGAGCCCTCGGGGTGACCGGGGCGGTGTCCACAGAGCGTCTGAGGGGCGGAGCCTGAGCACAGGTGGTGAATGAGTGAGGACACCTGCCCGCCACCGCCTTCAGCCCCTTATAGACGAGCCGGTGTCTGCAGGTACCAGCTGGTCATGTGACAGTGGTGTCACCCAATGTCTTCGGCTCACCAGCACTAGAAAGGCCAGCAGACGCTCTCCAATGTGAATACAATTCTTCGGTTCAGGTTTATACACAGGTACATACTGCTTTCTTTTCCCAACATATAATATATTTTCAGTGTAGAAATGGCTTACAAGCACATGTAAGTACAAAGAAGACAAACCAATGACTATAATCCAACCACATGATATTCTAGGCACACGTACCCATGACGGCTTGGGTCCAGGGCATAGCTTCTTTCATAGTTTGAACAATAAAAGCGGTAGAGAGGCACAGAGGAGAACATTCATGAGTGTTAATCACCTCCCTCCAGCTCTGTTTTAAAAGGCTGAGAGTCCAGAGTCAGCAGGTTGCTGGCAACCTCCCCTACGTTTTCTCTTGTTACCCCAGAGGAAGCACTTCTGCCTCTCCACACGGTGGGCACAGACTTGGAAAGAGAGCGAGCCTTTTACTTCTTGGTGAAAATTGAGGCACGTCATATATCTTGTTCTGAGACTTCTTCCCACCAAAAGTGCACTGTGAACTTTCCAATTCAGGGCCTTGCAGCCTTCCTTTCTCTTTCTACTGATCACACACAGATGGTCACGATTCATTCACCATCGTCCCATCGATGGTCATTTGGGTGCTGACTGGGTCTCGTGCCACCTGTTAGCGGCCCATCCAGCTGCCCCGTTTCTTGGTGACATCTGTCTGGCTGACACGGGGACATTTGGCTCCCGAGGGATGTGCACCCACATGCTTGTTCTCCCCCAGAGCACCCCCCTCCTCTGCCCTGGGCCAAGTCAGGGTGTGACCTCACTCCTGTTGAATTTTCTCTCCACCACATCCCGTCCCTGGGTGTGGCTGTCCCTTCCCCTGCTCGATTCTTCCAGGCTTTGCAGAAATAAAAGAATTCAGGGAATTCGTTCCTGTACAAAGTCTGTTTGGAAAGTTCATGGGCTTTTGGGGGGAAAGGGTTCTGCTTTTTTTTTCTCAATAAGGGGAGAAAAGCCAGGATGATTAATCTAGGTGGAATTAATTCTTACGAATTTCTCTTTTGTTAGCAGAAGTGTGGGCTTGGCGAGAACATGACATCACGCCTTGGCCCCTGCCTACTTCCTGCCACAAGTGGCCGGGCTCCCGAGGGGTTTGCAGCGGGCCCTTCCCTGCAGTCTCCCCAAGGCCTGGAACTTGTTTGCCACTGTCCCCCTCCGTACCAGTGGCTCCACAGCCATCTGCAAAGGTGACTTTGCCAAGTTGTATCAGTGCTTTCCTTTTAGGGTGACCTGCACAGAGGTAGGAAACCTTCCTTATTCTCCACTATTTTCAGCTTGGAAAAGAAGGTGAAGGTCAGTATTTTAGATGTTTAAGTGAAAGTGTCCTGTGGCATTGCTAACACCCAAGCCCTTAGCGGTGACCCCACAAGGGAGGTCTTCCCACAGACAGCCCCTTGGTGGCTCACATGCACAGTGAGCAATACCACTCACGCCAGTCACCATTGACTGCCCTGAACATTCATGATGTCAGGGTTTCCTCATTTACTCATTTAGCACCTGGTAACCAAGGTGCTAAAAAGAACAGAAAGCAGGAGTTCATATCCACAGAGATTAGAAGGCATTGCACCCATAGAAAAAGATTCTACAGACAGAGAATTACTGATATAGGCCAAGAAGGAAGGTGGAATATAGGTATTTTCAGACATGAAAGCAAGACCTGTCTGCTTATCCATCCATCTACCTGTCCACCCATCCATCCATCCGTCCATTATCTACTGATCAATCTGTTCATTAATCCATTATCTATCCATATCTATCAATTTATCATCTATCTATCTATCTATCTATCTATCTATCTATCTATCTATCTATCTCTTTCCTCCTGAACTTTTTCTTTGAAGACTACTGGATAATGCACTTTAATAAAATAAGGGGGAAAAAAAATCTAGATAAGATGGAAATCTGGAAAAAGAGGCCCAACAAAGGGGAGAGAAGAGAAAGGAAAAAGAGCTTTCTGAATGCTAGGAAAAGTTCTGAGGAATTCAACAGATGTGTTGAAACTTTTAGAAAGGCTACTGAGAAGTGCCTGGACACTGAACAAATAAAAACACAAGGTGATTTTCAACTTCCTGGAAAACCCATAAAGGCCATGTGAGAATAGAAGCTGTCCATCCATGCAGCAGAAAACAACGTACACCCGTGTGACTAACGCATGCTGGGAGGCGGATGGTGGGGTGCAGGCTCTCTCACTCTTTAACAGAAAGTCAATAAGACACCCTACAATATTGACTAATCAAGAAATAGCAGGATGGCATATTACACAAATATACAGAAATAAATGCCAGGAGAAAGTCTTTATAGAGATTGAAAACGTGTTCCTCTAGGAAGTAGGGAAGCTTTGGGCACCGAGCCCAGCGCTTTTTAAAATAAGCTACTTACATCTCTTTGATTTCACTATGTGGACGTACTTGGCTGGAAATAGAAACCTAATGCAATAGCAGAGAGGCGCAGAGAGGAATGTGTACACACAGTTCCCGGAGGCCTACAGAACGGGAAAGGTTTGCCGATGGATTTCATGCTGCCTATTTACTAGGGAGCCTGGCCCGTGGGGTTGACACGTATGCTGTCGGAGCCGGGAGGAAGCCCTTCTCGTCCTTGGGGCCATCCAGCCTGTGACCCTGTCTATGGAATGCTTCTGTGAGGGAGGTGCACCTTCCCCTGTTCACCCCTGCCCATGTGGTGGCTGCCGGCTCCCCCTCCC
>NW_027529428.1:19371261-19387555 GCF_008692635.1 Crocuta crocuta | reverse complement strand
AGGGAGACGTTAGTCCCCTGTCCTTTGGATAAAGCTGCCACTCTCCACCCAGGCACTTACCTGGTCATGCAGAGTGGGCCGTTACTGGTTGTCAGCCTCCCCTCCCCCACCCCCCATCTGCTGGTCTGAACCCCATCCCGCACTCGCTGCTCCAGTCCTCTCTCGGTATTCTATTCTAGTCATGACATCCTCCCACTGCCCCCCCATGGGGGAGACACAATGTGGGTCGTGGGGAGGGACCTCAGCCCACCAACTGCCCCTCTCAAACTTGCCTTCGAAGTAGGGTGACCAGTGACACACAGAGGAGTCATTTGGGGGCAAAAGAGCAAACGGAACACGAATGTCAGTGCTGGTGGATCAGAAACAGACTGGAGATGCAGGCCCAGGAGGGGGTCGCGCAGAGTGAGGGCAGGGTCTGTGGCTGATTGGGGGAGGGGCGGGAAGGGGTCCCCACTCCCCTGATACCAGCAACGAGGGCATCGCATGTGGTCTGGCTCCTTCGGGGTCTGGGGCCTCCGGATCCTGGCCGCTTCCTGCTCTCAGACACGACTGACGGGGCCGCTCTGTTCTCATCTGGGCAGCAGCAGCCCACAGGCCGGAGGGAGAGGAAGTGGCCGGGCCTTAGAACGACATTCGGTGAAGGGCCATTTAGACGCTTGTGTAAAGACCAGGTCGTATCACAGGAGGTGAAACCCCAGGCCTTTGCAACACTCAACTTTTATTTATTTATTTTTTATCCAAGCCTATTTTGAAGTATTAATACAGCAAAGCATTTTTTTAAATTTTTCATGTTTGTAAAGTTTACTTATATATTTTGAGAGAAAGAGAGAGTGCGAACGCGGCAGGGACAGGGAGAGAGGAAGGAAGAGAGAGAACCCCAAGCAGGCTCTGCACTGTCATCACGGGGCAGACGTGGGGCTCAAACCACAAACCCTGAGATCATGACCTGAGGCGAAATCAAGAGCTGGACGCCCAACCGACTGAGCCTCCCAGGCGCCCCCAGCCAAGCGCAGGAGACTAAGGAAGGGGCTGCCCTGCGGGCTGAGGCAGGTGCACAGGACATGGGGCCCAGGAGCAGCGCTGGGGGGGGCGGGGCGAGGGCAGGGCCCCAGACACGGTCCCGGAGCTTTGGTGGCAGACAGGGTGGTGGGCAGCTCTGTGCCCACGCTCTCTCCGGAGACCTTTGTCTGGGTGACGGGAAGACAGCTCTGGGCAACGCTAGTCAGCCGCGTTTGAGCAGGGACTTGGTGACGTGGAAGTCCCGGCCTCAGGAGCTCCAGATCGAGGGGGGCAAAGGGCAGGGGCCGCCGCCACAAAGGGCCTGAGGTTTGGGAAGCCCGCTTTGGGCGTGAGTGGAACAGAGTGAGCGTGGAAAACGTGGGGTATGTCCACCATGGAGGGCACTTTCCAGATAGCCCAAATGTCCCCTCTTCTCCCTCCAACGACAGGTAGGCATCTGTATCAATAGGGTACAAACTACAAAGCCAAGCCCCACACACGTCATGCATGAAAGCTGCTCAGGGACTGGAGCTGACACGGGGAAGTGGGAGCCATGGGGGATGGGTGCTCAGGGACCTGGGGGAAGACTGGGGAAATGGAGTCGGGAGATCAATAGTCTGGCCTCTCCAACACTGGCCTAGGTGGCCACGGCAGAGCTCACAGGAGCCTTGGGCGTGTCTATGAGGGGGGCTGGCAGGCAGGAGGCGATGCTTCCTCCATGCAGCTACTGTGGTTGGGCAGTGGCTGCCTGTGGTGACTAGGTGGCCAGCAGAAGAAGGGAAGGGCCTGCAACTGTCCACCTGAGACCCACACTGTCTCCAGCTCCCTGGACTCGGGCCACGCCCACTGGTAGCCAGCTCGATCCCCAGACCATATGGGCAAGGGGAGCATGGGACGCAACGCTTGAGCTTGACCGAGCTGAGCATGGAGAAGTGCGGCGTCACGGCACTCAGTGGAGGGGGCAGGGCCTGTGCGCACCTCCCTTCGCGGCCTCACTGTCTTCCCTCCTCACACCACCGTCCCACCCTGGAGTCCCCCGGCAGGTCTGGCCTGAATGTGGGCAGAGGCTAAGTTTGAATCAGAGCGTACTGCCACTTGCCCTCGATCCCTGTTCTGTAGCCTGTTGTTCCTGATCATGCACTTGGGCCACCCCTCGCCCCTCAAGAGTGACGTGCAGGTGGCAGGTGGTCTTCTCCCTCGGGTGTCCTCCTCAGCCAGAGAGCAGCTGTGCAGACACTTCTAGGGAGGCTGATGTTATAGTGACTGTTGCACTGAAGGGTCACCAGAGCGGGACTCAAAGGCTCTGAAAAATGTCTTCTACAGGCAAAGAAAGGTACTTCCATGCCAGGTCCTGACTGGCGGGGACGTTTCCCAACCTCATTCACTCACGGGTGAGGGTCCCAACAAGTCGGGGCCACTGCGGAGTGTGCATCTGCAGGGCCGGGTCCCTGTGGCCAGGGAGGCGGCCGGGAAGAGGAGCAGTGATCGCTGTGTGCTTTCGGGTGATTCGTTACACCAGTGAGGTCAACGGGCGAGCTTTGATCACCAGCAAAGGCTACGAGATCGTTGTCTACAAAAGCGGCCGATTCACTGATTCATGACATCCAGGTCTCCACGGCCAGCAGGTCTCCAGCCGAGCAGGGGAGGCGAGGACGGGAGGCTCGCCTCAGCTCTGACGTCCCCGCTCAGCCTTCCCTTGGTTTTCCAGCACATCTTCGACTCCCATGTGCTTCCTTCTTTTTTTTCTTTTTAAATATTTTTATTTACTTCTAGGAGAGAGAGACAGCGTGAAGAGGGGAGGGTCACAGAGAGAGAGGGAGTCACAGAATCCGAAACAGGCTCCAGGCTCCGAGCTGGCAGTCAGCACAGAGCCCGACGCGGGGCTCGAACCCACGAACCGCGAGATCATGACCTGAGCCGAAAGTCGGACGCTTAACTGACTAAGCCACCCAGGCGCCCCTCATGTGCTTCCTTCTGAGACACACACGCAGTCACGGAGCTCCGTCATGAGCTTGCTACGTTTACCTGACTCATGGCGACGTTAATTCATTTGCCAAGACAGTGAGCAGCTTTACGTCATCCCGGGGGAGAAAAGAGCCAGGGGGGAGCGTGGGAGCAGGTGTGCCCCCCTCCCGCCGCCAACCCTGGTTCCCGGACAGGAGAAAATTTGACGCCGTAAGAAAAGGACGGGGCCAGACATCCACACCTGGTCGCACACAGGCAGCTGTGGAAATGCCTGTCGGTCGTCCCTGCCCTGCCTCACCACCGTTCGGGTGATGCCGCGCGCCGTGCAGAGTGGCTGGTCCCTGGGAACTGGTTTGATGCCTACTTCCTGTCCCTTAAGCCACCATCCTGTGACATCTCCTTCCTGCCCGTGTTTGCAACGCTGCTGTGCCTGAAGGGCGCTCACGAGAATGGGCTTTAGAAGTCATGATACAGACCTGATGTCACGTGTCCCGGCGCCCAGGGCCCCCCTGCATCTTGGGGACCAGCAGCCATTCTGAGCCTTCTTTCTCTGCCCCTCACTAAGGCCCCGATTTTACCTTGAAGGAGGCATGTGCTGTGTGGCCTTCTGCACACGGAGGCCGCGGAGTGGGGTCTGGCTGGGAAGGCTCTGTGGGTGTGGCCATAAGGTGGGCCCCGACCTACTGCAGTGGGTTGTTGACAGCTCATTCATTCATTCATCCACTCAGTTAATGCTTCTCCCATGGCTGATGGAGGTGCATTGAGAACATTCTTGGGGGAAAAGTCTAGTCCCTGCCCTCAGAGCATCAGGGCAGCTGGTCGGGGGGCTGGTGGGTATAACTCTGCAGAATGAACACAGGGCTGAGGGGAAGGAGGTGGGAGGAATGTGGGGGGGTGAGGGTGGGCACAGATCGGAGGTTCCAGTGACCCCTCCTCGGGTTCATTAATTGACGAGAGAGGCTCACAGAGCTCAGGGAAACATGCTACTTACTAGATTACTGATTGACTATAAGACGACAGAACTCAGGAAGGGCTGGATGAAGAGATGCACAGGACATGGTATGGGGAAGGGGTGCTACACTTCCACGCCCCCTAGGGTACCGTCGCTCTCCCTGGATCTCCCCAAGTGCACCATCCTGGAGTCTATGGGAGCCTGTCCTTTTGGGTTTTTATGGAGGCTCCATTGTGCAGGCATGGTTGGTTGGTTATACCAGTGACCACTGGTGAGTGATTCAGCCCCAGCGCCCCACCCGCCCCCAGAGGTCAGGGGTGGGACTGGAAGTTCCAACCTTCCAATCACATGGTTGGCTCCTTTGGTGACCAGCCCCCGTCCTTGGGGGGTGGGGGGCTCAAAGTCACCTCGGGAACATAGCAGGACAGCTCTGTGGCTCTCACCATGTACGAAAGCCCAGGGTTTCAGGAGCTCCGGCCAGGAGTGGGGACAAAAACCAAGTATTTCTTACTATAAATCACAGCGGCACAGCGGCTGCCCTGTTTGCACTGTGTCCAACGCTGCAGGCAAGGGCAGTGCACAGTCTGTCTGTCCCCAGAAGCCTGCGCAAGGGGCAGTGCGCCCCCGTGGTCCTGGGACCCGCAGGGACAGTTCCTGGCGCACAGCGGGCCACTGCTGTGCAGGACTTGCAGCGCGGTGACGGCGGGTCCAGGCTGGCACCGTCATCGCGCATGTTGTCTCAGCTGAGATGGGAACCCCACAGAGGTGGTGCGGCGCCGGGGCCGCGTGCACACGGACAAGGAGAGGGGCAGGGACGGCCGCTGTGGTTGGGGGCACCGTGCACACAGGCTACTGCTGCGAATGTCACCTTGTCGCATAAACTTCCACCGCTGGGCACGGTTGGCGCCCCTCTTCCCATTACACAGGGAAGAGACGAGGGCTGGGAGGCCAGAGGGTGTCCCAGACCCCACAGCTGGCGCACTGAGGAGCTGATGTGGGCGCTCGGCCTGCCCGCCTTCGCCCGTCACCCTGGGGAGCGCCTGTGCTGGCTTCCGGGGCAGGAAAACCAAGGGTATGTCTGGCAAAATGCATAAGCAGGCCCAGGGTCCCCTGCCTCTGCTTGTGCGGCTGAACGCTCCTAGAAAGAACCAGAACGGGAGCTGCTTCTCTCTGGCTCTGCCACGTGACCGCTCAGCTTTCCCGGGGTCCACAGTGCTGATTAGGACCCATAGAGATTCACAGCTGTCCGTCAGCTTCGGGGAAGGGCTGCGGCAGAGTGGGGGAAACAAGTGGCTTGACTCCACGTGCAGCCAGGCCGAAGGTGAGGTGGGCGTCCCGGGACAGCACGGGGACCCCAGGCTCGCTCGCGCTGCCCACGGACCTGTGTCAGGATGGCCAGAGGCAGCTCAGCGGGGACAAGACAGGGGCACTGGCCCTGGCCTCCTCACAGCTTCAGACTTGCCACCGAGCCCGTGGATGAGCCAGAGCCCACCGCACCCTGCAGTGGCTGTGGCCCAGAGTCTTCCTGGCTCAGTCCACCTGCCCCTCATCCTCTCGTGTGCATACGTCGACGGGGCAAACCACCTGCCCTGCCCCAGCCACACCTGCACCATCAGCCCCAGGGCCCCCCCTCCCCCTCCCCACGGATCCTCGCTCTGTGTCCTCACCTGTCCGGTGCCCTCTGTGAACTGGAAGCAGACCCTCCCCCAGGTCTGCGCTCCTCCCACAGCCTCTCCTCTCGGGGGAGGCCGGGCTGGTGGGCTCCTTGTTCCCCAACGCTGCGTGGGGGACATGCCTTTCAGCTAACCAATCCCCCCTTTGCTGCTGCCACCACCCACCTCCAGCTGTCCCCTCCAATGAGACTGACCTACTGCAAAGGCCATTGCTTAGATTCTGCCATTGCATCTGGCTCCCCCAGCTCCACCGCTGCAGATGCCAGTGTGCACGTTCTGGCCACGTTGTCCCCGCTTCCCGTTGGCTTGTCCCACTCTTCCCACTAGGGCCATCTTGGATCGACACTCACTTCCCTCTGTGTCCAGGTTAGAGTTCATGGGTTCTCTTTTCAGTAACACATTTGCTAATACCCTGAGCTCCCTTGACCTGCTGTTTATCAAACCTGATAGGCAGGGCACCTCCACCCTGGGTGAACCCAAATATTGACTTGCTGTGTTTGTGCAGCCAGGAAATGAAGACAGTTGCAGAAAACCAAAAACAAAGTAGGTTGATGTCACTGTAGACAGCTGATCAGCTCCAAAGAACACCCTGATTATCCCTTCCCCCCACATATTCGACAAAGTCTCAGACCCAGGACAAAGAACATGAATCTTTCAATAAGTGAATGATGAAAATTAGAATCGAAAAACTTAGACATTCACCAAGGACGATATCCTGATGGAAAATAAACACATGGACAGGTGCTCAACACCACTGTGCATCAGGGAAAGGCAAATGAAAGCCCAGGGGGTCGCCATTACATGTATCAGGGTGGCCGACATACGAAAGACTAGAGAACCAAGAGCTGGTGAGGATGGAAAACAACCAGACCTCACATTCCTGGAGAATGAAAATACTAGATCCACTTCGGAAAACTCTGTGGCAGCTTCCAATAAAATTATATACCTTGTGTATCCTGTGAGCTGGCAGTTGGCTCCCGGGTGTATACTTAAGAGAAAAGAATGTGCATCTCCACAAAAACTTGTCCATCAATATTCACAGAAGCTGTATTCATTGTAACTAAAAACCAAAAATGACTCACACATCCATCAACAGGAAAGCAGGTAAACCAATACTCAACAGACCTCAACACAAAAGTAAGAAGAAGAAAGAACAACTGATAACACACAAAGGCAACACGGGTGAGCCTCAAAAGCAGAGGTTAAGCGAAAGAGGCCAGAAAAGTACCTGCTGTGTGACGATTCCATCATGTGAAGGTTAAGAACTCACAAACTCATCAATGGGTAGAGTGCTCAGAATGACGGCTACTGCCAGAGGGGGTGGCTGAACGTTGACTGGGGAGGGACGTAAGAAAACTTTCTGGGGAGAGGGAAACGGCCTCCAGCGTGATTGGGGTGTAGTTACATGGGAGTACACAGCTGTCGAAATTCATGAAATTGTATTCCTAAGCTTTGTGCATTGTATTCCACGTAAATTACATCTCAATGGAAAATGAAATAAACCCTGCCCAGTGGTATCATAGCCCTGAGGTTATCTTCTACCAGCAATGAACAAGAGTTGTGTAGTTCAGCATCCTTACAAGCATTTCATTTTCAGGTATGTTTTGTTTTGTTTTGTTCTGATTTTAGATTTTAACCATTATAGTAGGTATAATGGCTGGCTTCCCTCCCAGAACAATCTATCCAAGAGATCAAGGCAGAGGTTACAAGACCTTTATGACCTAGACTCAGAAGTCACTTGCAAAACTTTCTGTTGGTGTCATGGGTGATTCATTGTGGGAGGGAATCATGTCCATGAGTGTGAGGACCAGGATGTAAGAGTCAATGAGGATCAAGTGGAGGTTGGCTACCACATTCCCATGGGTGAATATTTTTTCCAGATTTGGTAAATGAGCTGTACCAGAATTGCCTGTTATGAGATTTCTCCCACTTGTGCTTATAGGGTGTGCACATTGGGTGGCTGACATATTGACTGTCTTCCTGACGAGGTAAGAACCACGCTTTACCTGGGACTCACTTCTTCAGGTAACCCCAAGTCCAACAAAACTAAACGCAGGCTTCTGGGACGTGCAGAATGGTTATAGAAACCTGGGTTATTGTTGAAGCTCCTTACTGGCTGGATAACACTTCTGAGTGTGAGGCCAGGCCCTAGATCATCCATACACACAAGGAGCCACATCACAGGTTTGGCACTGGAGAATTCAAGCTCTGAGGTCTCCAAGGTTCTACATCAATTCCAGTGAAAGATAGCCCAGGTTTCACACACACAAATGACATCCAGGCCCCTGGATCCATGGGGCTGATACCAAACAGANTTCTATTTCTTCGCACTTTTAATTTACAAGGACAAGTTAATTTGATTTTGGTCTTTACTTTGTTTGGTCTTCGGGGTTGAAGTCACCCAGAGAATTTAATTCTTCCTGAAGAACTTGACAATGGGAGAAAATGTTCCCTAAAACTGGGACATTTCTAGATTTCTGCAAATTATTTGGGGATTGTTTAAATTTTCTATTTCATATTATTGAAGACTCTTGGTGAATTAGCTGAAGGGAGACATAACTGGTATAATGGATCTGTGTTGGGTGCAGAAGTGGTCTTGGAGTTCATCTAGATAATATCTCCTGAACTGTTGCAGAGCTCTGGGGTCAAACTTTTCCTCTTTCTGTCATTTATGCAGGACCTCCTGTCCGTTTTGATGATGATAGGCCACCTTGTTGGCCTTGACTGTCGGCATGGGCTCCCCCCTGCCAGCACATCACTGTTTCCCTAAGTGAACTAATTCCTGGGTTGAGAATCAGCCAGCCCACCTGAGTGTAGACACCCCCCATTGTCAAGGTCAGCTTCATCAGCAATGCACATGCTGTTTTGGTCCGCAGAGGCTGGTTCCTCTGACTTATTTACCGGATGGCTCAGAACTCACGGTGAGAAATGGCGATGACGTCTATTGGGAGCCCAGGCAGAGAACCCGCCAGTGTTGAGTCTCTTACAATTTTCTCCCAGCCCCGTTGACAGAGAAGGATAGAAGCCACCAGACGGTAAACAGTTTACCCCCTAAACACCTAGCAGGCAGGCCCACGTCCGGGTCACACGCCCTGCCTCCTCCCCTCGGCGTCGGGACAGGAGCTGCCCTCCCTCTGTAGGGCCAGTCAACGCCTCCCTCCGCTGGGCCCCGCCCAGGACGTGGGTCCCCCCACATCCTCAGCTGGGTTCCTGCAGGAAAATGAGAAGCAGGCTCGGCGTCTCTTACGAAACAGAAACGTGAGCAAAATGACAAAGCTCGACAGGTGCTGTCTCTCACTGAGCATTGACGGAGATCTCTCACAGGGCGTGTGTGCACTTTGCTTCTCCTCTTCTGACCCCCGGGCCCCGGGCAACCTCCCCAGTCTGGCATCTGCCCTCACCACTGAGAGGCCGCTGTGCATCTGCGGGGTGGCTGTGGGGACCCCCTTGTCACTCCATGTCAGAGGTGCCAGGGCAGCTGACCTCTTCCCTGCAGGCTGCCGACCTGGCGTGGGAAGCCGGCTCGGTTCTGGCTGTACTGTCTCCTGTGCATCTGGCAAACCCGGTCCAAATGTTGAGACTGCAGAGCAGGGAGATAGAAAGACGGGCTACTAGGGTCATGGTGGGATCGACCAGCCCTCTAACTGCTCTGCCCTCCTTCGTATGTGAGGTCACAGGCACTTCTATTTTCCACATCACCTCACATCAAGGTTTCAGTGGCTTGTAGACATTTCCGTGTTCTCTTGGCTTCAATTATCGTTGACTTACAGACGATGCACAGGTTGGCATCACCACGCGGGTCTAATCCTTGGAGTTTGGGGGTGCATAAAGCATCATTCCCTAGGTATGCCAGACTCCTTTAGTGCAGTATGCCTGAGGCCATGTTAAGATCTGTGCCCTGACACCTGCTACCCTCCCCCACGCACTGGACCGTGTGCTGCCCGCACCCACCCAGCTTTGCGAGTAGAGACCTGGCTGCCTTCCCAGGTGCCCCCCGCCTTCCTGGCCAAGCCTCCACCCTAGAATGTCTGTCTCATGCAGTTTCTCTTCCTGTCCTCATTGCCTGTCCCCCAGGACAGGCCGTCACCCCTGTCTTCTGGCCCTGGACTCCCCGATTGTGTGTCTGCTATCAGTGCTATGCTGTCTCCCTGCATAGTCATTGCATGGCCCCCCGACCAAGCCTGTTCTCATTCATTCGCCATCGCGTCTCTAGAGCCCAGCACTGTGCTGTCACCTAGAATGTGCTGGTAAAGACTTGGTCATCCCAGAGCTGATCCCTTCCGGAGGGTACACACCCCAGGGGGTGGGGAGGAGCCTCACATATACATGGTGCCGGAGGGTCGTCTAATTTCTCAGAGGAGGACAGGGTCCACGGAGCCTGCATCGGGGCGCAGACAGGCCGAGGGGAAGCGCCCCTTCACGAGGCTGGGTCCCGGAGCAGGTGCACATGAAAGGGAGGCAGAGACGGGGCACGGAAAGTCGGAGTGACGCAGACCCAGATGGTGAGCCGTCCTCTGGCAGATGAAGCGCCCGGCATAGCTGTTGGCTTGGGAAACAGGAGGTGGCCCGTGATGATATGCGGTTCCACATGGTCCAGGTAGTGCCACTGACATCCCCGGGCACGTGGCCGGTGGTGGCCGCTCCTTACCGCCAGCAGCCCCGCCCACCTGTATCTTGGTTCGTGGGTCACGTTGGTCAGACAATAGGGAACAAGTGGGTCACGGTGTCTTGTCTCTGAACAGACATGACTTGTCATGACTGCTGTACAGTGTCCCTCCACTGTAAGAGCTGAAGTCACCATGCGTCACGCTGAGTGGCCCCACCAGCAGGTGCATTTCAGGGTCATCCTGTGTGGTGAGCCTGGCCTTGGTGGGTGAGGATAAAGGGGGCAGGGGAGTCACAGGCTTGCCCAGGGGCTGGAGGCTGGGTCCCCACCTTCAGGCAGCGGCAAAGCACCTGCAGAGAGCCATCGGCCCCCCGGGTCCAAGGCTTGGCAGGAGGGAGAGGGTTCGCAGCTGCCACAGGAGGTGGGCTGGGGAGGGGGTGTCCTCAGGGACCAGCCCACTCAGGAAAAGGAAGGGGGAGAACGTTCACGGGAGAGAAGTGGCTGTGTCTGTGGGGTCCTTGCTGGAGACTGGGGAAGGGACATTTGGAAGGTGCTGGGCCCCGAGCGGGGACATTTCCTCCCCTGTCATGCTGTGCAGAGCTGACATTTTGGTGTTCAGGCCACGGCACATTTCTAGGGAAGCAGCGCCAACAGAGGCGAGGGCTTTGCCCTGTGACCAAACTGTCCCCAAAACAAGTGAGTGGACTGAGCTGACCCCCCTCACGTGCCGAGACAGAATGTTTCTGATTTAGTCACACCACGGGTCACTGACCACGAATGCGTGTACACATGGGGGCTGGGAGGTGATGCCCCCCCCTCGTAACTAGAGCCCTTGACCCACCCCCTTCTTTTTTAACTGTCAAAATATAAAAAGCTGTCGGTACCTGCAGAATCTTCTTTCTGAGACTGAAGCTTAGTTCCCGATTGCTGGTGGTGTCCCAGCATGGAGAAAGATCTCCCAGCGGAGGTCACGTGAGGGAGGAATGTCTTCTCCCCATAACACCTGTCGTGACCATCACCTTCGTTCCTGGCTCAGTGCGCCGGCTGGCATGGGCTCTGCTCCTGCGGGTGGGGGCCCCCTCGTAGACCCACGGGGGGCGGTGAGATGTCTCCAATCTCAGGGCTCCACCTTGCGCACAGAAAGGGAGACTCTACCATCCCCGGGAGACTGACGGGTGGGAAGCGCGAGGTATCCGGGAGAATGCCATCATTTTCCAAGCAGCAGCACCCGGTCGGAGAGGTACTGGGTCAGGTGCCCACCGCAGCCTCACACCCTCTGGGAGGGCTCGCCTCCTGCTTACTCTACGGTAGCTGCTGAGTCCCGCCACCCACCCAGCTCCCCGGCTCTGGGCTGTTTTTACTCTAAACTCAGATGCCTTTGGTCCGCATCGTAGGGGAGCCCTAATTCCCTGAGCACCCAAGAGACAGGCAACACTTGAAGGGAGGAAGGGGGAGGGAGAGGCGGGGAGGGAGGGCCACGCTCACACGAGGTTGGCGCCGAGGCACATTTCCTGGAGGAGGCATGGGAATGTCACCTTGCAAACCCCAAGTTCAAGGTCCTGTCACCCAGTCGGTCTCAGTCAGGATTAAGACCCACAAGTCTGCACTCTGACTTCACCACCTGCATTTCAGGGCGCCGTTCCCCGCCCGCCCCAGCAGGTGCACAGCTCTGCACCGGCCCCAGCTGCTCTCTGGGCCGCCGTGCCCACTGGGCCCCACTGCACATAGCGGGGCTTTCACGCTTGTCTTCTGGAATCCAGCTCGAGGGTGGTGTTTCACCGTCTCCCTCCACACTGAAATGAATGTGCGCATACGTGAGCCTACCTGGCGGACAGCCATGGCCTTTGACAAGTGGCAGCTGCTGGACACGGCACACGATTAGCTGCAGAGGGCAAGGGGCCCGTGGGGCTCAAGCGAGATGTGCATTGGCCAGGGAGCCTGGCCGGACAACAACCCACTTTCCAGGGCTGCTCCCGCCCTGCACGACCGGTTACGATCTGTAGGAACAGCCATTTAAACGGACCCTTTCTCGGATGCTGCTTCCCTCCTGTCCTTTGTGAAGTTGCTCAGGGGCCCTGGTGCCACTTGGGTGTGCTTCACCGTGACAGGGCAGGCCCCCTGGGGCCTCTCTGAGTGCCTCTGGTGCGGAATCCGTTGCTGGGAAACAGGGAGCAGGTCAGAGCCAAGGGCCAGAGCCGGGAGGAGCAAGGTGCCCGCTGCAGGGACCCGTGTGGCCTGTGCAGCCAGGAGGGACCCGGCGCTCACAGGGCGGGAGGCCGGACTCCAGTCCCGCTGGCCCAAGACCTCACGATGGCCAAGCCCGGATCTTCCAAAGCTCGGTGGAGTTTGCGCACTGCTGGCAGCTGTGTGATGCTTTGTCATTGCCTAGGGCGTCCCCAGTTACCTCATTGCACCTCAAAGTCACAGAAACCGGTGAGGTCTATACAGGGAGTCTTGCCCCGGTTATAGCATCTCATGCTCGCGGCTCAGGTGTCTCACTTTTCCTTGTCTGGGGAGCGGCTGAGGAGCTTTAAAGTGTCTCCGTTTCCTAGTGGGGACGGAACAACAGGAGACGGGCCCCTCCGACGTCCTGGCAGACGGACGGAGGGTTGTCTCCCCGACACTTGACCCTTGACCCCGGGGGGCTGGCGTTACGACTCTCCTCTGTGTCAGGACACGCGATGCCTGAAGTGACCTGCGTCCAGGAACCGGGGCCCAGAACCAAGCTTCTCTCCGTCACTGTGCGCGAAACTGCACCCCGCTTGCCGCCTTCTGGGACACTGCTCCCTGCACGTCGGCAAGGCCCCCCGCACAAGTCAACCGTCCCGTCCGCAGCCCTACTGGCTGCCACTCACCCCGGGCCGTCTTTCCGTCCTGGATCGTTGGCTGTGGCTTGCTGGAGGACGGACAGCGCAGGGGTGGGACTGATTCTCCATCAGCCTGGGGCCAAAATGACCTCCCGCTTCCTTGCTGGAGGAAGGCCGGTACTCTGATGAAAAGAAGTGGAAATTGAACGTAATTTATCACAAGATAGGCAGAGGTGTAGAGAGACCCCTCGGGGCTCCCAGGAGAGCGGGCGGCCCGGATCCAGAGGGGCGTAGCGGAGGCTGGGGGCCGGGACGCACCTGCTGGCCCAGGAAGCCCCGGCCCTTCTCTCTGCCCCTCCCGCCTCCGCAGAAAAGGCCGCTCTCCAGCCCGGACTGAGTAACTCGGGCCACGGCCAGGCGTGGCGGTGACTCTGTCCAATCTAGGATTACCCGTTTGCTGGGAGGAAGCCACGTCATAGGAACCCCCGTGGGGGCCTGGGCGATCCTGATATCGCATATTGATTGGGGATGCTGGAGAAGCTGGTCATCCGCGGTAGATCTTCCAGAAGGGCAGGCCTTGCTAGAGGTCTACCTTTCCCCTGATGAATGCTAGTCGGTCATCCTGACGAGTGCGTTTGGGAAGGTCGGGGAGGTCAATATGCTGCCCCACGTTGACTCCCTGTTCTTTCTGAGGTCAAGGTGCAGCGGCTGGAGGACACAGGAGCCCTGTGCCAACTTGGTGAAACACCATCCGGCTTCTGTCCCTCTATTTGCTCTTGTGACAAGGACCCTGTCATAGAGCAGTTTCTTCCTGTAAATACATCTGGAAAGGGGGGTGGACGGCTGTCCACAGCCAGGCAGTGTTCTGTCCGTACCGAGCAGCAGGCATCAAGGGGCGCGAGGTCCCTGCTGTGCCTCGTGGTGACCGCGTTCCTGGTGCCAGGCATGTGCCACAGCGGTCTTGCCCAGGGCCTGACGTGTGACAACATTCGTGGAGAACCTTCCTGTCCTCACTCGTGCCTTCTTCCTCGTCAGCGTAATCCCTGTTATCGTCTATGCTCTCTTCTTTCTCTCTGCCCTCGCCTCTGCGTCTTCCCCACCCTCTTCTGCAGAAGGTCTGCACTGATGGCCCGGCGAGTGGCAGCTCTCCAAGCTGAGATGATAATCATATTTTCTGTGATGCTGTTGATGCACAAAGTTGAGAGTTGCATTGAACTCCACAAGTCAAGTTTCCCTTGTGGAGTACGGCAGACGTCCATGCTGCTGCCGCCCC
Source organism: Crocuta crocuta (assembly GCF_008692635.1). Taxonomy (NCBI): domain Eukaryota; kingdom Metazoa; phylum Chordata; class Mammalia; order Carnivora; family Hyaenidae; genus Crocuta; species Crocuta crocuta. The sequence goes on along the minus strand of NW_027529428.1, from coordinate 19,373,280 downwards.
GTGGAGTGCCACGTGGCAGGGAGCTGGTGTCTCATGTCCTCGGCCCGAAGGACATGAGGACCTGCCTGCAGCCGTGGGAGTGACCTCGGAAGCTGGCCCTCCCCACGCCAACCTGGAGACGAGCAAACCCCGGCCGACCCCTTGATTGCAGCCTGGGACTGACCTTGAGTCAGAGACACCGGCCAAGCCTAACTCCTGACCCACAGACACCATCAGATGATACATGGTCACTCTTAAATCCCAGGCTCTGGAGAAACATTTCACTTGGGGACAGAGGAGTAATGCAATGTCTCATGGAAAGTTTCCTCTGCTTTCCCGTTCGGTTCAGTGCAGTTACCCTGGGGCAGGGGCTCATTCACGGCACACACTCTTGGGGAGGGGGCTTGTGTGCGGTACACACATCTGAGGCAGTGTTCAGATACCGCAGTTGTTCAGTCTACAACGTGGCCTTCAAACCCCCTTTGTAACAGGTGCCCGGACCTTCTGATGGTGATTCAGCAGCAAGCTTTGGAGCCTTCTGGGACTGCTGTGACCAGTTATAGTCACTGTCCCAGAGTACCAAGGGCAGAGAGCTGACCTCTCCCATTTACAGCCATTCCACATCCCCTGTGCAGAATTCCTAAGCAGGAATACCGTGCCGCTTGTAGGGCGTATTTTTCCAAAGAAGGCTACAGCAGTAGCTCTTGCCACAATACCTCAGGACTCCGTGTGACCCCCTGGGGTGTGGGGAGGCGATGCTGGGTGGCTTGCGTGGTGTGGGCTGAGGGTGCTGACAGAGCTGTGCCATGTGCCTAGGTCTTCAGGATCCTGGCTCAGAGGGAAGCCAGCCTCCATGTGGGGGGACGTTTGGTTAGCTCAAGACCGCCAGGCCAGAGAGGCGTGAGCACACACTTCCACTGACCATCTCAACTCAGCTGTCACCCAGCAGCCAGAGACACCTGCCAGCCTGTGAGTGAGTCATCGTGAGCGGCCAGCCCGTCAAACTTCCAGGGGACATCGGTCTCCAAACCCAGAAGAGGCCCTCTCTTCCCAAATCTCAGAGTCACAAATCACAAGCAAAATAAAATAGTGCCTTTTAATGACAAAGCCTGGGGCACTTCGTTACGCGGCTATACCGTTGATTGCCTATTCGAGCTGGAAACACAACAGTTCCGGGCTCTGGGCTTACTGAGGAATTCTAGCTTTTTGGAGGTCGCACGCCAAGATCTAAGGAGTGACGGAGAATAGACCCGGAGAGAAAGGCCGTCCCTGGCATTTGAGCGGAGGTGTGAAGAGAGAGTGAAGCTAGCCGTGCGCAGAGCGTCTAGGCGCAGCAACAGGCCTACGACTTACACACGATTCCGCAGGAGCACAAAGTTCAGGGCAGGGCGAGGGGCTCCACAAGAGGGAGGCGTCTGTCGCAGATGAAGCAGATACCACACGGGGGCCGGGGATACGGGGTAAGAGAGCACTGCTTTCGTCTCGATGCCAGTGAGTGACCCACCAGAGATTTGGGGACATGCTTATCTGACTGGCGTGAATATCCATTTATCAGTGAAATAACTCCTTGCCGATCTACTGAGTGGAAACAGAGCAGAGTTACAGCTCCAGCAGCTTCTATTTAAGGTCTTGTGACTCAGCCGGTAGTGCTGCGGAGATTGCCGGGGCCTGTGCCCTCTTGTAAACACCTGTCACTTCCCGGCTCTGCAGAAATGCCAGGGCCGATGGGGCCACGCGCATGGAATGGACGGGAGCTTCGCGCAGAAAGGAACCAGATACACCTCAGACATCACTGTCGTGACTCCGGCCCGTCGGAGAGTCTGCTTTCTAGCAAACCCGAGGGTCCAGAAGCTTCAAACTAAGGGGAAATAAAGGAAGGTGCCTGGCCCAGAGAAAGCAGGAAGTAGACACGGAAATGGCTGTGAGGTTAGAGATAACCAGAAGCAGGATGCGCCTGGTCGTGAAGGAAGCTTCGTGCCCCCTGGAGGGGGTGACGGCCGCGGCCACGCCACTGTGCACAGAGAGCCCAGAAGTGAGCCA
>NW_027529428.1:19345864-19370998 GCF_008692635.1 Crocuta crocuta | reverse complement strand
GGAGGAGGGTTTGCAGGTCCGGGGGCTGCGGCCCGCCGCTCCCAGGCTCCGTGCAGAGTGCCCTGCAGAGCGGGGTGGGGTCTTCCTCTTCCACGATGTGGAGGCAGCAGGCGTTTCTCAGCAGTGGGATGAACAGAACGGAGGACGTAGGGGGGCCGGTGGCGTGGCTGCACGGCATAGACCCGTGTGCGTGCGCCAGGGGCGCGGGGACAGGTTAGGGGCAGTAACGGGGGGCCGCGTGAGACTGCAGACCTCGTCACATCGCGGTTCCCACCACCGGCTGGAGGGACAGCGTCCTTCCCCAAGGCCCCGGAACCAGGCCGCCCCGCTCTACCGCACACACCCCTGCGGAAGCCGCAAGCCTCTTGTGAGGCCCCCGTGCCGACTGGAAGGCGCCGGGTCCCGAGTGACAAGGAGGGGGACACAGGCCGGTGGGGGCTGTCCTCTGAGGCTGGGACTGCTGCTTCGCGGTGTGCAAGCCGGGCTCCAGCGCACCGGCACGGGCCGGGACCCTGCCCGCAGTGTAGACGCCAGAGGGCCCTTCTGGTTTTCAGAAAGTGCTTCCCTCATCCTGTCCCCTCGCCCTGCCCTGCGTGGTGCTCCCTGCCTGCCCTGCACCCTCCCCGCAGTGGTGCTCCCTGCCTGCCCTGCACCCTCCCCGCAGCGGTGCTCCCTGCCTACCCTGCACCCTCCCCGCAGTGGTGCTCCCTGCTGCCCTGCACCCTCCCCGCAGTGGTGCTCCCTGCTGCCCTGCACCCTCCCCCGCAGTGGTGCTCCCTGCCTGCCCTGCATCCTCCCCGCAGCGGTGCTCCCTGCTGCCCTGCATCCTCCCCGCAGCGGTGCTCCCTGCCTACCCTGCACCCTCCCCGCAGTGGTGCTCCCTGCTGCCCTGCACCCTCCCCGCAGTGGTGCTCCCTGCTGCCCTGCACCCTCCCCGCAGTGGTGCTCCCTGCTGCCCTGCATCCTCCCCGCAGTGGTGCTCCCTGCTGCCCTGCACCCTCCCCGCAGTGGTGCTCACTGCTGCCCTGCACCCTCCCCGCAGTGGTGCTCCCTGCTGCCCAGCACCCCTCTCCCCTGCAGTGAAGCTCATGGGCTCTCGCGTACAGAACCTTCCTGGGAGCCCTCTGCCCGCAGGGCCACCCCGAGGCCCCTGGGTTCCCGTTCCCTTCCTCCTCGTCCTAAGGAAATGGGGCAGCCGTCTCCCTGTGGAGTGTGCCGCCCTCTCCCATCACTTCGCTTGGACGCGCTACCCGAAGCCCGGAGCCTCGTCTCTACCTTGTTGAAAAGTAGACGGGTCCTGGGAGCAGCGAACTAGTGTAGACGACACCTCACAAACAGGCTCATGGCATCAAACCGAACATGGCACCCAGGTCGTAAGCGGGCGCAGGGGGCGGAGGCGGGTGGGGGCCGACTCCCCGAGGCACGGAGCCGACGGGTCCCTGTTTCCTGAGGCCGTGCTCGGTGCCGCTGCTGGGGGTCGACGTGGGTGTGAGAAGCCTCCGCACGCAGGGTGGTGCCGGGTGCGACGCCACCAAGGACACATGACAAGACTGTGGTTCGGGGAGAGACAGACAGACCCAGGACGGAGGCTCGGACAGCATGTGGAGCCTGGCAGGGGAGGCTTGCAGACCAGGGCCGCCCGCGGACAGGCCGGGACACGCGGCAAGCGGCCGCCTGGCGCTCTCCTTGGAGCCCGGCTCCGACCCCCTCTGAGAGGCTGTCTCGTTACTTCCGGGGGAAACACGCGTACACACCCGCGCACTCCAGCTGTGCTAAGACGTTGCTCTCCTATGGGCTCCGCTGTTCCGATCCCCTTTCTGGAGCCTTCCCGCCAGATGCACCTGCCGTGCTGCTAATAGATGCTCTGCGGGGTTCGAGCGCCTCACCACCCAGAAACTAAGGCACCACCCTCTCTCTCTCTTGCTCCACGAGCTCTGAATTTATGCCAACACCGCGTCAAACATCTGAGCAGGAAAGAGAGGGTGAGGACCGTTGGCTCCGGGGGGTGGCCACGTGTGAACTCGGATGGCCTCCGTTACTTCCTGCCATTCCCAGACACCTGCACCGCGTTCCCAGAGCGCCAGGGCGGGGAGGGGCTACGGACACAGGGGCTGAGCCGCTTGTGTCCTGTGCCATCTTTGCTCGCACACGTCATGCCGTTTTTATGATGATTCAAAACACTTTTCAAAAAGACGTTAATACGAAGCAGATTTCTTTGTGTAACCAAGTTGGAAAGGATGTCATCTGACAGTAGCTCTTGAACCCAAGGCCGATGGGGGGACGGGGTGGGGCACGCCTAGGTCTGTCGTCACCGTGTGAGGACGAGCAACCGGTCCTGACGGTGCATCTGCTCACCTCCGCTCCGCTCCAGGGTGTGACAAATTCTGACTCATTATGTGCAAGGACATTTCCATTTGTTGTTGGATGGGGAGGTCAAATTAATCCTCAAGGAATATGTTCTTGAAGAAATTTCACATTGAATAAAGCTGTCATTATTTGAAACGGTGCATGAGGGGCAGGGACCCATGAGCCTCCGGGATTCCCTAATGGCGTCTGCAGTGGCCGCCAGCCTCCCCTCTACAATGCGCAGGCCCGGCTCAATGTAGATGCCTCTCTGGGTCAGGGGCGGCTGAGGCAGGGACCGCCTGCAGGAAAGGAACCGCAGTGTACGTGTCTCACCAAGCCACCGCTTGTCCCTGTGCTTGTGGGGGGTGGTGGGATGGGCGGGTGGCATTCTGCCCCCTCCCATGCACGCTACTTGCTCTTCACTTTCTCAGGAAGGAAGTCAGCAGGGCCGGGAGGGAGACGAATCCTGCACCCCAACAGGGTCTGCCTCCCACACAGAGAAGACTAGCAAAGATCCAGAGTCTCCTAGGGCCCCACATGTCCAGGATGCCGCGGCAAGTCACTCGTCACCCCAGGCTAGAACTTGCAGACCTGGGAGCTGAGGTGACGCGGAGGGTGAGCCATCTGACGAGGACCTTAAAGCGGCCACGTCCTCAAACTGCTGGGACAGGCAACTAGGAATTCTCTTGAAGCAACTTAAGGAAAAAGGTGTCAAAGAAATCAAGAATATAAAAATGCATCGTGTGAAAATTACAGAGCTTTGGTACAGTCACAAAGTTACCCCCAAAGCTTGCTGCATGGGCCCGGTAGAAGGAGGGAATGAAGGCGACGGAGTCCACGAGCCTGAGTTCAGAGCCAGAATTTACCCGCGGTAACGGCAGAGAGAAGACAGACGGGCTCTGGGCATCTGTGGAACGATGGCAAGAGCCGCCATGGGCTTCGTTGGGGTTCCACAAAGAGGGAGACATGGAGGCTGGAAAAACATGGAAGAGGCAATGGCTGGAAACTTTCCAAATTTGGCAAGTAGGTTAAATCGAAAGACATTCATGCCAGGACCCTTCCTCATTGAGTACATGATGTCATGTACCAGAGTGTGGCACCATGGTGGGCTGAGCATGGGGTGTCCAGGAAAGCCATGTGACAGACGGGGGTGCCGCCGGGCACCGACCCAGCTCCTGGGGACACCTGGTGAGTCCTTGCTTTCACGTCAGGTCGTCGGCTGCAAGAACGGATGGGGACGTGCTTACCCGGGGAGGTCACAGGCCAGCTGGGGAGGGGAGCGTGCTGGCAACCCACCATCGGGGGACCCCAGACCCGCCTCTGCTCTGGAGACTGGCCTGCATTCGCCCCGCGGATACATCCTTCCTGCGTTTGCATGGACACGCAGCTGTGACATCTTGTGGAGGGAAGGCCACCCAAAGGCATTTGCATTATCTTTGACTGGTGTTTATCCAAACCTGTGCTGCAGAAATAGGTTTGGTGTTTTGCCAGGTGCTGAGTAGGCGATCGGGTGAGGAGTGGGGAGCACACAACTTTCCTTCCCTTCGTCTGGGATCCAAATGCACGCTTGGTCATTGACCCCTGAGACGCGCTGGAGTTCCTTAACGTGCTGGCCGAGGTCACGTACAAATGAACTGTGTTTAAGAAAAGTAAAGTCGTCAGCACAGATCTGACACGGACGTTGTGAGTCCATGGTGGCTGTCCTCCGTGAGCAGGCGGGCTGCAGGGACAGGCCGCCCACATCACGGGGCTCGGTGCAGGGCAGGTGCTGGTCACTCAGGGCGTGGTGCTGCGTGCACGGGAGGCCTCCTCTGCTCTTCAAGGTCTCCTGGGACTCCCGGCTCCTTGCCCATGTGGCTCAGCCTTACTCTTGACTCACGGACTCCTCCCCGCCTGCCTGTGGGGGATGCATGCACCTCGGGGAGATGTGCACACCTGGTGGGGAAGCACACACCTGGGGGGATGCACCCACCTGGGGGGGGTGCATGCACCTGGGGGGATGATCTCACCTGGGGGGATGATCTCACCTGGGGGGGATGCACGCACCTGGGGGGGATGTACTCACCTGGGAGGCACTTCTGCTCAGGGCCCACCATCCAGAGCCCAGTCACTGCAACTTGCCTGCCCCCAAGGGAAGCCACTAGACGCCCTACAGGTGTGTCCCAGGGAGACAGGTGAGCACAGACAGCGGCGAGAGTAAGCTGCTTCTGCCACGTCAGCCGGTCCCCGGAGTCCAGAAAACATCCGGCGCTCAGATGCGCCCATAAACAGGTGGGGACACAAAGGCTCTCCGAGCTAATCTATACCAGCCAGGGTCTGCCCCGACCACGGTCCCAAGCCAACGGTCAGCCTGGCTACAGATGCGCAGCTGCTCGCCACCGCCAAGGGGGACCGCTGCCCCTGAGGCCCTGAGTCACGCTGCCTGAGTCAGGTCCGTCTGCTCGGGCAGCGCCGCGGAACCAGGCCCCCGTGTAGGGGACAGGTGCTGAGCCAGAGGGGCCGACGGGGACAGCCAGCGTGGGCGTCTGCTCTTCATGAAGTCCTCGGGTTGGGCCCACGGCCCGGGCAGGCCTCCCCTCCTGTTTTCAACAATAGAGGCTTCCAGACACTTCTGGCTGCCACAGCCTCCCCTCTGTCTCTCCGAGGGCCTTGGACGCCCCTCAGGCGAAGTTGGGGGCCCAGAGCACGGCTTTCCGAAGCTCTGCTGAGACTCTCTGGGCAGACGCCATGGTTTCCAAGGGGACGAAGCGGCTGACAAAACAGCGTCCAGATGAGGCCCAGGGGAAGCCGGCCCAGGGTGAGCAGCAGCTTTGCGTGTGAGGCAGAAGCCCGGCAAAAGGAAGCGTGAGGCTGGCTGGCTCGGGTCCGCGCGAGCGGCGGAGAGCCGCCCTGGCAACGCGGGGCCGTGTGGCTAGGCTGGAGCTCCCCACGCCACGTCCGTCCGCCGTGTGGCCGCGGGCGGTCCGATCTCACTCCGCTCCCCTTTCCTCGCCCGCAGAGCGCACACGGTCACCCACAGTGCTGTCAGGAGGACCCAGCGAGTCGTGTAAATGCCCGGACAGACCTCACGGCTTGGCGGGCGCCATCGGCCTTCACGCTGGGGACAAGCCCTGGCGTTGGAGGACCTGAGCCCACGTGTCTGGTGCTCCCTCCCCGAGGCGCGAGCACGTAAGCATCTACACCTGCGCCCGCTAACACCACAGTCACCAGCCACGTGAGGCCACCATCACTGACATCGGAAGTCTCTGAAATGAACAGAATTTCTCCATGTTTAATGGCCACGTGTGGCTAGCGGCCCCTCCCTCCGGTGTCCCCGCCTACGGAGCATCTCTAGCGTCACACACAGCCCCGTGCGGCCCTGCCCCAGACAGAAGCAGATGCCCCTGGGGTCAGGTGGGAGCATTTCCGGGGCCCCTCAGGTGTACAGTGGTCGCAGGTGGGGTGGGTGGGAAACCCAGAGACAGACGTCTGACTTTCCAGGGAATGTGGGGAGTCCAGGAGGCACAGCGGGGACCCAGCCGACGCCCCACGGCGTTCGGTGTTGGAGGGACAGAATCGGCATGGCAGGCGGATTGTCAGACCCAGAACAAGCGCATCTCCTGAACAGAAGTGGGGGCTGAGGCTGCGGGAAGGAACCCCCACAACAGCGTGCAACAACAGAAGAAGAAAAGTAGTAATACAAAGCCTGTGGAGTGCTCCAGGCACATTTTTAAATTCTTTTAATGTTTAGTGTTTAGAGAGAGAGAGACAGAGCGTGAGCAGGGGAGGGGCAGAGAGAGGGAGACACAGAATCTGAAGCAGTTCCAGGTGCTGAGCTGTCAGCACAGAGCCCGACGCGGGGCTCGAACCCACAGACTGCGAGATCATGACCTGAGCCAAAGTCGGACGCTTAACCAACTGAGCCCCCCAGGTGCCCCCTCTGGGCACATTTCAAAATAATAGATGTGTACCGGCGCACTCTAACCTGTCAGTGACTCCACGGAGAAGGTACAGTTGTCTTCATTTTGCAGACGAGGACACTGACCCGGGCAGGTTGAGCTCACTGCTCAAGGTCACGCAACTGTGGGGACGCTGAATGTGGTTTGAACTTGGGCATTTGGGCTCCAGAGCGCTCACACTTGTCCGTCACTCTGGCGCCTGAATTGCAATCTGTGTCTCTCTGACTCTCTGGCTCAGAGTCACTCTCTGCCACGTCTGCTGGTACGTGCGTGCCCTTCTCCGGATAAGTCTCTCGAAATTCTCATAAGTTTTCTCTGATTGCATGTTTTTATCAGAAGTCACAAGCAGGTGTCCTGCTGCCTTTAAAAAAATTTTTTTTTCTTTTTATTTCTGATTTCTTTCTTTTGGCCTAACGTGCCTCGGGAAAAATACAATACATATCTTACTTCCAGCTTTTCTTCAAAACTAGGGCACTCTAGCAACGCGCTGCCCACCTTCCACGGCAGGCGTTAGCTGGAATGGAGCGCCAGGGATGCATCTAACCAGCGCACCGCTCCTTCCTTACCCTCGGCCACCCACACATTTCTCCTGCCAGCATGTCTTATTTTTACAGCTTTAGAGAGATATAACTGACCGACAAATAATCACACGACTTAAAGTATACAATTTGTTAAGTTTGGATATGTTTATACATTTCTGAAACTATTACCACAATCAAGATAATGAACGCATCCATCACCCCAAATTTTCCAGTGCCCCTTTTTTATCCCTCCCTCCCTCTGATGACCCCCAGGACATCACCTGTCTGCTTCCTGTCCTTGCAGATTAGACTGCCTGTCCTAGACGTGTGTGTGTGTGAGATACTACATATCCACCCCTTTATCTGGCTTCCTTGGCTCCCTGTAGCCATGTGGGGATTTATCTGTCTTATTCTTTGTGCCACTAGCCTATTCCTTCTTGCTCCTCTGGACTGCTGAGCCGTATTCCACTGCACGGCATTGCCACAGTCTGCTTATCCACCCCCATGTGGATGGGCATCTGCATTCCTTCCGGCCAGGCACCTGCTGACATGAGAATTTGTCACGTACGGTGTGCTGGCGGCCGTGGGCACAGGGCCGCAGGGCCAAATGCATGGAGAGCCAGAGGGGAGCGGTTTTGCCCTCACGTGTAACGCTATGATATGACAATTCCATGGGGCACTGTGCTATTCTAAGAACTTCCACGCTGATTGCTTTACACAGCCTGACATCCTAGCTGAAGCTCGGCTGTGCATGAGGATGGGCCCCGTGCTCACGGGACAACAGCCGGACAGGAAGCAGGTGAACACCTCCCCACGAGCCCCTCAGACAACTGGCAGCGTGTGTCCGTACAGCCGTGCCCAAAGCCTGTTCTCTGGAAGAGAAGGTGGTACTTTCTAGAAACCGGGGTGGGGGCCTGGGGGTGGTGTCAGTTCTTACTCAGTACAGACCTCGGGTGTGTTTAAAACGTGTTGACGGACAGACACATTTCCAGGTTACAGGTGTGGGAAGTGGGGTAAAGAGGGACGGAGCGAAGGGCGGGGAGGAAGGCGCCAGAAGAAGGAAATTACCGCTGAACAGTTAGCAGAGTTTCTGTTTGGGGTGACGGGAACATATGGAAACAGAGAGCAGTGATGGCTGCACAAACGTGTCCATGTAAGGAAGGCTACGGAACGGTACACGTAGCATGGTCAAGGCGGCAAAGTTTAGGTCTGATAGGTTTCATCACGGTTTGCAAAATATAATTTAATATATCGCAACCCACTGAATGTTACACTTTAAAGGGATGGATTTAAAGTTTGCACTGTAGGTGGATCATAGCTCAATAAAGCTGCCTTAAAAATGGTCACTTGTACTTGTCCGCTCTCAGTTATTTCAGGTTTCCTAACCTTGGAGAGAGGTGCTCGACAGAACCGGCCCATCCCTGGGAAAGGGCGAGAGAACGAGGAGCCGTCGAGTCACACACGGAGCTAAGAAGCAAGGCCAGGCGACCTCACAGGCGTTTCAGAGCATAGTTAGTGGACGGGAGTGAGGGAGTCGGCGGCCCCGTGATGCAGGAGTGAGCAGAGACCCCAGGAGGCCTCAGCCATCGGCTTCTCCCCGTGCGGCTCCCCAGCCCGGACTTCACTCCTTGCCCCCCCCAAGGATGACAGGTCCTTGAAGGTCTGAGTGGACCCGAGAGACCCCCCCCGTGGTGTGGGCCCTACTGGACCACCTCACGCTTGTCAGCTCCCACCGGGGCTCCGAGGCAGTGGTGCCGTCCGCAGTCACACACAGGCGCACGCGCTGTGGCCTCAGCTGGGGCCGTGACGGCCGGCTTCCCGTTGCTGTGAGACGGCCAGCTCGCGGGGAGGGGTTATCTCACAGATAGCTGTGTTTTGACTACTTGGCCTTGGCCAGAATCGATTTTCTTGTGTGCAGCAGAAGCCGGATCGACCTTCGGAGCTGGGCAGAACCGCAGGCAAATGCTGGGAAAACCCAGGGGCAGAGAAACAAGCCTGTTTTCCTGAGTCAGAGTGGGCAGGGGGCAGAGGGCGCCTGGCCCCCCGGGCCAGCTTATGCGCGTAAGGATGGCGGTTCTGTCCCCAGCCGTGTGTGAGGGCACCACCGCTCACAGCACTGCAGATAAAGAGTCTCTTTGGAAGCGAGTTCTGCAGCTCCTCAGAGTGTAAACACAGAGTTGCCACAGAACCCGGCGCACTTACCTCTGCGTATATATTCGAGAGAAACAAAAGTGTGTGTCTGCACAAATTCTGCGAATAAATAGCACAAAAACGGCTCATGGATTTTGATAAAAGCATTAGAGCGGCGCCTGGGTGGCTCAGTCAGTTGAGCGTCCGACTTCGGCTCAGGTCATGATCTCACGATTTGAGGGGTCAAGCCCTGCATCAGGCTCTGTGCTGACAGCTCTGAGTCTGGAGCCTGCTTTGGATTCTCTGTCTCTCCCTCTCTGCCCCTCCCTCCCTCTCTCAAAAATAAACGTTAAATTTTTTTAAAAAAAGCATTAGCCCCAAAGTGAAAAAGCCAGTCACAAAAGCCACTCATTGTATGATTTTGTTTACTTGAATGTCCAGAACCGGCAGACTCGACAGAGACAGAAAACAGGCGGTGGCTTGCCGGCGGGGAGTGAGGGGGAGGGGCTTTAATGGGTACAAAGTTTCTTTTGGGGATGATGACAATGTTCTAAAATTAGATCCTGGTGATGGTTTTGCACAGCTTTGTAAATATACTAAAAATCACTGAACTATATCCTCTAAATGGCTGGCCTTTATGGTGTATCAACTCTGTGCCAATCAAACCGTTTGAGAGAAAGAGAGAGAGGGAGAGAGAGAATTAAGCCTCATTACTCTATGTTCCCAGCCTTGCGCTTTCCCCAGACACATATTGGGATTTAATCTGTCTGTCTGTCTGTCTGTCTCACACACACACGATGATCTTTCTCTCTTCTCTTCTTCCCAGAACAGGAGTCGGATGGAAATCCTATTTGCAGGGCAGGGAGACGATGTCAGCCTTGTTGAGGCATCAAGCGGACAGGCAAAGAGGGTGACATGCAGAGGCAGTTCCCAGAGGGAGGGGCCTCATGGCAAATGCTTACTCTAGGAAACTGGAAAGAACTCAAAACACAGGACCCAACTGTATACCCCAGGGAACTCGAAAAAGAAAACAAAGCCCAAAGTTTAGCAAAAGGAGGAAAATAACAAAAAACCAGAGAGCAATAAAATGGAAGAGAGGGGCGCCTGGGTGGCTTAGTCGGTTAAGCGTCCGACTTTCGCTTAGGTCATGATCTCACGGTTCGTGGGTTCGAGCCCCGCGTCGGGCTCTGTGCTGACTGCCAACTCAGAGCCTGGAGCCTGTTTCAGAGTCTGTGACTCCCTCTCTCTCTGACCCTCCCCTGCTCACGCTGTCTCTCTCTCTCTCTCTCTTAGAAATAATAAAAAAAAAATAAATAAAATGGAAGAGAAACTTAAAAAATAAAGGTTATGAAAATAAGAGCTTTTTTCCCCAAAAGATAAATAAAATAGACAAGGCTTTATGAAGAATTAGCTACAAAAAAAGAGACTCGACTAAATAAATCAGAAATGGAAGAGGATACAGCGTAACTGATGCCACAGAAATACAGAGACTTGTGAGAGACCAGGATGAGTGAAGGTAAGACCTGAAAATACAAAACTCCTAGAAAAAAACAACAGTAGTCAGCTCCGTGAAATTGGACTTGGCAAAGATTTGGGGATTTGACGCCATAAAAGCAAAACCCTCTCCTCAAAGATAAACAAGCGGGACCACATCAAACTAAAAAGCTTCTGCACAGCAAGGGAAGCCATCAACAAAATAAGAAGGCAATCTACAGAATGGGAAGAAATTGTAAATCCTGTGTCTGATGAGGGACTAATATCCAAACTATATAAAGAACTACTAAAACTCAACAGTAAAAAAAAAAACACAAATAATTTATAAATGAGCAGAGGACCTGAATAGACATTTTCCCAAAGAAGACATACAGATGTCCCACAGGCACCCGAGGAGGTGCCCAAGGCTGCTCATCATCAGAGAAATGCAACCTCAACCATGGTATCACCTCACACCTGTGAGACAAGGATTCAATAGGACAAGAAGTCCTCAGTATTGGTGAAGATGAGGGAAAAGGGAGCCCATGTGCACTGTTGGTGGGGATGTAAATTGGTGCGGCCCCTCTGGAAAAGAGTATGGAGGCTCCTCAAAAACTTAGAACACAGAATTACCCTAAGATCCCAAGATTTCATTTCTTTTTTTTTTTTAACTTTTTTAAAATAGTTTATTTATTTTTGAGACAGAAAGCATGAGTGGGGGAGGGGCAGAGAGAGGAAGACACAGAGTCTGAAACAGGCTCCAGGCTCTGAGCTGTCAGGACAGCGGGGCTCGAACCCATGAACCATGAGATCTGACCTGAGCCGAAGTTGGGCGCTTAACCACCTGAGCCACCCAGGTGCCCCTCTGAGTTTACATCTGAAGGAAAAAAATCACTATCTTGGAGAGATATCTACACTCCCACGTTCAATGGGACGTTATTTACAATAACCGAAACCTGAAAACAGCCTACCTGTCCACCGATGGACGGGCGGATAAAGAGAATGTGGCATCTGTATACACAACCATGTCATTCAGCCATAAGAAAGGGATCTTGCCTCGTGCAACTTCGTGAACGGACCCTGCAGGCATTATGCCAAGTCAGGATAGAGACACAAACAATGCATGACACTACTTGTACGTGGAATCTAAAAACATAAAACTCATAGGAACAGAGAAGAGATTGGTGGTTGCCGGAAGTGCGGGGTAGGGGTGGAGGAAATGGGTGAAGGCGGTCAAGAGGAGCACACTTCCAGTTATAAATAAGTAAGTTCTGGGGCACAACTCACAGCCTGATGACTGTAGTTTACAACATCGTATTGTACACTTGAAAGGAGATGCTAAATGTTCTCATTAGAAGGGAAAAAAGAGTAACTATGTGAGTGTTGGATGTTAAATTCTTGTGGTGATCATTTCACAATACAGGTGACTGGAACCACGTAGGGTTAGGGGCACAGACCCTCCCACAGTCAGCCCCCAACATGGAACTTCTGACTCCCCATACGCGTAACCACTAACAGCTTTCAGTTCACCAGATGCCTTACTGGTAACATGAACAGTCGTTAACATGTTTATATGTGTTGTACACGCTATTCGTGCAAGGCAGTAAGCTAGAGAAAAGAAAATGTTAAGAAAATCATAAACAAGAGAAAAATATATTTACAGGACTATACAGAATTTATAAAAAACATTCTACATGAAAGTGGACCCGCACAGTTCAAACCCATGTTGTTCAAGGATCAACTGTATATACATATATGGGATCTTTATGCTGGATGCCTTTAATAATATGTTACATGTCAGTCCTGTATGGTGAAACTGGAAGCTTGCACTCGATCGTGATGATCATGATACTTTGAATTTCATAAATAAGATATTTTGGAGAAAATAAAATACAGTCAGTCTTGACAGCAGATGAAATCAAACACATTTCTAGAAAAATATAAGTTCTCAATATTGACTTAACAAGAGACACATACCTGAGTAGATCTAAATATCTAGGAATAAAGGCATCACCTATGATGATTTTCGCGTTTTACTCATGACGTGAAGCAATTGCTGATACAAAGTTCAAGGCTCCAAAAGTTTTTATTCATCTAAATTGTACAAATCTTTCTTTTCTCTTCTTTTCCTTTTTAAATGCTTATTTATTTTTGAGAGAGACAGAGTGCAAGCAGGGGAGGGACAGAGAGAGAGGGAGACACAGAATGTGAAGCAGCTCCAGGCTCTGAGCTGTCAGCACAGAGACTGATGCAGGGCTTGAACCCACAAACCATGAGATGATGACCTGAGCCGAAGTTGGACGCTTAACCAACTGAGCCACCCAGGCACCCCTAGGACTTTTCTTTTTCTTTCTTTCTTTCCTTCTTTCCTTCTTTCCTTCTTTCTTTCTTTCTTTCTTTCTTTCTTTCTTTCTTTCTTTCTTTCTTTCTTTCTTTCTTTCTTTCTTTCTTTCTTTTCCTTCCTTCCTCCTTCTTTCCTTCCTTCCTTCCTTCCTCCCCCCCGCCCTCTCTCTCTCTTTTTCTCTCTCTTTCATTCTTTTTTAAAATAAGAACACTGTGAATCTGATCTATAAAGATGCTGGGAGGGGAACCCTGTCCAGACTTGCCTGCTCTCATCATGCCCAGAAGGCTTCATGGTAAGATTCAAGTCAACCTGCGACTTCTTTTTAAAACTCTGAAAGTTTCCCTTATTGCAAAAGTAATGAAAACCCGTTGTAACCACTGCAACAACGTAGAGAGCTGTAGAGAAAAAGTGGTTTTCCCCCACCTCTCTGCCATCTTGTTTTCCCAGGAAAGGAGATCTGTCCTTGTCTGTACAAATATGTCACATATAGAAGGCATTTTCCCATACGACTCAGTACTTTGAACAGTTATTTTTAATTGTGGTAAAACACACATGACCTACAATGTACCAGCTTGGCCATTTTCGAGCGTAGAGCCAATAGTGACAAGTTGCAATCACGCTTCTGCACACTGTCCGTCTCCAGAGCCTTTTCGTCTTGCAGAACTGAAAATGTGTACCCGTTAAACACTAGCTCCCCATTCGCTGCTCCCCCGGCCCTGAGCGCCCACATTTCTACTTTCTGGGCCTGTGAATTTGACTACACTACCCACCTCGTATAAGTGGAATCTGTAGTGTTTATCTTTTTTTTTTCTTTTTTGACTGGCTTGTTTCATTTAGTATAATTTCCTTAGGGTCTATCCATTTTGTAGTATTTCCTTCCTTTTTTAAGACTGAATAACATTCCTTTGCATGCATACACTGCAATCTGCTTTTTCCCTCATCTGGTGATGGACACATGGATTGTTCCTGCCTTTAGGTTATTCATAGAGGGTTTTTGAACATAATTTCTGGAAGAAACTTCTACCCAGTTCACTCAGCCCTGGAAGCGGAGAACACGTACGTATCCGTGCATTTATTCCTCCATCTGTGCATCTCTTTGCCGAGGGCTAGAGTCTGCCAGGCAACCCACCGGCCATCGTTTCACAGGAGGGGGTGACCGGACGTGAGCCCGCTCGCGTGGAGCCTGGGTCAGTTCAGGGCTGAGACTTTGGGGATCCAGAGCCAGACACGAAAATGGTGTGTCTGGGGCAGGAGGGGGCTTCCCAGTAGAGGAAGTGGCCAGAGCTTGGTGTGAGGTGGTGCAGGATGGAGACTAGAGGGGCAGGGACACGGGGAGCCAGAGGGACAGTGGCCTGAGGACAGCATGGAGGAGGGACGGACGAGCCAGCTGGAGTGCACGCCACACGCCGAGGGCGCCTCTGCGGGCGTCATGGTCAGGTGTGGCGTGGCCGCACTTGTGTTCAAAAACGACCGTGGCCGCTGGAAGAAGAGTAGTTGGACAGGGAGCAGGGAGGGAAGAGGGGGCGCTAGGTGGCTACGCAGCGGCCCAGGCGTGAGATGAAGGAGGCTTGATGTGGGTCAGCGGCTGCAGGATTGGGGAAGCGTGGATGGATTTGAGACGTATTTGGGGACTAAGCCCATGGGGCTTGCAGGTGGCCTAGATGAGAGAGAGAGAGAGGGAGACAGAGACAGAGAGAAGAAATGAAGACAGAGGACGCCTTGTTTTTCTTGTTTCTTTGCACCTGAGTGCTTTGTGGTGTCCCTGAGCGGGCGGGCTTGGCCTCCCCGGCGCACGTGGCCCCGGAGATGGGTCTGTGTGGAACGGGTCCCTCCTGCCCCTTCCCCCCCCCTCCACTCTGCGCTCCGGCCGCCGGAGGAAAGCTGGCCTGGCCCGTGGAGGGCTGCTTTCAGAGCGCCTTGGGCACACGGCTGACAGGTGTGGGGACGGTGTTTCTGGTGCCCCTCCCCACTCGCTAAGTCACATCCTGGACCCTGTCGACCCATATGAACCATGTTGTCTAAATGTCTTATGTCATAAGATGTGAAGAGAGAGACAAAGTAAAGCGTGGAGAAGTAGAAGAAAAAGCCTTGTCCTACCAATCTTGTCTTTCTTTGGGGGCCATGATTCCTTATCTTGAAAAATAAAAGGTTTTTGGGAAAAAAAAACCCAAAGTCTCCTTTCAGCCCAACCAATGTACGACTCCTTAGAGTCATCATCCAGTTTTAGGGATAATGAGATCGCGTTGGTTTTTCAAAACACACACAGCAACCCCTCTACCAGCAAAAATCCCGAACTGGAAATGAAATACCTCTGCGTGAGCAGAACCCATAACGTGGACAGAAATGCCCCAGTGGTGCTCAGGTATTTCTCTACTTCCTTCCTCTTCAACATGAAAACACAGGGTTCTGCTTCCGGACGGGAGGGAACGGTCTGGCGCGGACCAGCGCCCTTGCCAGGAGTATCCAAAACAGCCGGATTTGACAAACGCACGTTTCGGCGCTTGGAGGGCCCCAAGGCCCCTCGCGGGGACCACGGCTGGGGGAGGAGGCGGAGAAGGGGCAGAGCGCCTGGAAATCTCACAGGTCTGAGAACCGAGCGGGGAAGGCAGGGCGGTCAGCGCAGCTGGGGCTGTGGGGGAGCCGGGTGGGAAGGAGCAGAGAAGCGTTTCCCAGGCAGAAGCCGCAGGGAACAAGATAAACAGCAGGATTCAGCTGGAAAGCAAACCGGGGTTTGCACCCAGCAGGAGGCGCTGAAGCTGTAAACCCACTTGACCCTCCGCCCCGGAGTCCGAAGTGTGAATCCTGCCTGTGTGCGGCTGGAGGCTCGGGGACCTGAGATCGGAAGGAAGCAAGTCACTACAAGGGGATGTAAGTCATTTACTTTATCTCCCGGAACTGCTGTGTTCTGTGCTTTTGAAGGCGTCTAAAATAAATCAGAGAGGTTTAGGATTCCGTATCCTGTGCTCCTGTTGACCTTTGGTGGCTGGCGTCCCTCTCTGCTTGAGAGAGCAATTCTCCTCCTCAGGGCAGGTCCTGGCCCCTGAGCTTTCCATGCGACTATGGCTGTGTCAGTGTCTTCGGCCGCGCGGAGCCAGCCTCTCTGGACGAGCAAGAAGCGGCCCCGCTGCGAACGCAAGTCCCTCCCGAGGTGGCAGCTGAGCCCCTCTCCCCTCTGCCCTCATTTCTGGTCTTCATTCCAGCTGCCTGATACGGCGCTTCCGTCCCCGCCGTTCCACTAAGCCTAAAGACTGGACTCTAGAAGTTCTCCAAAGACATACAATTTTTTTTTTTTTTTTTTTTTGCTAAATGTGCACAGACACACACTTGTACACATTCCCCTTACTTAACATGCTCAGTTAATGCTGCTATTACGAATCAGAAACTGCAAACCATACCTCTAATCTGAGCCCTCACCCAGTATCCAAGTTCTCGGTGGGCCCGGGCATCCCAATTTAATCAAGCCTAGGGCTTCCTCTGCACCAGGCTCCTGCCCTCTGGAATCCACACTGCTCAGCCGTGCCACATCCCACCACGGCTCACCCAGGTGCCACCCGTCACCACCTTCCCGAGTCCATCGGCCAACCTTCGAGCTCTCTCTCACTATCCCCACCTTCGTTCAGGGCCACCATGGCCTCCTACATTTACAAGGCACATGCAGGAATTGCTAAACCTGACACACAGGGAAATAACGTAAACACCAAACACGGTGAATATCAACGTATATCAAAATATATGTACACAAGGGAAACTGAGGACAGAGAGGGGAGAAGGACGCAGATAGAGGTGGCCACGGGGGCCCATCCCTGCGCACCGCGCGGCCACCCCGCTTCTTTCACGGGCGCCCCCAGGGGCTTCTCTCCCCGGCACACTGTGCCTCTCCTTCCCCTCACACTGCTCCGCCCAGACTGGCCTCTTCAAGGTCACTGGCAACGCTGGCGAGAGAAGACGGCAACAGATATGTTCCCCAGTGTCTCGTGTCATGAAAGGCATTTTCCTGTCAGCTGCCTCCGAGTCGGGATTACTCAGGAGTCGGGTGGAATGAGTCACGGCCCCTGCTACCTCTGGAGCCTGACGGTGGAGCCACGCTGCCTTCACACAGTAGCACAAGCACCCCGGCCTCTCGGACCCCAGCGGGCGCTTTCTCACCCGGCGCCGGTGCAACCAAAACACCGGGAATTAGAACCGCCTCTCGTCTGCTCAGGTCCGGGCTTTGACCCGTCCCTGGAATGTGGCGGTGCTGAGGGGAACGACAGCCGCGCCCCGCACATTCCACAGCGAAGCCGGAGTCCGCGCCCTCCCTGACCTGAACACTGGGGGGGACACTTGTGAGAGCCACGCTCTGTCCTGCCCCCTCCCCCACTTCCCATGTCACACAATTACTGGCGATCCTAGACATGGGGGGAACGTGTGCGTTTAAACCAAAACCCATTCTTATGTTGACCACACTTTGAGGTGAACTTGGGGTATTTTGAGTTTAGTTTCAGTTTGTGAAGACGCATGTCTGAGTGCAGAGCCACCTCTCCTGGAAGGAAAGGTGTGGAAAGCTCCAGAATCTTGTGTTTTTCCAAGTGCGTTTTCTGAAGAGTTGGAAAAAAGGACATAGATGTGAAGTATGCATGTGAAATGTGTGTGTGTGTGGTGTGTATACGTGTGCATTGTGCACATGCGCATGTGTTCATGTGCGTGCACACGTGTGTTGGATGTATGTGCACATGTGTGTAAGTATGTGCACGCATGCACGTATATTGTACACATGAGCACACGGGTGTGTCTCTGTGTGGCACATGTGTGTGTTGTGCATGTGTATGTGTGTGCACAGCATACATGTGTACATGTGTGCACAAGTGTGTGGTGTGCATGTGTATGTTGTGTCTGCATGTGTATACATGTGTATGGTGTATATTTTGTTTGCCCTGTGCATGTATGTGAATGTCTGTATGTGCACGGCGTAGGTGTGGACATGTGCATGCATGTGTGTGTGGTGTGTATGTATGTATGTGTGATGTGTGTAATGTGTGCACGCCCATGTGTATGTGTACGTGTGTGTGTACATGTGGTGTGTGTGTGAGGGAGGGGTGGGGACAGAAGGGCAGGCACTGAGTTCGAGTTCTCACAGTACGACTCTGGGCATCTGCGTGGCTTCTCGGTGCCTCCTCTGCGAGTTGGAGGCTGACACGCAGCTGCAGGCGATGGATGTGACCATGGCCGTGCTGACCCCGAACCTGTGCCCTCTGATCCTCTGTGCTGGAGGATGGAACAGCCCTTTCTGGCTTCGGTGGGTCTTGGTGGGTCCCGAGTTAGGAGCAGAGTGAACCCTGTCTTCTGCACGTGGACATCTGATTTTCGACACCTCACGGATCTCTCTGACCTTCCACGGGCACCTGGCAGCTTGCACGCTGGTGGCTGTCCCTTGAGCCAGGCCCCTGAGCAGCAGAAGTGGGCGGAGAGCCTCAGCTCCGAGTCGTGCCCATGAGCCGGAAGTAAACGTGGCATAGTCCAAGTGCAGAGACTTTCAGTGGAACGTCATGTGGTGTGGCCAAGTCTTGGCCGTGCCGGGTGTGTGACAGTCACGGGTGGTGGGGGTTTTCGGGGGCCGAAGCTGCTCTCGCTGTGGCATGGACGCTCCCCTGTGTCTGGAGAGTGTCTCACACTCTGCCCTTGCACTGCCACCCACACTTATGTACCCTCCTCTCTTGAAGTGTCGGGTGGACCCAGGCTCCCGTGAGGATGGAGAACAGAACTGTCTTTCCCATAGGAGCCAAGAGTCAACACGAGTACTTTGGCTTTTTAAAAAAATTTTTAAGTGTTTATTTAGTTTTGAGAGAGAGAGAGAGAGCCAGAGAGTGTGAGCAGGGGAGGGGCAGAGAGAGAGGGAGACACAGAGTCTGAAGCAGCTTTCAGACTCCAAGCTGTCAGCCCGACGCGGCGCTCGAACTCACGAATTGTGAGCCCGTAACCTGAGCTGGAGTCAGATGCTTAACCGACTGCCTCTCCGGCGCCCCGCAAGTACTGCGGTTATTGACGGGGATGAGTAGCATCAAGCCCCGTGGGAGGCCCGGCACCATGTGAGTGCAGATAAAATGCAGCTGTGGGAAGATCCCTCCTTGTCCCTGTTCTCTTCTCATCTCATGAGCCTCGTCACAAAGTAGCTCCGAATTCTGCACTGTCAACGTCATGGGACCCTCCTGGGTGGCTGGAATGATGGCACTTCTTACCCCACACAAAGAGGGTGGCACATGCGCTGAGGGGTCAGTGGCGGTCATGCCACCAGTGTGGCGAGCCCTCCGCACCGTAGAGCCTTCTCCTGCTCCTTACGCAAATCACCAGTGTCAGCTCTGCCCTCCTGGGCGCTCACGGTCCCGGCGGAGAATGCCAGGCAGACAGGACCCAGGCCGGCGCGCGCACATCAGGCTGCAGGGACGGAAGGGCCCGCTGCAGCCGGCTGCCCAGAGAGCCGCCAGACGCCGTTGCCAACGCCAGCTACACACAACCGTGCCCCACCTGCCATGCGTCGCACCTGCCCTGACACGCAGCTCTGATCATGTTACCTCCCGGCTCCCCAAGGTCCCATTCCCTGTGTGAGTTTGCTTGAGGCGTCACAGGCTCGGCGGCGTAAGCGACAGAGGTTTATTGTCTCCCAGTCCTGGAAGCTGCAAGTTCAAGATCAAGGTGTCTGCAGAGTTGGTGCCTTCTGAGGATGTGAGGGAGAATCTGCTCCAGGCTAGTCTCCTGGCTCCTGGTGGTTTGCTGGCAACTTGGGCGTTCTCTGGCTTGTAGAAGCATGCCACAGACGCTGCCGTCAGCGTCGCACGGGCCTGTGTCTGTCTGTCTCAGGGCCCCCGATTTACCTTTTTATGATAAGGACCAGAGTCATGTTGGATTAGGACCTCCCCTAATGACCTCATCTGAACTTGACGACTTTGGCAGAAACCTTATTTCCAAATAGGGTCACGTTGGTTTTTTTTTTTTTTTTTAAAGATTTTTTTAAATGTTTTTATTTTTTTCTAGGAGAGAGAGAGAGAGACAGCGTGAGCAGGGGAGGGTCAGAGAGAGAGGGAGTCACAGACTGAAACAGGCTCCAGGCTCTGAGCCGGCAGTCAGCACAGAGCCCGACGCGGGGCTCGAACCCACGAACCGCGAGATCATGACCTGAGCCCAAGTCGGACGCTCAACCGACTAAGCCACCCAGGTGCCCCGGGTTACATTGTTTTTAATGTATATTTATTTTTTAGAGAGAGAGACAGAGTGTGAGCAGGGAGAGGGACAGAGAGAGAGGGAGACACAGAATCCAAAGCAGTTCCAGGCTCTGAGCTGTCAGCACAGGGCCCGACGTGGGGCTCGAACCCACAAATCGCAAGATCATAACGTGAGGCGAAGTCGGAGGCTTAATGGACCGAGCCACCCAGGTGCCCCCAAACAGGGTCACATTTTGAAGGACAAGTGTTGAGGACCTCAACCTGTCTTTTTGGAGGGGACACAACCCAGCCTATAACGTTCCTCTAGTTTGAGCAAAGTTGTCTACCCCCTTTCCCAGCCCTTATTTACTGTCCTGCATCCAGACACCCCCCCCCACCCCCATCAGGACTATCCTGGCCAGGAGGCTGGCTCCGAGGCTGCGCGTTCCTTCCGAAGCCTCTCCATCTGAGAAGAGCCCGCTAAGTCACCTTCACGCGGCTTCCCGGTGGTCTGTGAGAGTGCTGCACTTGCTTTCGGACATCCCACAGTCAGGCAGCTGCCCACAGACCTTCCAGAGCTTTGAGGACAAGACCTTGACAAGAGAGACCTTGGTTGCGGGGTCCCCGTGTGGTGAGTTCTCAGTGGANAGCCCCCACCCTGCTCCTGACCCGCCCCCCGCCCCCGGCATCACTGTCGGGAGTGGACGTCACCACCAAACACCGGAGTGGGGGACAGTGCATGGTGTGGGGCGCAGAGCCCGGGCACGGAGGCCCTCGAGGCACCGGACCGAGCCAACCGTGGACCGAGGGGCCCAGGGCCCCATGCCAGGGCTGCGGCCGTGTCTTCCCGTGCCGGCACCACTGGGGACAGAGAACGTCTAAATGCCGGTCTGCCCTTCCCGGTCATTGTGGAGATGTGTCCGTCGGGGGGAGGAACAGGGCGCACTGTCTTTAGCAGCTTGTAAGCTTCATTCACGACCGGAACCTACTGCCCCGCTGCGCTGGCGCGTCCGTGGCGCGCTTGCTCCGGGCCCAGCAAGGTTGGAGGCGGCCCGGCCCAGGTCTCCCTCCCGGCCCACGCGCTGCAGTTTGGGACTTGATTTTCCTAAGACGAACCCGCACGGGTGGGCTCTGCTGGGCCCCTCAGCGTCCGCTCTAGACCCTCCCGTTGCGTCCCAGTAATATCGCTCTTCTGCTCTCCTGTTCTGTGCCAGAGGTGATGAAATGTTTCCGTGGGAGGGTGCGGTCACCCCAATAACAAGACGTAGGGTGACGCGGTGGGACAAGGATGATGGGTCCCAGGAGCGCGAGGAAGGGTGGTGTTGGGTGCAGCCGCTGAGGCTGAGACCTGTGGCGTCTCCCCAGGATGAGGCTTTGTGTCCCCAGATGCACCTGCTCGCGCTGGGCTGGGAACGAATGTCCGTGCCCCCACGGGTGGCTCGCACCCGCCTGCAGATCTGACGGTGAAGGGGCTGAAGGGAGCTGCCTCCCACGGCCCCGGGCACCCAGGAACCACTGGCACTCTCGTGAGCGGAAGAGGGGGTGGCCCGGCGGGCTGGACACGCCGCCCCCATCCATTCAGGAATTTTCAAAGGCGGATGAGACGCCGACATCAATGCAAAGGGTATCTGCCCGCAGGAGTCACTGGGTCAGATAGAAACACACCTGGGTTCTTCCTTCCCGCGCGTGGGAGCACTCTGAGGCCCCTCCTGTCCCCGTCACCTGGGAAGACAGCGCCCTCCTGGTGTCTCACGCCCCTTCTGCGCCCTCCCGTCCTGCTCAGGGACATAATGAATGAGTCCCTATTCCTCTCTATGACGCAGCTCTTTCAGAGCTAAGTTAACTTCATTCCCAACGACTCACTTAGGCAAAAGCCTCCTCTTGCAAGCTTCCTGCCTCTTTGAAATGCCGTCCAGATGCTTCTGCAAAGCCTCTCCTCCTTTTCTGTGTCCGGTGTATTTATGATTCAAAATATCACTCCTGTCGTGGCTTAAGTAGACCAGGACAACCCCTCGAAGGGTGTTAACAATGCAAAGCAAATTCTTTAGTACAAAGTGTGTCTTGATCTCATTCTCCATGGCTGGCTCTGTGCTAGTTAACTAACAGCTTCATTTAATCGAAAAGAACATAGAGTCCTGGGGATATTTTAGACAAGTGGCTTGTCAGTCCCAATAGGCAATGGCTAAGCAAATGCTCGGATTCTTGTTTGTAAGGCGCCCTCATTTATGGAGCTTTGAAATAGAAACAGAAGCAGCGCGGTGAAGAGCTATCACCACTGAGTCAGGAGGTTTTAATCAGAGGCAAATAGACTTCCAGGCATCTGAGAAATTGTATGCAAAAACTCAAGGGTAGGTACACATATTAATCACCAATTTTACTTTATGCGGCAGACTATCATCTGCCCATCCAGTCCCCACCTGCTTTGTCTGCCTTGGACACAGAGCCTTTGTTTTACTGGGAAAAACAATGGGTCCGGCTACAAAATCCAAATTTCTCAGCCTCCTTTGCAAATAGGTGTGGCTGTGTCTGAACTCTGGCCACTTAGTTAAGTGGCATGTGTTGGATGGGGCGTTCAGGAAAGCACCTTAAAAGGGGGAAGGACTGGCACGCTCCCTCGTGCCCTCCCACCTTCATCCTTCTTCCTACCTGGAATGCAGACATGATGGCTGTGCTCCAGCAGTCCTCTTGAACCAGGGTGGCCTCACAGTTGAAGCCACATACTAAGGATGATGAAGTGGAACTTTAAAAGGAGCCTGGTACTGCCTTCTTTGGTTCTGTTTGTGCAAGATAAAAAATCATCCTTATCTTTAAGCTGGTGTCATATGACTTCTATTGTATGCCGTTGAACCTGATGCTAGCAGATACATCCCACTCAAGTGCAAGAAATGTTACATTCTTTTTCTTTCTTTTTAAAAAAGATTTTTTAATGTTTTTTATTTATTTCTGAGAGAGAGAGACAGCATGAGCAGGGAGGGTCAGAGAGAGAGGGAGACACAGAATCTGAAACAGGCTCCAGGCTCTGAGCTGGCTGTCAGCACAGAGCCCGATGCGGGGCCTGAGCCCATGAACCATGAGATCATGACCTGAGCCAAAGTCAGGCGCTTAACCAACTGAGCCACCCAGGCGCCCATATACATTCTTTTTCTAAACCAATGAAAAATGAAATTCAAATCCCACTAAGCTGACTGGTAAGGAATTCAGTCTCAGCCAGGTGCCTAGGACGCCGTGTGGGTGTCGGGGCTTCCTGTTCTACTGTCTGGCTCATCAGCATGGCTGCTAAGAGGCCCATCCAGAAGCAGGAAGAAATTACCCCGGAGTTTCTGGCCTGGGTGGGGGCACTGTCTCGGGCCAGGCATGCAGTGGGGCAGCCGGGCCCCTGGCACCCAGCACCTGCCGGGGAGCAGGCGACGGGGCTCAGGCCTGTTTGGGTGTGTGGCACGTAATGACCGTGTCCCAACAGCTTGTGTTGCTGCATTCAGAGCTCGGTTTTGGGTGTTTGCCATCTGATTACTGTGCCCGTCTGACTCACTCGCCTGTCTAGAGGCAAGAGCCAAGTCTGAAGCACAGGAGACTTAAATCACTCTTTTTTTTTTTTTTTGCAGGCAAACCCACCCGAAGGCCTTATTTTCTCTGAGCGGTACCTGCGGCCGCAGGGCAAGGGAGCCAGATGCGCCCTCCCGTGTCGGCCGCTTCAGCCCCATTTCTTCCCGTGCTAATGCATTCCCTTACAGGAAGGACAACTCGCCCACAGAGTGAGGTCGCTCCCACAGAGCACTGGGACACGCAGGACCTGTCATGGACGGGTCAGGAAATCACCTTGAACCTGAACTGTTGGATGGGGGACAAGTACATTCAAAGAGGAGGTACTGGATCTGCACAGACCGAGCCTGAGTTTTCAGACTCCAGCGGCCGCCCAGGTCAAAGGTCGGCGAGAGGGTCGAGAGGGGCCAGGAGCCCCCAGGAGAGTGGCCGCCCACTGACCCCATGCAGGGCAGGCGCCCTCCCTGCGTCATGTGCTGATTGAGGCAGTTGCAGGGGAAGGCGAGGGGGTTTCATCTCCCTCACGGAAGGGGCAGGTCAGGAGTCAGGCGGCGTGCAGAGGGGCCGTGGGGAGGGCGGGCAGGGTGGGATGGAGCCCAGTGCCCCTGGGAGATCCTGTGGGCGGGCACCTGGGCACCGTGCGTGTTCACGATGTTGGGCGGTTGGACGAAGGTGGAGAGGGCGCGCAGAGGTGACGCGTGGAGGTCGCTCTCGGCCGAGGCTGCGGTGCCCTGCCTGCAGCTGCTGACTCAGCTCTGTGTTTCTCTGATGCAGGATTCCCTGGGGTCTGAATAAGTCAGATCCGGTGTTCCAGAAGCTTCCCCAGAAGGTAACCTGGCCAGGAAGGCCCCTCCAAGCAGGCAAGTGCTGATGAAGCCTCAACAACAGGCTGCCCGGGAGCACAGAGGCCTGACTGTGGCATCTGTGGGTGTCCACCGTGTTAACGTGCCCCCCTCGGCGGGACCGTAGCTGGCGGCGCCTGGTCCCCCACCACGGGGTCGGGCTCCCGCTGCACCGGGTCGGCACCGGCCTGGCGGGGAGCCAACAGGAGGCGTGCTGAGGCAGCTAGCGAGCCAGGAGTCTGAGCAGCGCCTTGGCCTGTTTTATGTTTATTTGTTTATTCTGAGGGGGGGGGGAGAGAAAAAGCAGGGAAGGGGCAGAGAGAGTCCCAAGCAGGCTCTCAGCCGACAGCCCCCTGACACGGGACTCGATCCCACAACCGTGAGATCATGACCTGAGCCGACACCGAGAGTCAGGAGTCGGATGCTCAACGCACTGAGCCCCCCAGGCACCCTACAGGGCCTTGGTTTTGATGTGATTTACTTAATTGTCGGTTAACACATCTAATGTTTAATAGTAGCGGGCTTAAGGCTGGCGGTAAAACCCCGACAGTTTGACGAGCCGGCTCCTGGCTCCCCACCCCCCCCCACCGTCTTGACTCTCTTGTCCTGCCCGGCGCTCACACCCACACCCTGTCGGGTTCGTGCTGGGGAGGCGGCTCCCAGGCAGGCGCCCCGCAGACCCAAGCCCCCGGGGGCCGCGCCCGCACCCCGGCCTGGGGACCTCGCGGGTGCCGCCAGTGCTGTGCTGTGTTGCACCGTCAGCTGTGTGCCCCTCCTGACTCCTGAGGCCCCTCCCCCGCTGGCGGCTCCTTTCCGAGGAGCAAG
>NW_027529428.1:19319868-19345807 GCF_008692635.1 Crocuta crocuta | reverse complement strand
TGCCTGGCACACGCAGGTGCTGCCGCTTCCAGCCGTGAGCACAGCCACGGAGCCCTGCACGTGTGCCCTGGGCTCGGGACAAGTGTCAGCATGTGTGTGTGCAAGTGTGTATGTGTGTGCGCATGTGTGCGTGCGAGCTTGTATGTGTTAGTGTATGTGTGTGTTTGTGTGACTGTATGCCTGCGAGTTCTGCGTGTACTGTGTGACAGTGTGTGTATAGCCATGTGTGTATGTTTGTATATTACGTGAGTTTGTGTGTGTGCTTGTGCAACCGTGAGTGTGTGTGTGTGTGTGACTATGTGTGTGACTATGGGTGTGGCCAGGCGTGTGTGTGAACGTGTGTTTGTGTGACTATGGGTGTGACCGGGCGTGTGTGTGTGTGTGTGTGTGTGTGTGCGCCTGTGTGTGTGAACACATGAACTCTGTCTGGGTCTGGGCCCGGGGCTGGCTCAGGCTTGGCTGGGGCGCTGTGAGAAACGGAGCACTGCAGGATCTTGCAGCTCAGGAGCAGGGCGTGGGGGTGGCCGGGAGCCAGGCAGCACCCCTGTCGCCCGGAAAGGGAGCAGTGACCCCGCACTAGGCAGGGAGCCTGATCTGC
Organism: Crocuta crocuta; assembly: GCF_008692635.1. Lineage (NCBI taxonomy): Eukaryota > Metazoa > Chordata > Mammalia > Carnivora > Hyaenidae > Crocuta > Crocuta crocuta. Next base: position 19,345,209 of record NW_027529428.1, on the reverse strand, counting down.
AGAGAAGGGGGTCGGGCTGCGTCGGCCGTTTCCCGGGGTCTTCAGGCAGCCGCTCGCCACATGAGAGCCACTGTGGTTGGCTTCCAAGGGGCTGGGGGTCAGGAGGCCGTGTCTCTGGAGAGGGCGCCGACCTCTCTGCAGGGAGGGGGCGCGGCACAGAGGAGATGGGACCAGAGAAGGGGGCAGGGCCCGTGCTGAATCCCACCCCACGCACGCCTGTCCCACCTCGGGGCGTCAGCTCTGTTCCAGGATGCTGTCCTTGCTCAGGACCCAGGGGACCCTGGCGCCCAGCTTCGCAGCTGCCTTGCGGGGAAGGGACGGGCTCCCCACTGTGCACCGTGGTCCTGGTTGAAGGTGCGTGTGCCACAGGGAAGGAGACTCTGCCTCTGGCCTCTCGGCAGGGTGGGGAGGGGCTGGAGGGGTGTGGCTGGAGGGCCCAGCATCGCCGGGGTCCAGAGCTGTCCCCTCCGGTCCTCAGGCCCTTCCCGAGATGCCCGAATCGCATTTTGTAAATGCCTCTCGTGCTGGCAGGAGCGAGGAGGGGCCGTGTGCAGATCCGGCCCCATCAGACTCCCGTGCTGTGGAGGGGCCCTTGGTGTCCCTGCACGAGACGCGGCCTGGGCGTGGCCTGTGGTTTCGGTCACTCAGCTCAGCTGGGGCAGGGAGGGGGGTGGGCCATTCGGAGCCTGCGAGGGTGCTGGCGTGACAAGACTTTGCCCCAAATCCCATCCGGACAGGGATGGACAGACAGAACCAAGAATTCCATGGGCCCAGAGATGCACCTGATGCTTTACCACCTTAACAAGAACGAGTGCTGAGTGCTTACTGCGTGCAGGCACGTGACCTTACATCCCTGGAAAACAGAAAGGCCGTTAGTGTCCCCATGGCCCACACAGTGCCCCCAACACAGGAAATCAGAGGAGCAGGCTGGCGGCGGGGGGATGGGTGTCACCTGAAGGTGGCCCCTTTCCAGAGTTCCCCATTGGGACCTCCGGGGAGGGGCACGGCCTCGGCATCGTGACCTCAGAGGGTCGTGGGGAAGCGCTGCTCTATGTGCCACCACGTGGCAAACCCGCTTTATTCCAGCGTGAGTTGTCTGTGGCTGGCTGAGGGCGCAGGCTGCAGGGGTCCTGCCCCGTGCCCCTCCCCCCCCGAGCTGGGAAAGGCCCCCCAGCCCTGCCTGTAACACTCTGGGGTGCTCTGGGCTTTCTTCAGCCCTCCTTGGGGTCAGTCGTCTGAAGGTTTGCCCGTGCGGGCTTCGTGGCTGGGGGAACCTCGATGAGGTCAGCGTGCCCTTGAACCCACTCCCGCTGTCCAGAACCGGTGACAGGGAGCTGGGACCGAGCTGTGGAGCCGCTGCACTTGGACCCGATTCTCGGACTCTCAGCAAAAAACTGTCAGCGCTTGGTCACACTGTTTGTTTTGTTCCCAGAGGGAAAGGAACAGAACATACAACAGAACAGACCTTAGGGACAGCTGTGTCATTTGGGACAAAAACAAGCTGTTTCTGAAACCTTCAAGGCTCCACGATCGTGATTTGCAGGGAGTGCCGTGCTCCGTCCCTGTCTTCTGGGTGGAGAACAGTCCTCCAGCCCTGCCTTCCCCGGCTGGGGGCGGGGGCAGCTGGCAGGGGAGAAAACGCATTTTAGATGCTTAATTTATCCCCGGGTTACTGATGGCCCCCTGTGCGGGGACGGTCAGCTGCCTGCCTGGTGGCACATCCTCCTCTCCGTCTTTCATATTTTGTTCTGTTCCGCTTATGTGTCTTCTCCCAGCTCCCTCGGGCCACTGCCCGGCGGGGGTCCCCACGCAGGGGCAGGGCCGGCTGGGGTCCCTGGGTCCAGAGTGGCCCTGGTCACGGGATGGCCTCACCTTCCCCTGTGAGTCCTGCCTTTCCACCCTGAGTCCTGGACGTTCCTCGCGTGAGGGGCTCGGCAGGAGGGTCCCTAAGGCTGGGGCCTGGGCGCTGTGGGGACGGGCTCCAGGGCTGGGACTTTGGACCCTGGAGATGTGGGCAGGACACGGGGAGGGGTGGAGAGAGGCGGGCTGAGGCTTCCCAGGCCGCGCAGGGCCCCTCTGTGATGACGGATGGGAGGGGAAGCTTCTGGGGCCTGCCAGGCAGTGGGGACGGCTGGGGGCTGTCTTCCAAAGTCAAGCAGGAGACACGGGGGCTCCCCCGACGGAACGGCAGACACAGCGCCCCGTCTGCCGCTGCGCTGCTTCTGGACCATGGCTCCCGGTTCTCCAGCACCGGCTGCCGCAAGTCCGATGACCCGGTTCAGTTCCGACACTGATTAGAGTTAGCACAGCTTTGCAGGTCAAGGGCTCAGCGCCGCAGGCTGTGCTCTGCGGATGCCGGTCCCAAGTCCAGGGGCCACCGTTCTGATCCACCACCTGTAGGTTCAGGGCTCCCAAGCTGCTTACCTGGGCTCAGGGGGTCCTGACTGTTTCTGGTTTGTGGTAGGGGATGGAGCCGGAGCCGGCAGGATGGAAGAGAGGTGTGGCGGGGATGGGGTGGGGGTGGCGGGGAGCGGCCCAGCCCTCTGGGGCACACCCCTGCTAGCACATGGGTGCACTCACCAGCGAGGAAGCTCTCCGAACCCTAGAGTTGAGGGGACTTTCTGATCATCACGTAGACATGATTGACCAACTCGTTGGCCATTGTCACGTAACTCAGTATCCACCCTCTCCTGTGCTCATTTCTTGTTGTACCACAGCGCTGCACCCAACCAGGGATCGGGGGCCAGGAAGCATGAGAACCCCCTTGCCACCTGGAGCCTGAATCATCCCCAGGGGAGTGTGACCCAGACAGACACCTGCAGGGTTGAGTGCCCGGGGGGGGTGGGGGCAGACGCACCGTCATTTCCGAGGGAAGCAGACATCACAAGGGGTAAGGAATGCCGGGAGGGGGAGGGGGCTTGCAGCCCAGCTCCCTGGGATGGGAACAGCGGCCCTTCCTGCCGTCTCACAGGGATCCTCAGAGCTGGCCCCCGCCCTCCTGTGGGCCCGGCCATGTCTTGGCCTCCCCCAGCCCGGGACTGGACTCTGGGCCTGCCCACACCTGCCCTTAGGTGGCTGAGACACCTAACTTGGAGGGCCACCCAAGGAAGGCCACCTTGAAAATTGCTTGGGTGCCAGTTCTTAATCTCTGGTGGCCAGTGGCATACTAGTACCGCGTGTGTGTGCATGCGTGTGTATGCATGTGTGTGTGTGTGTGCATGTGGAAGTGTGGAGGCACCTCATTTGTGGTATTTGCCAGTTTCCATGGAGGAAATCCTCCTCCGTGGCCCAGGGCTAGCTCCCAGCTTGTGCCACCAAGCACTGAATGGGGAAGAGGTGTGTGGCAGTGACTCTCTGCGCCGGACAGACCCCACATGCACGGATGACCTGAAGACCACAGGTGATGACAGCTGGTGATGGTTATGAGTATTTATTACCTTGGATCTTAATATAATTTGTTTAACTGTAAGTGTATACATTTTAATTTTTACCAATGGCCACACCCAGAGACCAGACCCCGTTTGTTAGCGGTCGGCTCCAACAATGGATACAAGCCAGCCCGAGCTTCCATGGGGTTTCCCTGCTGGCCGTGAGGGCCGTGCTCTGTGGCTGGAGAACCCCCAACCCTGGCCTCTGCCCTGAAGAAAATGGGGGGCTGGTGGGAGGTGAGGGAGACTATTTCTCTGGGGCCCCCAGGAGACATTTGCAAGGGAGGGGTGGGGGAGCCCATAGGGATCTGGCAGCTTTGGGTGCGGCTTAGTACTTAGCTGGGAAACTGGCCTTGGGCGGTCATAGGTGAGGTCCCGCATACAGTTTCAGGTTTTAATATGATGGTAGTAATTTGTACTCTCCATTGCTTATCCCAGTAACAGTGTTCAGAGGAGCAGAGGGAAGCCTTAGTTTTTCCATCCACGTAAAGGTATGTGTGTGTGTACTCAATCACGTATGCGTGGATGTGTGTGTGGACGCATGTGTGCATCTCACGTGGGACCTCGTGGGCATGTGAGACAGAGCCAGAGAAGGCAAAACTGAATCACTTTGTGTAGGAGCGTGTGCGGGTGACAGGGAGGGGCTGGTGTCAGGACACGCTGTTGGAGAGTCCGAGGGGAGGGAGGGGTGGGGCGTGGGTGTGCCCGTGGGGTGCCTGGGGCTTTGTCACACGTCGTGGGTGGTGGTTACAAGCCAGTTTGCCTGGTGGGACTTTGTTACGTTTCATGCTTGCTTTATGCAGCTTTCTACCCTTACATATTTAACATTAAAAAGACAAATATTGGGGCATCTGGGTGGCTCAGTTGGTTACAGCCTCCGACTTCAGCTCAGGCCATGATCTTGTGGTTTGTGAGTTTGAGGCCCATGTCGGGCTCTGTGCTGACAGCTCGGAGCCTGGAGCCTGTTTCAGATTCTGTGTCTCTCTCTCTCTGCCCCTCCCTTGTTCATGCTCTGTTTCTTTCTCTCTCTGTCTCTCTCAAAAGTAAAGATCAAAAAAATTTTAAAAGATAAATATATGCATTCATATGTATAGTGCTTTTACGTGTGTGCAGTCTGTACACACACTATAAATCCACTGACTCTTCCACGTGAGTTGGCCAGAGGTCCTGCGGTGTGGCTCTGCAGGCATAACCGGTCTGTCCAGGCACGCCAGCCTCTTGCCTCACCACCTGCTTTGANATCCTGCCACTCACAGAGGAAGTCAGAGGGGGCTTCTCAGAAGAGGAAGTGGCTGGGCTCAGCATTGCCGTGTGCCTCCCCAGCTGCAGGGTCATCTGGAGAGCTTGCGAGCTCTCCAATCTCAGCTGGGCTGCCGCTGCCCGGCCTGAAAGTGTCTGAAGTCTGGAAAGTGCGAGGGGGTAGGTTGGGGGCGGCTGCGGCCCTCCCGGCAGGTGGCCCAGGGTGCCCAACCCCCGGGGAGGGGCCAGCGGGGCTCCAGGGCGAGCACCGGAGAAGGAGCATGCAGTCTGCAGCCACTTCCTGCAAAAGGCTCTGGGGCAGAGGCAGCCGCCGGCTGGTTCCCGTGTGGGTAGCGATGTTCTCGAAAGCACGCGTCCCCTTTCTAGGCCTGGCTGCACCCCGTGTCCGGGGCCTCCTGCCCAGGGAGTAAAGATGATTGACAAGGACCATGAGTCCCATGGAAACTCAACAGCTGGCTCAGATCCGGGAGTCGTGTTGGAGCCCCCAGTGCGGGTCCCTGGGAGCCCCTGGGGCGGCCCTGAGCTCCCAGCTGATGTCGCTCACCGGCCACCGCGGTGTGGCACGCACGGGCGGCCCCGGAGACTTGGGCCCACTGAAGCCACGTGTACACCTGGGTCTGCGGTTTCCGTCTTCCTGATTGTGACCTGTGCGGCCAGGTTTTCCCGAAGGCCAGCCCAGGGCTGCTCCGTCCTTTGTCTTAGAGGCAAAGTGAATCACAGTATTCACAAGTGCGTTTGTTAAAGAAAGTTTTCTGGCTGGTTGACATCACCTGTGATTTGAAGGCGAATGATTTTCTGCCACTTCCTCGTCATGTGGGCCAGAGTTTTGTTTGGCTTCTGGATGCAGAAGGGAACCTATTTATATGAAGTGCTGCCTGGGATGTGCCCCCATTTCTTTCTTTCTTTTTTTTTTTTTAATATTTTTATTTATTTCTAGGAGAGATAGAGAGAGACAGCGTGAGCAGGGGAGAGTCGGAGAGAGAGGGAGTCACAGACTGAAACAGGCTCCAGGCTCTGAGCTGGCAGTCAGCACAGAGCCCGACGCGGGGCTCAAACCCACGAACCGCGAGATCATGACCTAAGCGAAAGTCGGATGCTTAACCGACTAAGCCACCCAGGCGCCCCTCTTTTTCTTTTTTTAATTAAATGTTTTTAATGAAATGTTTATCCACTTTAGAAAAAAGAGTGGGGGGAGGGGCAGAGAGAGGGAGATGAGGATCTGAAGCAGGACCCTGAGCACAGAGCCCGATGCAGGGCTTAAACTTAAGAACCTCAAGATCATGACCTGAGCCGAAGCCGGATGCTTAACCGTCTGAGCAAGAATTTCTGTGAAATTCCTTGTCCCTTTATGCAAGAATTTCTGTGAAAATAATACAGGATAAACGGTGGTTCTTAATGGATCTTTTACAGAATAACGTGATTTCTTACTTGATTTGTGGTCACAGGACTTATCAGGGTCTTGAAAGTGTGTTAGGGTCTGCAGGCCGTGGAGCCACGTGTCGGCCACTGTCTCTTCTGACTTGAACTTTAAGCACTTTGCACAGAAAAGAGCAGGCAGGATCTTCCTCGTGGATGCAGACAATTGTCACGGAATGCAGCCCACATTCTCCTCAACGTGTTGTTCCCAGAAGCACTATGAGCTGCCTTTCAACCCCGCGTTCCCACGTTATACCTTCAGTCAATATTTAAAGGCCTATTTGTGTAAATATCAGGAACCGTCAGGGCCCCGCAGCAGCGGAAACCTGACCGCCCCCCCCCCGCCGAATGGATCATGACAAACGGGCACTGGCCAGAATAACAAACCAGCTTCCTGGAACACGCTCGCTCTGAACCGTCAAGAGAAGCCCTGGGAACGTCAGCCTGACCTCCGCCTCCTTGTACGCACGGCCTGACCTTTGAACGCGACACCGGTGCAGACTTCCTCCTGCGCCCCGGCTGGCTGTAGCTCCCTGTGGTCACTGGAGGGCCGAGCTCCGGCTCTGCAGCCGAGGCTTAGGAGCCCGGGGGTTCTGCCCGTGAACCACCGGCTCCCACCTGGTGTAGCTTCACCGAAGTAAACTAAAATAGCGGCTCACAAACATAATGAAAGCTCTTGCTTCCTTATATGGAATTAAAGATACACAGAGGAGAGGGAACAGCCTGATTGAAAAGACAGGACCCTCATGGTGTTCATATTAATAACTAATAGTAGCAATAATAAAGATAGAACTCCGGGAAAATGGACAGGCTCCCCATCTCCTGCTCCAGGTGACATAATCCATCCGGACAACGTAGAAGCCATAAGAGTGGGCGTGTGTCTGGGGGCGGGTTCCAGGCAGCAGAGAGAAGCCTCTGACTTTTTAACTTTTTTTTTTTTTTTTGGTGTTTTGCATTAACCGTGAACCTGGGGGCTGCTGTCACGATCATTTCCCACAGGGTCCTGGCTCGTGAGTCCTTCTGACCCCAGGGCCACTCTGGGTTTTCTGTGACTCCATCAGGACAGACAAGACGCTGGAACTGTGCACCCCTGTCCCCCTCAGAGCTTTCTGGTGGACCGTCCGGGCCGCACGGCCCTGCAGCTGCTGCCACAGGCACAGAGGGGCCCTCAGCTTCTGTCATAAGAGTCATTCTTTAGTAAAACATTTTCATGAGGAAACAACCAGATTTCCAACAATGGTGGAAAAGAAAAAAAATAATTTGTCTGGATGAGGAGCCCCGGGTGTCACCCACGCCCTTGCCCATCGCCTGTGCCCCTTACCACCTGCCTTTCCTGCATCGGCACGCCCCTCCCCGGAGACACTGTGGGTGCTACGTGCCCAAACTCCCGGTGGTTTGGTCCGGGGGCCTCCTCCGCGTGGCCATGGATGCCGGAGCCAAGCGGGCGGGTGGGCCTGCGGCACGGGACGGGGATGCGGCCCGAGACTGAACCGGTACCTGTCTGCCCTTCTGCTGGACACTGTTACCATGGAAACCTGTGGCAAGCTGACCGAGAGCCTGGCCCGCCGGGCAAATGAATGCCTCCCTCTTCCTGCTCGCAGTGGTCGCGCTACATTGTGCTGGTGTCTTTCTGCCGAGGCGACGGGGGCTGCAAGAAAGTCAGTGATGACCCCGTCCCCACGCGGCACACAGACACCCCTGTGTCTGTCAGTAGGGCCGGCTGTGCGGCAGCACCCACAGCTGCGGTCCCGCTGCGGCTGCCGGCTCTGAACAGGTGCTGTGTTTCAGGACCCAGACCCCAGAACCTGGATTTATAGGGGTGGGGGCAGCTGCTTAATTTGGGGCGGGCTGTATTTCCTCTGGGGAGCGGTGCCTCACCGCAGATATAGGAGCATTTGAAACCTTATCCATGCCCAGAAAGTGCTGCCCGCATCTGCCTTTTGCTGGGGGCCGCAAGTGCCGGGAGAGGGATAAGGAAAGGATTTAGGCCACTTGCGTCAGCTTTTGGACCAAAATGTCGAACAGACCAGGCCGGTGTGTGAACTTCTGGAGCGTCAGGAATGCAGGAGCTGAGACTCCAAGAGCTGACGCGTCGCCCAGCCAAGCGTTGCTAGCCCTCTGCCAGGCTGGAGGGAGGACACACAGAAGCAAAGAGAACCTTGCCTTTCCTGCTCAACTTCACATCACGCAGCACATTGGCTTAAAAATATCAGCTGCGAACATTGCCATGCAAATGTACCTCCCAAGAAAAACACTGTGGGCAGTTTCTATTCTGGGAGAAACTTGTGGTGGGCTAAAGCCTCAATCAGTGCTACGCATCATGATATTTAAGTCGACGGGAGTGTTTGACTAGCAAAAAGATAGCATTCTGCAAATATTTCCCTGTGCCTGCTCGTAGGGCCTCTTGGCGAGGTGTGATTCATGCCACTTGGAATATGGTCGACCCTCCAATCCTGTGGGTTCCATCTGCCTGGGCCAATTTATGCACAGATTCTTTTGGATAAATACAAGACAGTATTATAAATGCATTTTCTCTTCCTTATGATTTTCTTCGTGTCTTTTTTTTCATCTAGCTTATTTTACTTTGAGAATACAGTGTATAATACATAGACCATACAAAATATGTGTTCATCGACTGTTCACACTATGAGTAAAGCTTTTGGCCATAGGCTATCAGTAGTTAAATTTGGGGGGAGTCAAAAGTAGGTCTGCGTAGGCCAAAGCTGTCTTGAGAAAGAAGAACAAAACTGGAGGTACCACAATCCTGGGCTACAAAGCTGTAATAATCTAACCCATATGGTGCCAGCACAAAAATAGGGCCATGAATCAATGGAACAGAATAGAACCCACAGAATAGAACCCAGAAATGAACCCACACACTTTTGGGAAATTAATCTATGACGAAGGAGCCAAGAATATACAGTGGGGAAAAGACTGCCCAACAAATGGTGTTGGGAAGACTGGAGGGCTACATGCAAAATAGTGAAACTGGACACTTTCTTACACCATACATGAAAGTAAACTCAAAATGCACTAAGGACCTAAATATGAGACCTGCAACTATAGAGCTCCTCAAAGAACACATAGACAATAATTCCGTGTTATATTTCTGGGTTTGGCTCTTGAGACAAAGGAAACAAAAGCAAGCACAAACTATTGAAGCTTCACCAAAATACAAAAGCTTTTGCACAGCCAAGGAAATCATCAGCAAAACAAAAAGGGAACCTATTGAATGGGAGAACATACCTGCAAATGATATACTCAATGAAGGGTTAGTATCCAAGATATATAAAGAACATATACCACTCACACCAAAAAAAAAAAAAAAAATCAATTAAAGAATGGGTAGAGAACCTGAACAGATATTTTTCAAAAGAAGACATCCAGATGGTTAACAGACATATGAGAAGACGCTCAACGTCACTCACCATCAGGGAAATGCAACTCAAAACCACAATGAGATACCACCTCACACCTGTCAGACTGGCTAAAATCAACAACACAAGAAACAAGTGTTGGTGAAGATGTGGAGAAAAAGGAACCCTCTTGTACTGCTGGTGGGAATGCAAACTGGTGTAGCCGTTCTGGAAGACAGTATGGCAGTTCCTCAAAATATTACAAATAGAACTATGATCAAGTAATTCTGCTGCTGGGTGCTTGAACAAAGAAAATATAAACATTATTTTGAAAAGATACAGGCACCCCTATGTTTACTGCAGTGTTATCTGCAATAGCCAAGATATGGACGCAGCCCAGTGTCCATCAAAGTATGGATAAAGATGTGAGCAACATACATATATATACACACACATACACATACACATATACACCTTCTTCTGCATGTATACATATGTAGAGGGTATTATGCTAAGTGAAATAAGTCAGACAGAGAAAGGCAAATATCACAGGGTTTCACTCACATGTGGGGTCTTAAAAACAGAACAGACACTTAAACACAGAGAACAAAGTAGAAGTTGCCAGAGGGGAGGGGCTGGGGGCCTGGGTGAAACAGGTGAAGGGGATTCGGAGGTTCAAACTTGCAGTTATAAAATAAATATGTCACCAGGATGAGAAGCAAAAATAAAAACAGAAAAAGGAAAAAGTTATACTTGGAGTTTTGACTATGCAGGTCAGCGGCCTAACTCCTGAGTTATTCAGGGCCAACTACGGACAGTTTTCTTTGTCTTTGCTTTCTTTTTTTAAGTGTATTTATTTATTTATTTTGTGAGAGAGACGGAGAGAGAGAACCGGCTTCCGTTGGCTGTCTGTCCACACGGCCCAGGCTGACCGCTGGGGCTCCTGCCACCCTGCCCGCATGCTCCGTCTCCTGATGCCCTCCCGCCGATGGCGGCCGCGTCCTTCTCCTGGCCTCTGCGCTCACCCCCACCCCTATCACCCCCGAGCCCTTCGAGCTCCCCCTGCAGAGTATGCTGGGACCTGCCCGCTGGCACCTCCCCAGCGCGCCTGATTTCCGCACTGCACTCCTTCGCTCAAAATCCAGCACAGTCCCCTCACAACACACCCACGAAGCTGGCTCCCCGCTTCTGGACCAGCGCACCTGCCCCTCTTACCGCCGCCTGCACCGCTCCTGCCACCCCCCTGCCCGCTCCCTTTGCCCCAGCCCTTCCCCAGCGGCTCTGCCCGGGCGCCCCTTCCTGTGCTCGGGCAGGTGTCCCGCTTCCCCCCTCCTTATTCGGCGTGACCTGCCCCCCCCATCCTACTACAGCACTTCTGTCCCCAGCGCCCTGGGCTTCTTGCGTGGGGGACACGTGTCCCGTGCAGGGGCAGCTCGTTTCTCCACCCCTTCAGCTGGGTCAGGTCTGTGGCTGCTTGGGCCGATACAAGACAGCAGAGGTGAGGCCGTGGTGCGTCCAGGCTCAGCCATGAGGAGGACGGGAAGCTTTTGCTTCCTCTCCAAGGACCATTGGCCCGAGGAATGACCTTTCCCGGAACCCGGCCTCCTTTCCGTGGAAGCTCCAGCCTCATGCAAAGGCCACTGACGTGCCTCCCCTCGACGGCCCCCACGTGCAGCAGCCGTGGGAACGGCCCTGACGGACATCCAGTCCAGGGGCCCCTGGGCACCGTGGCCCCGTGATGGTACGTGGAGAACAGCCCAGCTGAGCCAGGTGACCCACCGAATCGCCAGAGGGGATAATATTGCTTAAAACAAATTTTTTAATGTTTATTTATTTTTGAGAGAGAGACAGAGTACAAGCGGGGGAGGGGCAGAGAGAGGGAGACAGAATCCCAAGCAGGCTCCAGGCTCTGAGCTGTCAGCACAGAGCCCGACACAGGGCTCGAACTCATCAGCTGTGAGATCACGACCTGAGCCAAAGTCGGATGCTCAACTGACTGAGCCCCCCAGGCGCCCCAATATTGCTTTTTTAGCCACCCCAAGTTTTCAGATGTGGGTTGTGCAGCCATAAGTGATGTGAATACTATGTCATTTGTGTTCATTGTTTATCACCCGTGGCCCTTGCTGTCCTGCCCACAGCGAGGATGTAACTCCCACAGGACAGTGGCACATGCTGTGCTCACGGATGTGTCCCCGAGCACCTGAGTGACTCCTGCAGGTGTTTAATGGGTTTACTTGTTTATGGAATGACAGGTGCACTATTAGTCTGAACTCATAAGATAGATTCCCTGTATATAGACTCCCTATAATATTGTACCTTTTTTAAAAGTATGATTGAATACTAATTTTTTTCAAAATTTACCATGATATCTATATGCTATTTTACTTATTGAAGTGGGTCTTATATTAATACATTTCCTAATCTTATGTATCTAGTATATACCTGATACTCTCCCAGGGTTATACTTATAATGAGCTACATAGCTTGACCTTTCTTTTCTTTTTTTTGTTTTTGTAGGATTATTACATGTTTTTGTTTTTTTTTTATTAAAAGGGTCTATAGTGGTCTTCCCACTTTAGAAAAAGAGTTAGCTGCACGTTGTTGGAGCGTGCGGTTGCGGCCGCTGGCCTCACAGGGCAGGGAGCGCCCTACAGGGCATGAGAGTCTCTTGCTAACACCACAAGGGGCCTCAGGCCCAACGAGGGGAGTTTGATAGTAATTCTTGCTATAAGTAAAAGAAAAAAAGTTTGTTGTGAGTGGATTTTTTTTACTTTTATGTTGTGTAAAATATGTACATATAGCATTGGAAGGAGAAGATGATGATGACGATGAAGAAGAAGAAGAAGAAGGAGGAGAAGGGGAAGAGGAAGAAGAAGATGAGGAGGGGGATGGGAAAGGGGAGGGGAAGGAGGAGAGGCGGGGGAGGAAGAGGAGGAGGGAGAGGAGGAGGAAGGGGAAGACGGGGGGGAGGGGGAGGAGAGGAAAACGGGGCGAAGAACCGAGCAGCTCGCTCAGAGACAGCAAAGGGCAGAGCTGCAACTTGAATATTTCCTTGAATGAGCTGTTCTGGGAACGAGCCCTTCTTTGAAGATGACTTTTGAGAAGTGTCACAAATAATCCAGCTGCTATAAAATTACAGAATCACGTCCATTTCATTCAAAGAATTGTGCGGAGACAACACAAACCAGGACTCAGGAGAAAGGCTGTCCCTGCCCACGGCTCATCGTGCCCGTTTGGCTTCAGAATAAGGGAAGAGGGGCGCGTCCCCATGGCTCCCAAGGACAGAAGCTCTGGGGACGAGCCGGGAACCCTCTCCCCGTGGGGCCGAGCCGGGTGCTCGGTGGCTGCACCTCCTGCTTTTGAGCCAGACCGCCTGGGAATGAGTATTGCGATTGGCCGAGAGCGTTACCCCAGGGGCATTAATATCCAAGGCTTCGCTTCTACATCCACGCCATGGCGGTGGCCTGGTACCTCCCGCGGGACTGAAATGAGGTGCGTCCACAGGGCCCGCTCGGCCCAGATGCTGACCCCGCATAAGTATTGAGTAGCTCTTAATAATTTCAGATCTGATCACGGTTCCATTGCCCCACGCTTCCCACAAAGGTTAGGAACGGCACTAAAAGGGAGAGCGTTTTGATAATCTATCTGAGGAGCATTTAGGTTCTCTAACAAAAAATAAAAGTGCATATAACCCAAACTTCTGAATACATTTCAGACATTCAAATTCCATGTTAGCATCCTGTCGCTGAGTGAACTCAAGTCTCCGTCCCCAGGCTCCTAAGATGTGGCTCTCAGATTTCAGAAGGACGGGCAGCGGGACTCACTGCTCTGGAAGCTGAATCTGGAAAGAGTATCACGGTGTTTCTGCGCTTACGCAGAGCCCGGCTTTCAGTTCCTCCCTCCGTCTCTGCCCCCTGCTCTCAGTTCCCTCGGACTGTGTTTACCTCGTTCATCCGTATTTTATTCTCACCGGAAATGCTGTGTGTCAGCCATTCCTGGGGGCGGGGAGGGCCCCTCGGAGCCGCGCACGCGGGGCTCACACGTGCCGTTGCACCGCCGATGGGCCTGAGCGTCTGCCGCTGGTAGGTCTTAGAGCCTCGGTGATTCCAGAAGCTGTTTCTCCACCTCCTGCTTGGATGACGTCACCCTGGGGTTACGAAGCGCTGGTCTTCCCTCACGGTCCTCAGGGGATTTGTGATCTGGCTCTCCCATGTGTCCCGGGACAGGCACATCACACTTCCCGCCATGGCGCCTACCGGTCCGGGCAGGACAGAGGGCCCCACGGGCCGCGCCTCTGCCTGGCCATGGAGAACCCCTAGCGGCCGGTCATCCCTTCCTCCTTGTGAATTCTTGCCTCCCGGGTTCTAGCATCACTTGGTTCAAGCATCTGTAATGGCTCCCCTTGGCTGTGGAGTTTAGTGCTAATGTAATACACACCTAGCGGGTGTTCAGAACCATGTGGGCTCCACGTGGAGTGTTGTCCAGTAAGAAGCTTCAGCTAAGAAAACGCCAGCAGCAGGTGGACGACTCTGTCTTTGAGGTGCTGGCCCTGAAAGGTGGAGACGCACCAGCACGTGAGCCCAAGGGCCATGCTGTCCGGAGCCGCTTCCCTCCTGTGGGGCAGCTGGTGGCGGTGGGCACACGGGGCCAGGGGCCAGGGAGCGGCAAGGTCAGACCCTGAGAGCATTCTAGGGAAAACAGCCTGCTCGCTGGAAGTTTTCTGGTCTGCTGTCTTGGCTGGACGCCTCCATGATTGTGCCCCAGATGCGGTGGCTGGCGGCACTCCCTTTGGAGGACGGCATGCACTGTCCCCCTCGCGGGGACCCTCTGCCTTGCTGCACGCCCCTTTGTGAGTCTTCAGCTCCATGAGGTGGCTCTCAGCTGTTTTTACCTGCAGCACTTCTGACACCCGGGGTGTGTGTGTGTGTGTGTGTGTGTGTGTGTGTGTGTGTTTCACACCACATGATTCTCTATTCTCTGAGGACACAGCTGGGGCTCCAATAATTCAGCTCGACTCTGGCACTGCCTACCCGGTGTCAGCACTACCTGTCCAGCATGAGGGCTCAACCCCCTTCAGATGCCAGCCCTGTGTCCTGGCTCGTCGTCTGCAGTGACCAAGCAGCTGCAGAGTGGAGGTTCCCATGCCCCCACCCCAGATGTGATCATTTGCCAGAACAGCTCCCAGAACCCACGAAAGTGCTTTACTTGCTGTCATCAGTGTCTTAGAAAGGAGGCAACTCCATTGAGACAGACAGACAGACAAGATGTGCAGGGCAGGGTATGGGAAGGGGTGTGGGGCCCACACGCCCTCTCTGGACACCCCTCTCCTTGCCAGCACGTCTCTGGGTTCACCAACCTGGAAGTTCAGAACCCGTTGTTTGGGGCGCATCATGGAGGTTTTGTTACTCAGACATCGTTGATTACGTCATTGAGCACGGGCCATGGAACTTCATTTCTCCCTTCCCTGGAGGGACGTCAGGGGGTGGGGGGAGTGCCAGCCCTCTGATCAGCCCTTGCTCTTTCTGGAAATTTCCCCCGCCCCTCCTGAAGCTGCCTATTGTCTCATCCCTGTTTTCCCTCTGGAGAGTCTGGACCAGGGATGATGGCCACATGGAGATAGTTCTTACTGTATCACAGTCGCCTTCTGAAGATACTGAGCTTTGGGGCACCTGGGGGGCTCAGTTGGTTGAGCGTCCAACTTCGGCTCAGGACATGATCTCACGAGTTCATGAGTTGGAGCCCCACATGGGGTTTTCTGCTGTTAGCACAGAGCCGGCTTCTAATCCTCTGTCTCCTCTCCCCCTCTACTCCCCCCTGCTCACATGTTCTCTTTCTCAAAAATAAAAATAAAATAATACAAACACATGAAGATACTGAGCTCCTCCAGGTGTGACAGAGAAATGTCTCGTGTTAAGTTAGCAGGACAGTGGGGACGGGCCCCGATTTCTGCCACTCACTGTCAGACGTCCTTCTGAAGCTACTTAGCAGTTCTCATGGCTCATCTGCTGTGGTGGCCATGGCCGTGCCGTGGTGTGTCTGACTGAGCTGGCACTGAGCAGATGACCTGAACGTTGGAGGATGATTGCATTTCGCCATTGTCCCTGTCTAGAATGCTCTTTTCCTCCTTCATGTGGAGTAGATTGGGCTATTGCACACAGATATGCAGCTTTACCTCCAAACCCTGGAGTGAAGTTCATGTTCCTTTCTCAGGGACTTAGGATTGGCCACGTGTGTCCTCTGGCTGAGTGGCCGTGTGCAGGTTCCAAGGGGACACCAGCAGAGGCTCCGCCAGTCTCTGCAAGCCCCTTCGGGCACGTGCTATTTCTCACAGAGACAAGATGCTTCACTGAGTCACTGGCCCAAAGGGCATGAGAGACAGAACAGACCCAGACTCAGGCTGGAGCCTGGAGCCACGGCCAGCCAGTCATGGCTTCTTACTATCATTGGCCACTCAGGTGGGGTGGTTATTTGCAGTGTCGCTGTGGTAACAGCTGCCCAGTGTCTCTCTTCCTTGGCAATTCCTTCATGTCCCGGGGGAAAGGCCCCTTTCTCTGCTGTGGGCCCTGGTACAGCACCTGTTGATTCCCATTTATAGTTAATGCACACTTAGCATGAGAGGCTGAACAGGAGAGAACTTCCATCCATTCATCCACCCATCCATCCATCCATCCATCCATCCATCCATCCATCCACCCATTTAGCCCATCCATCCATCCACCCACCCACTCACCCACCCGTCCATCCGTCCATCCGTCCGTCCATCCATCCATCCACCCATCTATCCATTCATCCATCCATCCATCCATCCAACCATTCATCTCATCCATCCACCCACCCATCCATCCATCCATCCACCCACCCACCCATCCACCCATTCATCCATCTGTCCATCCATCCATCCATCTATCCATCCCATCCATCCATCTACCCATCCATCATTCCATCCACCCACCCACCCATCCACCCATTCATTCATCTGTCCATCCATCCATCCNCCACCCACCCACCCACCCATCCACCCATTCGTCCATCCATCCATCCATCACAGAGGCCTTGTCACAGGGGAGAGTTCTGATAAATGAATACATACTGTGAGATTATGTTATCAACTAATGTCCTTAGATACTCTTACTTTTCTTCTTTACTTTGTTTTGAGGTCTTAAGATCAAACATCCTGTGGATGTCTTTCCCAGAGACAAGCAGGGAAAGCAAGAGATGAGCTCTCATCCCGTGCAGGAGCCAGGGACGGGGAAGAAACTGGGGTCACTCTGAGTGCCGTCAGGAGGGTTTTGTGTGTTCCCATCTCATGCTGCCACAAAGCACTCCAAGCTGGCTGATGCATCTAATTGTGACTAAATCCACATTTGTTCCCTAAACAAACGACACTTCCAGAATACAGAAAATTGCTTTACATATGGCCATTATTAAAGTACCGTGAAAACTTGCCTTTGTTCTCTTGGATGTGCAAAGCCAATATAGCTTCTTTTTTTAGTAACAGATCAGGTGGTCCTTATGGGTTCCCATCTCACCGGGTAAAGGGGAGATGGGTTCTTTTTAAAGTTTATTTGAGAGAGAGACTGAGGGAGGGACAGAGAGAGGAGAGAGAATCCCAAGGGAGAGAGAGAAAAGGCAGCACAGAGCCTGACACAGGGCTTGATCCCACGTCCTAGGATCATGACCTGAGCTGAAATCAAGAGTTGGGCGCTTAACACACTGAGCCACCGAGGCGCCCCCGGGAGATGGGTGTTCATCATCGTAGTCAGGTTGCCCAGAAGAAAACTCAGATAGATGCAAGGCGGTGAGAGCAAGTGGCTTAATGGAGAGGCGACCCCAGGAAGGTGGGAAGGGCAGGTGCCAGGGGACTGTGTGCTGCAAACGCCTTAACCATCATGAGTCCTGGAGCTCAGCCCCATGGGGGAGCTCTGGGTCAGTTACCCCTCTGGGCCTTGGAGGGGCTGGGGTGTAGACCCGAGGACGTGCCCCCCTGCTGAGGGCTGCTCCCTGGCACTTTTGCCCCCTTGACCTGTGCTCAGTGAGCTCCGCCCCAGGGAGGGTCACAGCAAGGAGACCCCATCAGAGGGGATGACAGGATGCTCACAGAGCCTGGCACTTGTTCCTTACCATGCAGGTCTACAACATCACCATCCCAGTAGGTGAGCTGTGCCGTGTGGGCGAGTCTTTTTTGAGAAAGCGCTTCCAGATTTCCTCTCTTCTCCCTTCTTCTCTCTGATAGGACAGCGAAGCAGGTGCACTTTTGAGGGCTCCTGGTAAGGGAGGCAGGGCGTTGGGTCTGGTGCCCTTGAAATCCCGCCTGTTTTCTCCTTCTCGTGTGGCTTGTGCGTGGACGCTGGTCCCGCCTGCCTTCCCGGGGGCGTGTCCGCACCTCCCGCTGGTGTCCTTCATTCCCGCTTGAGGGCGGGGGCCCCCAGGCCCTGACATCCGGGGGCACCACTGGCTGGTCCCTGGGGTCCGCTGTGCTTTGCTGCATCCCCTCTCCAGGACACGCGGGACCCTCCGGGTGCCTTGGGGACACACAGGAGGAAGCAGGGCACTACTTTACGCCGGTTCATCTCTGAGTCATTATCCGCCAAAGCGACTGTTTCACTGCTGCACCAGGGCACCGGCCGGGGTTCCAGGTGGGGGACGTGTCCTGGATCCACGTCTTCTCTTTCAGCCCCCCAGCGCCTCCTCACATCCCTGAGGACCTCCGGAGGACGGCACACACTTGCCTCTCTGCCCGCGGACTCTCTCTCTCTCCCTCTCTCTCTGTCTCTCTCTTCCATCTCTCTTTACAGGAACCTGGAAAGATGGAGGTTGCTTTATATCCTGTCTTCTCTCCAGCTCTGGCTAATGCTAAACCTGAAGGCTGCATTGCCAAGGTCAGGCTCTCAATGCAAACTTAAAAAAAAAAAAAAGAAAAGAAAACCCTTGGCCTACAAAATGAATGTTTTCCTGCAAATCCTTTTCAGGATGCGGAGCATACGATTGACTTGTACCGCCTATCTGTCTGGTGGCAGACGTGACCATCCTTGAGGCAACGAATGCCTTCAGCAGAGAAAGACTCGGGCAGTGCAAGCCGATGCAGGCAAGATAACGGCATCCACAGAATGCAGCAGCTTTGTTCCCATCTCAGTGTCTTAATTTGATTTTTATTTATTTTTTAATGTTTATTTTGGGGGGGGAGGGGCAGAGAGAAGGAGACACAGAATCTGAAGCAGCTCCAGGCTCTGAGCTGTCAGCACAGAGCCCGACGTGGGGCTCGAACCCACAAACTGTGAGATCACGAACTGAGTTTTTTGTGTGTTTGTTTTTTTAAATGCAAGGCCATGGTCAGAAAAAAATTCACACGACTTTGCTGATTCTGTCTTCCGTTTCCTCCGGCCGTCACTTGGACTTTCTGCACAGTCAGGTTTGAAAGTGAGTAGCGGTTGGAATGCCAGCCTCCTTGAGAAAGAGGAAACCGAGTCAAGCTGGTTTACATAGGGCCCCCGGGCTCCAGCAACGCGGGCACAGCTGCGCCAGGGAACCACAGGACGCCCTTACCTCCGACTCGGTCTGTGCCCTCAGCGGCCTCCTCCCAGGCACCACAGCCAGACGCAGCACCTTCCGGAGGAAGAGGGGGGCGCTGTCTTGCGGCGCCCTCCCCCCAGCGCGAGGGCTGTGTCGCAGACCCTGGGGTGTGCACCCGGGCACCTCCTTTCAGGAGGGGCCTCACCTTCCAGCCGCCCGGAGCGTCGACTGACAGCGTCTCACCCCCACGCCCTCCCCAGGGACTGTATTTGTTCCGCGGGGGGCCATGTCTCTGCACACCTGCCCCTCCCCGGTGGGGGCCCTGCGACGCCCCGTCAGCAGCGACTGGCTCCAGGTCCTCACAGCTGGGATGGCACCTCCACTTCTCCTTTGCAGGCTGAGCGCTCAGAGCACTCCCCGATAAGTCTCTGCACAAAGCTCGACCTCAGAATCTCCCTTCCGCGAGACTCGCTTGAGAAGAATTAGCACGAGGAGTGGTCCTAAGATGCTGATTTACGATGCTGTTTTGGGTACAGACCGCCTGCCCGGGGCGGGCCTTGCCCGTCTGCCGCAGTGAGGCTCTGGCACATTGGGACTCAGCTGGGGGATCACGGGCCTCGGGGCAGAGAAGGCACCGCGGGCTTGTCATCAGCGTGACGCTGGGAACCAGGGCTTGAGCAGGTGGGTCCCGGCTCAGGGAGGGGCAATGGACCTCGGGGAGCGAAGCATTCATGGACATAGAGGTCATCTCCCATCTGGGACCGGACACGCTGGCGAAGGCCCTGGGAGCTGTGCTGACCGTGCGCGGGTTCCCTGAGGCTTGAACCGCGTCGGCATTAGGAGAAGGAGCAAAGGCCAGCGCGGGCGTTGCAGGAGGTGGAGCAGGGATCCAGAGGCTGGGAGGGGGCGCCTTTTGCACGGGCGTGAGGGCGGCCGGGAGTGCCAGCAGCTCATTATGGCCCATAGAAGAGTCCGGAAGGAGCTCCGTTGTCCGAGGCCGTGGGGAGTCCCCGGGTGACAGCACCGTCAGGGAGCTCAGAGGGGGCAGTTCTTCGCCACGTGGGCTCCGGAGATGCCACTACAGACCCAGGGCCCCCAAACGGAAGGGTCCAGAAATAGCAGAGACTGGGTGGGGTGCGGGGGTCAAGGCCGGGCAGGGCCGTAACGAGCAGCAAGGCTGGCGTCGGGGCTCTGGGCCNCGTGAGGGCGGCCGGGAGTGCCAGCAGCTCATTATGGCCCATAGAAGAGTCCGGAAGGAGCTCCGTTGTCCGAGGCCGTGGGGAGTCCCCGGGTGACAGCACCGTCAGGGAGCTCAGAGGGGGCAGTTCTTCGTCACGTGGGCTCCGGAGATGCCGCTACAGACCCAGGGCCCCCGAACGGCAGGTCCAGAAATAGCAGAGACTGGGTGGGGTGCAGGGGTCAAGGCCGGGCAGGGCCGTAATGAGCAGCAAGGCTGGCGTCGGGGCTCTGGGCTGGCTAGTGAGGGACGTCCTAGGGACGGGGCCGACGGGCCGCAGCGGCGAACTGCCTGGTCCGGCAAAAGAAACCAAGGTGAGTAAGGACGCGGCTGAGGGCAGCGGGCCGGGAACAGGTCACAGCTGCCTGCGTGGCTTCTGGATCAAGCCCATCGGCCGCCCCGGAGCCGGGCACTGGGGGAGAGGCCAGCTCTCTGAGACGAGGGACCCCCAGTCTGCAGTAAGCGTGCAGGACAATCATCTCCCGGGTGGGGGGCGGGCAAACTGGGGCCCGAGGGCCAGACCCAGCGAGGGCCTGCGCTCGCACGTCCTGTTAGAATGCAGCCCCCACAGGGCCGAGCTGGCAGGGGCCGTGTGACGGCGGAGATCACATGGTCCGCAAAACCCAAGCTGCACACTCTGGCCTTCACCGGGGAAGGTTGCTGGTCCCCGAGCCGACCCCTCCCCAGAGGGACCCATGGCAGTTTGGCCCATTAACTCCGGGAGGAGAGGAGCCCTGGCCGCCTGGAAGGCTTGGACCCGGGACCCGAATGGACACCAACAACCAGAACCCGAAGCCCCTTTGCGCCCTCCCCCCGGAGTGGGAGTCGTCGGCAAATAAACGGACTCCTGACCCGAGTCGGGCGCACTGTGGGGCTGCTGGGTCTGAAGGTCTGTCTGGGAGGCAGTTCTAGGGGCCCCTGAAGGGATCACCTTGAAACGGACGGTTGGCGGGATGCTCACGGCCCCCTCCGCTCGCAGGGCCAGCCGCGGGGAAGGCCACCTGTGACTGTCCGCCCCCGATGTGGGTCGAGACGGTAAACCCAGGGCGCCTGCCTGGCTCAGTCGGTTAAGCATCTGCCTCTTGATTCTGACTCAGTCCGTGATCCTGCAGTTCGTGAGCTCAAGCCCGGGGTTTGTCTGCACTGGGGTGGTGAGGAGCCTGCTTGGGGTTCTCTCTCCTCCTCGTTCTCTCTCTGGCCCCCAACCCCACTCTGTGTGCTGCCCCCCCCACCAAATAAATAGATAAACTTATAAAAAGAAGACAGTAAGTCTGACGAGATCACGTCCTGGGAGAAGGACAGATGCTGGAAGGACCCAGGGGACGCAGACGTGGTGACGAGCACAGACACCGGCGGCTCCTGGAGGATTCTGGAAGAACACCCGGCTCCGGCCAACGGTGGCCCGAGCGGAGACGGCTGTGGGGGTGCAGCGTCTTCACCAGAGCAGATGAAAACAGGCCCAGAAATGCCTTCCTCTCCCTCCCTGTCAGGAGGGAGGGGAGGGAGCGGCGCCATTCAGCAGAGCAAACACGCAGGCCCCCCGCGGCCGCGCTGGCCGCCCTCCCTCGCCGCGTCGCTCTAGAGAGACCAGGGTCACGGAAGCCTTCCGTGGTCTGCACACGGGTCTCCGGTGTCGGTGCTGTCAAGTGACCGGACTGGACAAGGAAGAGGTGACGGCTTCATGTTAGGGCCTCGGCAAGGCCCGGGGGCTCCAGAAGACGAAGGCAGACAAGCGAGTCAGACGCAGGGCGTGCATCTGCAGCAGTGAGATGCTTAAGGTTTAGAAGCTCTAGGGTCTGTCAAGAGGTCTCTTTAAAGTAGGTGGATTATTGATCCCCGAACTCTGCAAGGCTAAGAAAGCCCTCAAGGGGTTCGGGCCGAAGTATACGCCGTATCTGCGAGTGACTTGCTGGCCCGTGTACTGAGTAACACAGAGGGCTGCTGGCGGTCACTAAGGTCCAAAGCAGAAAGGGACAGTGCGGGTGGCCCAGGAAGATGTGCAAATGGCCTGAGGCTTATGCTACATAGCTCTCCGTGGAGCTGTATCTGGGGTGGGAAAAGGCGTCTTGTGGAGCTTGCAGCCGGCCACAAAGGCAGAAGGGACCCCAGGCCCCGCAGCCAGGTCATGCCATTTGCAGCAGACGTTTGTTACACACCATTCACAAACTAGCTCATAGGATGCTGCAGGGCTCTGCTTGGGTCTGTGATTTACCCCGTCAGTAGTGGGCCGTGGGGACAAAGACAAAGGCCATGTTTCTGGACCTGGGCATAGGCTGGGCCAGAAGAAACAAGCAGCAGAGTGAGCATGCAGTCTGGGCGCCCCGCCCTGGTCACCCCCACGGCTGCCTCCACCCTCTCCCTCGGCTCACGCCCACAGCCGAGGGAGAGTCCTGTGGTCACCAGAGGAGAAAGACTTTGATTCACGAATAGACTCACTGGGTGTGTGGGCTGGAGCCCAAAGCCAACTACCACGGCCCCCGACAGCCTCATCGGGGTGTCCCTGAAAGACGGTGGTGAGTGGCCACTCCCCCAGGGGTCAGAGTTTTGAGTAGTTTACCTGGAAATTGACCTTATGAGCAGAAAGAAACAGCTTGCAAAAATAGACACGGACTCACAGGCCGTTTTGTATGACTTGGCTTTGCGTCTGGTGCCTCAGGCAGAGTGGTCAGAAGACAGGGGACAGCAGACTGGAGGACAGAGGGACCGCCCACGCCGGCGACCGGGTGGCCTCTGAAGGCTCACCCCAGTCACACAGCGCCCCTGGGGTTGGCTGAGGTCTTCGTGAAGACGGCACCTCAGCTGAACTCCCCCGGAGCCATTCTGACTCCCGCACTTACAGCTGCTCTTCCCAAGAACATTCCTCAATAAATCACTTGCATATGCGTGTCCCTCTCTGCGCTCTTTTCCAGGGACCTCCTGAAGTCATAACTCGTGCTCGGAAAAGTCCCCAAGGCGCATCTCTCCAGCGTGGCTGGACCGAATGGAGTCTTGTGCCCATTCGTCGACCAGTGACCAGTAAGACTGGGTTCCAGGCTTGGATTAAACCGATCATTTGGCGGTGGTAGGGATGTAGGGGTCAACCAGATGGCCGCTCTCCATGGGGTGTCGGAAGTTGGTGACTGGCACATAGACCTCCCCAGAAACGCCTGCAGCGTTGTGTCTGCAGGGAGAGGGGCAGGATGGGCTGTTGGTGGCGCCGAGCCTGCCGGGCTTTCTGGAAGAACAGAGCGGCAGCTGGCGTGGTCAGTGTCCCATGCAGGCTCGCGCTGGCCGGGCCCTATTTCAGGAGCGCCGGGACACGTGCCTGAGCGTAGCGACGTGTCTAAGTGCTATCGTCACCCTCTATAAAAGTAAGCCTCACATTCTCAGTGCTTTCTTTTGCGAGGGAATTCCATTACATTCAATTTAAATGATCCCAGGCAAACCCAGGGCTCGGGGTTCCTTCTGAATGAGAACTTGACTCTCACATTAGGACTTGAAGGGCACAGAGCGGGCAGTACCATGTGTACCGTGGGACTCGAGTTCAGAGGGTGTAACAAGAGTTGTAGAAAAATAAAAGCGAGGCATCTGTGGCCAAGTGCATTCAGAAATAGCGTGGCTGACGGGGTTTCTAGGTTTCTCTTTTCCACGGGCTCCCATCGCTTCCTGTCCCACGCAGCCGGGGCAGGGGGGGCGGCTGCTGGTGACCTCGGGGCACCTCTGGTGGCTGCGGCTGTGTTTTCTTTGTACTTTGCAAGTGCTGCTCGTCAGCAACGCCAGGCACACACAGCCGGCGTGGGCCGGCCAGGCCGCTCTCCCTGCGGAGCACGACACGGTTGTGTTCTGCTCCCCAGCGTGACCAGCAGGGCCCCCGAGTGACAGAAGCACCCAGCCGCTACTTCCTGCCGGATGGCCGGTGTGTTTTCCCTTTCCCGGCCAGGAATCAGAATTAAAAGATTTGTCATGACGTTACACGCCTCCTGGTGTTCTCTCCAAGCGCAAAGGAGCAACGTGGCTGAGTCACAGGCGGCCTGACGAACTCCTGCTGACTGAGTAACCTCTGTGAGCGGGACCCTCGCTTCTCGCCGGGGCCCGCTTCCCGGAAGCCTGCCAGAGCCTCTATTTTAGGTGCATCTTGTTTCTATCTTGTGGCAGTGTATTCAATCAGGATATTCATAGTAAGGTGGCGAGTGCTTAAGAAAATCAACAACAGGTCTTTTTAAAAATTCATAAAGATTCAGTGAAAAGTGTGTTTACTCAACACACAGACCCCCCTGGATGGGAGATGCATTCTCAACCACGGATATTACTGTACCTGGATGCAATGAAAACGGAGTTATGTTAGGGACAGTTTTTTGGAGGCTCTGAGTCTTTTGAGTCCCTTCTGGTATTTTCTGTCCCTTCTTGCGCTTCTGTGAATTATTGCAAGTTTCAATGACTTCGGGAAGGAGAGAGGGTACGGGAGCGCCAGAGCGGCCACCCCCCAGTGGGGGTTGAGATGGCCGTCGGGAGGGACGACAGAGCAGGCTGTCACGGGCAGTGTGTGCAGAGGGAGGCCTGGGAGACAGAGCTAGCTTGGAGGAAGAAACAAGTGCAGTTTACTAGGAAGTTCCTCATCGCACCCCTAACCAAGTCATGGGAATAGCCCCCTGGGCGCAAGCCAGGCTACATGATCACCTCCAGTCGCCTCGTGCCCTGAACGCCACGTGATGCCCAAGGCACGGCGGGTCCTCTCGGATCTGGTCTCAAGATGTTATTTCAAGAACGGTCTTGTAACTTGACTGGCTTGGAGGTGGGGCGCTCGTGTGTCCTGGGCTCCCCCAGCTGTGCACCTGCTGGAGAGCGCCAATCAGAGCTCCCTCCTTCCTCTGGCTCACGCACCGTGGCGTCAGTGTGCCAAGGCCCCGCAGGGCTAGCACTTCCAGGCGAACAAGAGCCACACACCGTGAAAGCACAAAATGTCCCTGGGCACTGTCGCCAGAAAAACACAGTCCTGCTGGAAATGACAACGAAACGATGGTGAATGTTTTCAAGCAGACGGACATGAAGACCTTCCCAGTGTCGGTGAAGGAGCTGGGGACACGGGGCCTGGACGACCAGGTACTGAGTGTCCCAGGGCTCAGTGCTGGGATGTGAGCAGACAATCCCTACAATC
>NW_027529428.1:19295443-19319618 GCF_008692635.1 Crocuta crocuta | reverse complement strand
CTCCTGGAAGAGCAAGACCTGAGTGGTGTCCACAAACCGCACTCTGTAACCTGGATCTACAGACAGCCATGGGGTCATCTGAAGATTACCTTCCCCATATGTTTTCCCCTAATACTTTTTACAGGTTTAAAAGATAGTTCCAGAATAAAAAAAAAAAATCGAGTGGACAGTCTACGGAATCCTACTGTATCCTAAAATTTTACCAAACAGATATATGCCCAGTTGGCCTTGAGTCCCGGGGGTAAACTGTTAATGAGATGTCACCTTCTAGACAAGATGCCCATCACCAGGGAGCTCAGAGTGGTGCCCCCGGCGCGTGCCTCCGTGTGTGCACTGAATGTGTGGATGCCTCCATCCACGTGCTGAAGCCCAGCCCCCAAGTTAAATGCAGCCACAAGGGTGGCTCCTGATCCAATAGGATTAACATCCTTACAAAAAGAGACACCCGAGAGCTCTCTATCTCTCCGTGCTCACAAGAGAGGTCATATGAGCCCAGAGAACAAAACGTGCCTTTCAGCCTCTGGAACCACAAGAAACCACTCTCTGCTGTGGAAGCATCCAGTCTCGCCTCGGGGAGGTGTCTGCCGTGTGGCTGGGGCAGGTAGTGCAAGCGCACCTCCACGTGCTGCCTGGACTGCTAACGGTGACTCTACGTGCTCTGATCATACATTTGTCATTTAGCAATTACTTGCTGTGTGTCTGGCATTGTTGGCCACTATGGATTTTTACTTTTCTCCCTTTTTGTTATGACCATTCCTTCCGTTTTTTTAATTAAAATTTTTTTCTATGCTTATTTAGTTTTGAGAAAGAGAGAGACAGAGAGACAGAGCATGAGCAGGGGAGGGGCAGAGAGAGGGGAGGACACAGAATCTGAAGCAGCTCCAGGCTCCGAGCTGTCGGCGCAGAGCCCCACACGGGGCTCCATCTCATGAGCCGCAAGATCATGACCTGAGTCGAAGTTAGATGCTTTAACCGACTGAGCCACCCAGGCGACCCAGTTTTCCTCCCTTTCCTTGCTGGGTTCTGGGCCGTAATGGTGGGCAGCCCTGTGTGTTGCCGTGAGGACACATGTGGCGTCAGGCGGGCCGACGGGCTGTGGCTGAGGAAGGCCCACAGTAGAACCTGACTGCTGCTTGGTTTCCTGTGCTTCACTCTCTTGGGATTTCTCCAATTTGGGGGATTATATTTCGGTTTCACTGGACATGGGGGGCCGTGGAAGCTCTGGGTAAATGCTGATTGCCTGTCCACTGGGTGTACCCATCACCCACCGTATATTTGGAACCAGCCCGTCCCACTGGTGAACCTCGTCATGGGGTGCTTACGCCATAGGAATTGAAAGCACAGAAGGAAGTCTGGAGAGCTCACTCCCTGTGATACCACTTTTCTCCGTACTCACTTCACTCATTTGAGCCTAGAAGATTCTAGAACAGTCTACCTTGAGTGAGTGATACCTTGTCTCACTCATTACCTGCTTCTGTCCCAATGGGGAGCTGAGTGGTAGCTGGAATCAGGAGGCTGCCGTGTGGGCCATCGTGCCCATTGCCATGGAAACTGTATCCCCCTCCGGGGTCACAGGTGGCCTATTTCGCACTGTCGTGCAGTTCACCTTCAGGACTGCTAGTTACAGGGCAGCATGGACATCCCCGTCACATTTCTCCCCACAAGATGCAAATTCTCCTGGGTAGACGCCAGTGCTGCCAGAAGTTTTTCAGGCGTGGCTTGATCTTCAAAGTGGAGTCAATTTGCAGAAGGAGCCCTTAATCTGTGAGCATAAGCACTAATTTTCCCTTCTTTTATAAACACAGTCACAGGGAGGGTGTGATTACCTGGAAGACAGCAGTGCAGGTCGGCCCCACTTTGTTTAAGAAGCTGAGTCTGATGTGCAGACCTACCAACCATAAGTGGTTCTAAAATTAGACTCAAAAGATCTGTGCTCCATTCTAGAATCAGTGACTAATCTGTTTATTATGTTGGACCAGCAATTGAACTAGTAGTTTTTCCTCTCTTGATCTGCATCTAGATAAGGACTGGAGAGTTAGACCAACCTCAGACATTTAGTATAGAACAGGCACAAGAAGAACTGCTCCCTTGGGGCGCCTGGGGGGCTCAGTCGGTTGAGCATCTGGCTTCGGCTCAGGTCATGATCTCATGGTCCATGGGTTCAGGCCCCGCATCGGGCTCTGTGCTGCCAGCTCAGAGCCTGGAGCCTGTTTCAGATTCTGTGTCTCCCTCTCTCTCTCTGCACCTCCCCTGCTCACGCTGTCTCTCTCTCTCTCAGAAATAAATAAAAAACATTAAAAAAAATTAAAAAAGAACAACAGCTCTCACATCCATTATCATCAATAGAAATTTGTCACGTACAGCTTCAGGTACAGTTAATATATTTTATTAATTTATTATGTTTATTAAAATACATTTGTTATATTAATATACTAGTATATTTTCTCCATTCCTATGCCATCTGCCATTCCTCCTTTCAGTCTTCGCTCCCCTCCCATCCCACTCTCCCTCTTTCCATTGCTTTACTCAATCAATACATCTTTTTAAAAACTGTTTATTTTTGAGGAGGGAGGGGGAGGGGCAGAGAGAGAAAGGGAGACACAGAATCCCAAGCAGGCTCCAGACTCTGACTTGTCAGCACAGAGCTGGACGCGGGCCTCGAACTCTTGAACTGTGAGATCATGACCTGAGCTGAAGTCAGATGCTTAACCCACTGAGCCCCCAGGTGCCCGTCCATCAGTGTATCTCACGTGCCAGTTCCACGCTGGCCTCAGACAAACACGCAGGCTCACGTTGTCTTCCCGGCTGGGCTCATGACTTTATCAGGGAATCTCCACTTGAACATGAACTGTGATAGAGGCTGGGATGGAAGTTTGCACAGGGGCTGAGGGAGCGCAGCCGAAGGCCAGCCTGGGCAGGACTCGAGAGCGTCCGTGGGCTTGCTCGGGAGGGCTGCTGAGTGCTTTCGAGAAAGCCTCTGAGGACTGGATGGCCGAAGGGCCAGGAGGGGTCACGGTGTCCAAGACTGAGGAACAGCACCCGCAGAGATGCGGACCAGGGCACGACGTGTTTGGGACACACAGTGGCTCCTCGTGATGGAGCTCAGGGCCCAGCTGGATGTGGAGGAAAGGAGGCTGCAGCGACAGGTGGAAGTCAAGTCCTGAAGGGCCTGATTGCTTCCAGCAGGAAGTCTGCACTTTGCTGCAACGGAGGCCACGGAAGGACTTGAGAGGAGACGGTCATGGCCGCTGCTATGTTTGGAGACGTGGCCGGAGACGTGGCCCGAGATGTGGTCAGAGATGAGTTCGGAGAAGTAAGCGCTCCGGGAAACCTGCGAGGAGGCTGCTGTGCAGTCCCCACGGAGACGAGGTGTCAGCCAGGCAGCTCTGGTAGGAGATATGTCGCACATCGAGTCCACTGACCTCTGGGCCAGATGGGCCAAGAGAGGGAGGAGGGATCTGTGATGCTTTGAGCATCTCCTGAGGTTTCTTTCTAAGGAGCAGACAGCTCACACGGGGTGGTTTTAAAGGCCTTGACACAGCCCTCTTTCCACCCAGTGTCTTCCTCCTCAGACCCCCCGGGTGCCTGGAGGGCCAACATTGGTATTTCACGTCTGCGGGCACGTAAAATAGAAGCATCCCGCGGGGCGATCAGACCCTCAGAGGAGGCAGCGGGCCGCTGCAGGCGGCTGGGCACCAGCGGCTGGGCCACCTTGTACGTGGCCTGGGTCACCCCTTCTCCCAGCAGTCCACAGGATGGGACTCTGCCCCCCAGCACAAGGCGCAGACGCAGAGACCGGGAAACACCATCTGGTCTAGACACACAAGGCCCTCAAGACAGTCCGAAGTCTGAAAACCGCCAGGTGAGGGTTGAACACATCAACCAGAGGAACGGGCTCCAAGCAGCGGCGGTCGGCTCCGGACGAACTGTCGGAAATATGGTCTTTGCCCTTTGGATTATCTGAAGAATGG
Organism: Crocuta crocuta; assembly: GCF_008692635.1. Taxonomy (NCBI): domain Eukaryota; kingdom Metazoa; phylum Chordata; class Mammalia; order Carnivora; family Hyaenidae; genus Crocuta; species Crocuta crocuta. The sequence continues at coordinate 19,315,647 of NW_027529428.1, read as the reverse complement.
CCTAGAGAAGAAGGGTCCTCCCGGCTGCCCCGGCCATGAGGGCCGTATTCAGGCCCCCAGCAGGGAGGGAACAGGCCTCTCGGCTGCTAGCTGGTGTGTGTGCGGAAATGTAATGAGCTGCAAAGTCGTTTGTGCGACTGTGTGGTGTCATCTTGATGAAACCCAAAACGGAACAGACCAGCAAAACCGCAAGGGCTGTAGATTGTCTCCTACGGGTTAATCGTCCCCGAGATTTTTTGGTGCAGACCAAGTACCTCCACCTTCTCTGAGGTTTTGGGGGCTCACCAACTCCAGAAGACGATGGCATGAAAGTGTCAAGCATGGAGACAGGGGCAAAGCAGATACCACATCAAACAACACAGCAAAAATCGGCTGAATCAGAAGTATGATCTGGGCCTATCTCACGGGGCCGGCGCTTGACTTACATTATTTCCAAATCTCAAGTTCATCCTAAGACACAGCTAGGATGTCTTGATTTACAGATGAATTAACAGAGGCCCAGAAGCGGAAGTGACGGGTCCAAAGCACCCATCGGGCCAGCGGGAGGGTGGGGTTCACGCCCAGAGCTGACTCCAACATTGTGTGATTTTAAAAGGGAAATGAGGGTGGGAAAAGCATTTCTTTCAGTGAGAACCTGTCTTTTCCTCCAGGTATTGTACACATCAATCTAGAATTCTCTGTCCTTCTTCCCTGAAGACCTCCAGCGTCCCGGGAGAGCAGCAGCGGGGGCAGGGCAGTGCTGGTGACCGTCCGTTTCAGTGTTTTGGCCACAAACGTCCAGCAGTGGGTCCCGTTGCTTTCCTTGGCCAGGTCTGTGCTTCCCAGGCCGTCCGCCCACGCTCCTGGCCCAACCATCCCTCGTGGCAGTGTCTGGCCACACGCCACACTCTCCCCTCACTTAGTGGCTCTCCGTGACTCAGCGTCTGTCTGGAGGCCAAGTCGGTCCAGCGTGAGGCTGGCACACTTGAGAGGGAGCCGCGGACCCTGCGGAAGGCCACCCTGGGGCAGGCGTCCCCACCCGGGCCTCTCCTGGTCCTATATTTGTGAACAGAATTCAGGAGAAGGCGGTTTCTTGCAAATGAAGCAGATGAAACTTGAGAGCCAGGAGCTTCCGTATTCTGCAAATCACACATTTTCTGTTCACATGCATGGGTGCTGAGGGCTCCCACCATGAACACAAGGGAGACCGAATGTCCCTCACCCACACCGTGTGCTCAGAACAACCTGTGTAGTGTGGACGGAAGAAGGACCTGACGCTTGGTGAGTTTTCCAAGTTTCCCTCCTGGAATTGAATTAATGCAGCAGAACTATATATAAAACACGTGTATGTGTGCATGTATGCATACATACATGTACAAACATCTGTCTATCTCTGTATGTGTGTGTATATATGTATATATATATACACACACACACACATATACGTGTATGTTGCCTAAAGAATAAAACAAGCATTTTGGGAAGAAATTGGTGAGGAAACCCAGCATGTGCCTCCGGCAGGGTGGACAGACAGGTGACTGCTGCCTGTGACCCTGGGTCCACTAGTGCCCTGCAGGCCTGTCCTGAGCCCCCAGGGCTGGCCCCGGTGGTAGCCTTCCCTCCAGGGGCTCTGAGCTTTGGGATCTTTGAGCCCAGTTGCATGGAATTGGACCTGTTCTACAATGTGCATCATGAGCCCACAGCATTCTCACCCCTACAGGCCACCGACGGTATTGCAGGCGGAGAGATTCTGTAAGGGACTCCCAGACCCTGGGAACTCTGGGCAGGTTCACTGAGCCCTGCTGTGTTGGGACAATCCCCGGTGGGCAATCCAGGCTTTCCGCTCTGTTACCCAGGCTGGCTTTGGGCTACAGCCTTGGCCTGGGCCCAGGGGGCCTTTGGACTAATTAACCTCGCAGTGGGGGGTTGCTCGGTTTATTAGATGAATAGCAACATTTTCTGGTCATAGTTAAACAAATTTTTTTTAACATTTATGTTTGAGGGACAGAGAGACAGAGCATGAGCAGGGGAGGGGTAGAGAGAGAAGGACACCCAGAATCCAAAGCAGGGTCCAGGCTCTGAGCTGTCAGCACAGAGCCCGACGCGGGGCTCGAACCCATGAACCGTGAGATCATGACCTGAGCCGAAGTTGGATGCTCAACTGACTGAGCCACCCAGGCACCACTCTGGTAATAGTTTTAATGCTACATTATTTCCTCTGTGTTAAATTTTTAAAAATTACTGTAAAAATTGTGGTAAAATACACATAATATAAATTGACCGTTTTAACTCTTTTTAAGTGCACAGTTCAATCACATGAAGTACAGTCACACTTGTGTGACCATCACCGCCATCTGTCTACAGATTTTTGAATTTTTTTTTTAGGTAGCAAAATGAAAACTCTGTCCCCAGTATACACTAACCCCTCCAGCCTCTGGCAACCGCCATCTTCTCTCTGAGTCTACAGGCATGATGACTGTGGGGATCTCCTGGAAGTGGAATCCTGCAGTATTCGCACTTCTGTGACTGGCTTATTTCACTCGGCATGGTGTCCTCATGGCTCGTGCATGTGGGAGCAGGTGACAGACTCTCTGTGCTTTCTAAGGTGACTGCTCTTCCAATAGAGGAATGGACCACATTTGGTTTATCCATCCAGCTGTTGGAAGACACTTGAGGTGTTTGCACCTTCTGGTGGTTGTGACTAGAGCTGCCGTGGACGTGGGTGGGCCGGTAACCTGCCTAATATGACATTTTGTGCTGGGCTCTGAAATAAGAAAACTCTGAATTTAGCTCGGCCCCTTCTCCTCCTTCATAAAAATGCCTCTGATCCTGGATAATAACTTTTTAATAATGCTTCTGAGAACCAAGTGTGCACTTTTCCTTTTTCAATTGTTGGATGAGAAGACGAATTTTGGTGAAGTTCTAAGGATGGTTGAAACCATCAAGAAATCCATTTCACTCACTAAATTCTAGGGTATAACCACTTCAAAGGATGTTTTAAACATGAGCCCCATTAATTGTAACTGGACCCCACCACCCAAGTACACAATTTCAACCTTTTTAGCCCTATAAGGGTGGCCCACACACCATCTTAGTGTGTAACCAGCTGGGGGGCAAGATACCCCGCGCCTAGTGCCATGTCCAGGCCATGAGGAAGCGCTGACCTGGGGGAAACTCACTGGCCACGGGCCCCACTGACTCAAAAGGGTGGACTGAAATGGATTCCGACATGGTCCATACACCCGTTTCTCAGGAAGCCTCTGACCCAGCAAATCAGTGGGCCCCTGAAGACCAGCACTGGCCTCATTGAGAGGTCATGGCCAGCAAGCCACAGTAGTCACAGAGCAAAACTGCATGGCAGGCGAGGCCTATGGGAACAGGAGACCATTGTTGCTTTGGGTTTTGTGCAGCTGGACAGTGTTGTGGGGCCCCCGAACTCCAAGGGGCGACCAGGTGCCTGCAGGAGATCCACGGGCTCGAGAGTGACCAGAGCTCTCCACCAGTCTTGCCAGCATCCTACACATCAGCCCCCAGTATCAGCCCAGGTGGTGATGACTACAGGTCAGCCCAAGGCCCCTTGGTGTCCTAAAATGACCACAGTTGGGGCCATAAAACATACCTAAGAAGTTTCAGTGACTAGAAATCCTACAATGTCTGCTTTCAGGCCACAATGGCATTAAATTAGTAACTAATGACAGAAAAAGGAGAAAAAAACCTAATTACTGATATCAGACATCAATAAGATGTCATGGACATTAAAAGAACAATGAAAGAATACCATGAATGACTGTATACCTAGAGATTTTATAACCTCGATGAAATGGACCCATTCTTTAAAGGACACAAACTTTATAAAACTTACATGAGAAGAAATGGACAATCTAAAGAGTCCTATTTTTTTATGTTTTATGTTTTATTTCTTTTAATATGGTCAAATTAGTTTCCATACCACACCCAGTGCTCATCCCAAAAAGTGCCCTCCTCATTTCCATGAATGATATTGAATCAGCCATTAATAAGCTTGCAAAACAGAAAACACCAGACCCAGATGAGTTTACCTGAGTTCTACTAAACATTTAAAGAAGAAATTATACCAGTTCTCTACAATCTCTTCCAGAAGATAAAAGCAGAAGTGCTACTTGCTAATTCATTACTTTAATACCAAGACCAAACAAAGACATTGCAAGAAAACTACAGACCAATATCTCTCAGGAACATAGTTGCAAAAATTTTCAACAAAATGTTAGCAAATTGAATCCAATAGTGTATTCAGAGAATTATACATGACGACCAGGTGGGATCTACCCCAGGCAGACAAGGCTGGTTCAACAGTTGAAAATCAATGAATGTAGGGGCACCTGGGTGGCTTAGTTGGTTANAAATAAAAAAAAAAACCATTAAAAAAAAAAAGAAAATCAACGAATGTAATCCACCCCATCAACAGGCTTAAAACCAAAAAATCGCATCATCATAGCAATAGATGAAGAAAAAGCATTTAACAAAATCTAGCACACATGCCTGTAAAACGCTCTCAGCAAAACAGAACAGCGGGGAAATTCTGCAGCTCGCTGATCATCCACAAGATGCCTTTACCCAACATCATGCATCGTGGTGCGAAGCTTCAGTCCTTCCTGTTAATAGCAGGAACAAGGAAAGGGGGTCCCCTCACCATGCATTTCCAGTCTGGCACTGGAAGTCTTAGCTAGTCCAAGGAGACAGGGGAAGGAAAGCCTAGTGGCTTATGTCAGTTTCCATGGGTCAGGGATGCAGGCTGGCCCCGTGCTGACCCACACAGCTGCCCCAGCTGGCCCGTGTCCTTTTCAGGAAGCCAGGGTCCCTTTTCTGCCCATGTGGTTGTTGGGAAGAATTAAGCTCCTAGCAGCTGCGGGACTATTCACATTTAGAATCTCTCCTCCTTCAGGGTGGGCTCCGTCCTTTTCAGAGTCACCTGTTTAGGTCAGGCCCACCTGGAAAGTCTCTCTCCAAGAGGACTGGTTGAACTCCAAGTCAGCTGATGAGTCACCCAATCATGAGCGATGCCCTGTCATATTCACAGGCTGTGCCTCGCTGGCAGGGAGGGGACGGCTCAGTGATTGTACCTGAGGAGGTGGGAATCTTGGGTGTCATTTTAGAATTCTGCCTGCCACAGTATGTGTTTCTCATAACCACACAAGGCAAGCCACTCACCACGGCCAAATGAAGGAGGCTGTGGAGTCTGGTAGTTTAAAGGTCCTTCCCTGGAAGCAGCCGGCCTGGGGAGGCATTGCTGAGCTCCCGGAGCAAGTTACCCATTGTCCTCAGCTCTCCTGCATCTGTGACGTAGACATCCACGACCTGGGTTTCGTGGGGTCCCGGAGAGCCCTTGCTGAGCTCAGCCATGTGCAGCATCTGGCCTGGCGCGGGGCTCATGCTGAGTCAGAGCCAGCTAGCGTCCCTCAGGAGCGAGCGCCCCCACAGTTGCTGCATGGTCACGGCAGCAGGTGCCAGGTTATGTCATGCACGCAAATCCCACTGCCCGGTCGTCCTGGAAAGGAGCCGGGACCTCACGGGGCTTGGGATGGGAATTCCATCAGCCAGGTCCACACCTGCAGGGGGGGCCTGAGGGGGGACCCCAGCGAGTATTCAGGGACACAACATCCCCCTTGTATATGGCGGGATCCTCAGCCCAACTGCGCTGTGTGGAGCATTAGGCACGGGACAGGGGCAGCGGGGCAGCCAGCACACCCACGTGGGACCGGCCTGTGCCTACCGCCGGCTCATGCTCTTAGCAAGGACAGCTGTGACCCTTCGGAGGTCGTGGGGGCTGAATCTTGGCTCCAGATTTCCTGTGTCCCAGTCATGCTTCTCCTATCAGTACCGCGCCGGGCCCATAGGAGTTACTTAAGCTGCTTTCCTTCTGAGAAACAAGTTACATAAACCCCACTCCCTGTACGGCCCCATGCGGGGGGAGTTACTTAAAAGCTCTGCTTTGAGTCAATCAAAACAGGACCCGCCTGGGAGGGCGCTCATTAGCGGACGCTGGCGCAGCAACTTCTGCTGTTAATTACTGTTATTGGGATGTGTTCATTAAGAATGGCGAGAATGATTTTGCAAGAGGCGGTGTTGATTAAAATGCAAATTGTCCCAGGCTGGCCTCTTCCCTTCCAGCTCTGGAAATCAAAGAGAATTCTGGAGCGCGTGTCTATTTTAAGACAACTTTTCCCACCGACCTGGCCTGTGGCTTGCAGGTGAGGGTTTGGGGAGACCCTGATGCCTTTGGGTAGTCTTTCGTGTCGATCTACCTTTTGAAAACGAAGTACCAGCGAGTAAGGCATCAGAGCAGTTATGGCCAGGATAGGGGACATATACCTGTGATGCACACTGGGGAGTCCAGACCTGCGTGCTGGCCCCTGCGGCTGCCACCAGCCACGTGTTGTCACTGAGCACTTGAAACGTGGCTGGTCCAGTTGACATGTGCTCTGCGGGTCAAATACACACTGAGATTCAAAGACTTACTATAGACAGAAAGAACAATGAAAACTAACTCATTAACGGTTTTTTTTTCTTGAGGGGATTTTATGGGGGGGTCAGTACTAATTACATGTTCAAACTGTGATATTTTGGCTACATTGCATAAGATCGCTTTTCTCATAAAACTTCCATGTGTTGCTCTTTATGTTATAAACGCGGTTTCTAGAAAGGTGATGATTACACAGGTATCGACTGCCTGTCGTCGGGGCCCGTGCCTGCGCGCCTGCTGCGCCTCCTCAGCGGCCAGCCACCTCTGTGCGTGGCTTCGGAGCCCGGCCAGGCCTGTGCTGTCCCAAACCACCTCATGTGCCTCCAGCATGTGGCCCCGTGTCCCTCCCCCAGACCGCCTCCCCTCCCCCACCCTGTGCAGGTGTCCCTGACGCCCCTGCGCGTGGACAGACTCAGGGGACCCCTCCGTTGTCGTCCTGGCACCTGCTCCTTACGACCCAGTGACCCTGCATCGAACCGTCTGCTCTGTGCCACCTCCTCTGGCAGCTCCTCCGGGGAAGGACACCACATCTTTTCATCTGTGTCTGCGTCTCACGTCGTAAATATTTGTCAAGTTCAGTGGGAAGGGCTGGAGGGGCGAGTGCTCGGTGCTCACGCTCCGGGTCTGCTCACACGGTGTGCAGCAACAGCTGGGCCCCCGCGGGCTCTGTTTTTATTTTTATGTTTAATCATTACTTTCTTAATAGCGGTGGAAACCAGGGCAGGGAGTGAACCGAGTGGCACTCTCTGCAGGTGGGAAGGAGCCCAGGGTGCTCTCTCCTCCCTTTCCGGGGAGACACTGGCATCAGGGTGGGTGAAGCTGAGCCACCCAGTGCCCCTTAGGCACCTCCTGGGACGCCGTCCTGAGGACAGAGAGCTCAGAGGGCGATTGGCCGTTGGTCTGTTTGTGCAGGAGATAGACATCTCCTGTCTGCACACCGGCCAGCGTTTGTGTGGTTTGGTGGCCAGGTGGTGTGGGGTTGTCGAGGCCATGTTGCTTCACCCCGCAGCCCCCCGGGGCCCCCAACGTGAGGAGGCGTCGGCTCCTGGCAGCGGCTAGGGCCCCCTCTGCCCGTCCTGGGCCGGGATCCCTGAGCAGGTCAGCCATGTAGGCTGGGTCCGCGGGCCAGGGAAGCCCCCCGCCCCCGGGACGCTCCCCATGCGGAAAGCTAGCTGAGCAAGCTGCTTGGTCACGGCCCATTCCGCCCCGAGAAGGGGGCTCCCCGGGGCCTGGCTCCAGGTCCCCACAAGGCGTCAGCTGATCCTACTCCACTGACAAGTCTTCTCTCGGCAATGTCCTCGGCCCTTGGGTTTTCGGGGACACACATTTTGGTGGACGAAGACGCAGCTTTCCTTTGGTCACAAGAGCAGAGAAAACCTGGCCGTCCGGCAATGTGAAAACCAGACCCAAACCCAAGTCATGCACGGAACGGACTCGGTCACTTGCCCGCCATGCTACCAGGGCGGGGCGTGCGGAGAGCCGCAGGGCAGAGAGGACGGGCATCATGCGGTCGGGCACGTGGGGCTGTGGGGGGCAAGCCAGGGGCCCGGGCACTGCCGGCCGTGTCCCGGCTTCGGCCTGCCCAGTCTTCCTCACCGTCGCCGTCCCCCGGGACCTCACCGCATCATCACTGCGGGGCTGCCCAGCACCATAACCCAGCCTTCCATCAGACGTGCTCAAGGGTGCTTTCTGCTCAGCGAGACTGGGTTTGGAACTTGAAGATCTACCTGCTTGTCCTCTGAGGCCCTGGGTGATGGTCAGGTGGCTGGGCTGCGGGTCCAAGCCCCCCACGGCCTCTGACCACCGACCCCCCCACCCCGCAGCTCCCCGGGGGACAGATAGCAGCCCCAGGACCACAGCAGGGCAGCGTCAGAGCCATGTCTACACAGCAAGCCCTGGGCCTTCTTCTACTCCTGCGCCTCCTTCTGCGCCTCTATAACTCAGGTTTTTCTCATCTTTTTATTTTTTTATAAAATGTTTTATTTATTTTTGAGAGAGAGAACATGAGCAGCGGAGGGGCAGAGAGAGAGGGAGACAGAGGCTCTGAAGTGGGCTCTGCGCTGACAGCACCGAGTCCGACGTGGGGCTCGAACTCGCAGACCGAGAGATCATGACCTGAGGCGAAGTCGGGCGCACAGCTGACTGAGCCACCCAGGTGCCCCAGTTTCTTTGTCTTAAAATTCAAATACCGATGATGTATTGACCAAGCACAGAGAGCCGAAGCACAGAAGGGCTGGGCTGAGTTGGCCAATGAGCCTGGACCCTCTGACCCTCAGTGTTCTAAGTCACATGACCCTTCAAGCCTCAGTTTAACCACCTGTAAGATGAACGCATGACGCTACATAATCTGTGAGGTCCAGCCTCCCAAACAGCATACAAAGCCCATGTGCGAATGAAACCCCCGTGAAGAATCTGTTGTCGACGCACGGCGAGCCCATTTTCCCTCCGGGGGGGGACGGTAGACCACACGCTGCCTCCCCACCTCATTAGCTAACAGCTACGGTCTCCCGACTCGTGCTGGATCTTCACAGTGTGAAATACTGTATCTCGGAAAAGCCCAGCTTTGTCTGTAAGGTTTTGAGGCTTTCAGACGGATTGCATTTTAAATGGGCAGCTGTTTTTCAGACTTGTGTCGTTGCGACATCATAGTGCGCCCAGTCGCAAAGTGTCCAGTTCCACGGTGGTCCGCTGTGCTGCCTCGGTAAATTGGAACGCCTGCCCGACTTCCTCCCACAGGCTGAAGGGCTCGTTGCCAGCACGTTAGCGGAGGTGCTCGCCTCCCGGCAAAGACAGCCTCCTGTTCTGTTTTCATTTCTGGGCTAGCAAGGCAGGTGCAGTAGCAGGTCTGTGTTTACGCTGAGGTTGGGCGCTTGGGTGGGAGTGAAATGGTATCATGTTTAAAACGTAATTATTAATATTACCACGACTGATAATATTCACAGCACACGGTATTTTCACGTGCCTTATCTCCTCGGAGCACGCTGAAAGCCCGCTGGGGGCAGCGTTTTTGTTTCCTGATGAGGACACCAGTTCTCAGAGAACTGAAGTGACTTGTTCAAGGTCGCTCGACTGTCAGGCTTGCGCCCCGGGTGTTCGAGCTGGAGACTGTTCACTCCATTGCGCCTGTGCCTGACGTGCTTGTCGGTGACCATTCTGTGCTGACTCCAACACGCAGAAATCAAGAATGCATTTGTCTCAATATTTGAAGCCAGCAAGTTTACAATGCAGCTAGCGATTTTTTTTTTTATCTTAAACAGTTCATTGAATAAAGATAGGCAGTGGTATTCCATGTCCACATGGAGCTCAGTCTTCATTTCCGTGCATTTCTGAAGGTGCATGGGAGCGCTTTATTTGTTTAAGGGCAACCTCTGCATTTTAAACAAGTTCCTTCTGACACACCCGAATAATCATAGATCAAAGTTTCCTGGACTCGCCCTCAACAACTGTGAGCATGAAGAACAGTCTTCACGCATCTTGTCTTCTTTAAAAAATTTTTTTCTATCGGTTGCTTTAAATTTAGTTGAAACTCCCCACCCCCCAACCCAGGCTGCTTTTTATGGGGGTTGATGTTAGTGTAAAAGGGTTTCCCTTCGCCCTGCAATACAGGATGGCAGCTGTGGGGAGGGACTCCACAAACCCACAGGCCTGGTTGTGCGCTTCCCATCACTGTGGCTGCAAGGCCGTAGGGACCGATGTCCTCTGTGTCTGGCTCTCCCCGTCAGTTTGTCACTGTGTCCTCCAGGTCAGTGCTCCCAGATGCGCTGCAGTGAAGGATGCACGGAAGGGCGGGAAGCTCTCATCAGCCGGGGCTCCTTCACCAATAGCCGGGACACCAGAGGAAGCGTGAAGGGCAGGACATGGGGTCACAGTAAGCCCCGCGGGCTGGCAGTATCTGTGGATAGCCGATCACTTGTGAAGCTTCCGGTAAACTTGTCCCAGGATGCTCCCTGCCCCAGGATGGTCCCCTGCGGGGCTGCTCACCTCACAGGAGGGAGGCGCTTTTTTCTAAAGGTCTGATATCAAGCATTTTGCAGAAGCAAACTAGAACCATCAATCATAGGGCACAACAGACTGAAGTATAAGATTTCTACTGGACTTTATTGTTTTATTTATTTGAGTCTTCTCTCTTTCCCTCTTGGTAAGAATAGCTAAAGTTTGTATGGGTTTTTTTGTTTTGTTTTTTAAAAAAACAACTCTTAGTTTCATTAATTCTTCCTATGGTCTTTTTAGTCTAATTTTGTTTTGATTTTTGCTATGTCTTTCCTGCCACTAACTTTGTTTTTTTTCTAGTTCCTTCAGAAATAAAGGGAACCATCCAGCGCTGTTGGTAGGAATGCAAACTGGTGTAGCCACTTCAGAAAACAGTATGGAGGCGCCTCAAAAATTAAAAACAGAACCACCACACGATCCAGTAATTCCACTCCTGGGAGCAGATCCAAAGGAATCTGGAAGAGACATCTGCGCCCCCACGCTCACTGCGGCAGCATTCACGACGAGAGGCGTGGAAGCAGCCCCCGTGTGCGTCCACAGATGAGTGGATACGGAAGGTGTGGTGTGCGTTCAAGGGACTTAGCCCTGAGACACAAGCAGACCCTGCCGTCTGCCACACGCATGGGCCTTGAGGGCATTATGTTAAGTGAAATATGCCAGACAGAGGAAGACAAATACTGCGTGGTATCACTTATGTGGCATCTTGAGGTTGGTAGAAGGGTGCAAAGTGTCAGCTGGAAGCTGAATGAAGTCTGAGGATCTAGTGTACAGTATGGTGTCGGTAGGTGAGAACATGGTGTTGTGTCATTGAAATGCTCAGGAGAGAAAAACCTAAATGTTCTCACCAACAGAGAGGAAAAAAATATATGTATATAGGTGACGTGGCGAATGTGCTAATGAAGTAGATGAAAGGATCCTTTCATTATGTATACGTACATCAAATCATCACGATGTGCCCTTGAAGCATCTAACAATTTTTTTTCTTCATTATACATAAACAAAGCTGAAAATAGAGTGAAATAAATGCACGTGTACATTTTGAGTATGAGAAAGACATAAAAGGATCAAGAAAAATGGAAGAAAAACAGAAAGACAGCTGAAGGCGTCTACTCAAAAACAGCGAGAAGGATGGAGTGGGGGGAGGAGGGTGGGAGAGGGAGGGAGGGAGAGATAGAAAGAGAGAGGGCTGGAGAGACACAGAGAGAGGGAAAGGGAGGGAGAGAGCGAGAGAGAGATGGAGAGAAAATGATCTATAAGAGTCAACTCTCCCTTGGGGCGCCTGGGTGGCTTAGTCGGTGAAGCGTCAGACTTCAGCTCAGGTCATGATCTCGCGGTTCGTGGGTTCGAGCCCCGCATCGGGCTCTGTGCTGACTGCCAGCTCAGAGCCTGGAGCCTGTTTCAGTCTGTGACTCCCTCTCTCTCTGACCCTCCCCTGCTCACACTGTCTCTCTCTCTCTCTCTCTCTCTCTCCTAGAAATAAATAAAACATTTGAAAAAAAAAAAAAAGAGTCAATTCTCCCTTTATATTATCAGATCTGAGGACTTGGCTTGGAAGACAATGCTTGACTTGGGCCAGTAAGAAACGGCGCCAGAGATGATCACCGCTAGTGAAACACACACGTGCACACACATACTCCTGCACAGAGAGAGACCTTCAAATTCACACGCAGGAGCACAGATGCGTGTGTACACACAGAACTCACAAACAGCACACACGGGCTGGGGGCTGGGGGCTAAGGATTCTGGCTGAAGGGACCTAACAGGATTCCCGCTGAAGGCAGGCCGAGTGATCAGACACCCCGGGGTGGAGGGGGATGAGGGACCGGGTCAGATAACAGGGTGACTGGGCGTCTGGGCTGTGGGCTTTCTGGCTACAATGGCTTAGCAGGATTCTTGCCAAATTTGGGCAGCGCAGAGCCCCCTAGTGGCCACCAAGAGCTCCGAGGAGCCCGAGCGGAGCTTGGGCAGAGTCGGCCTCATCCCCGCTGCACGCCCGCCCGCCCTCCACTTGACTTTGAGAATCCCATTTTACATGCCTTCAAGAGGGTCCCCAGAAAGCTGGGTGTGGGCACCCCAGCTGCTGCCGGCCCCTGGCTGTTGCACGCTCAGGGTCCAGAGCTGGCTCCGGGTTTCATGAGGGCAGAGGGGGAGATTGAGCAGCGTGGGAATCATAGGTCAGAGGCCATGAGAGGTCTCCCAGGGGACGACACCCAAGAGCTGGGGACAGTCCCATGGAGTCCTTGGCTCTGCTGGGGTCATAGGTACGTAGGGTTGTCTTTTGAAAACCTGGGGGAACACCAGATCAAATCCAGACAGAGAGAGTAGGATGGTGGGTGTGGAGGGCTGGGGGAGGGGCCTGCAGGGCTGGGTTGTGGCTGCTTGGTGGGCAGGGGGATTTGGTTCGGGAAGATGAAAAAGTTCTGGAGATGGATGCAGGTGCTGGTGGCACAGCCTTGTGAATACACTTAATGAAAATGATCTATGCATTTAAAGAGTTAAATGGAAATTCTATATGACATATAGAGACATAAGAGAGATAGAACGTGGGCACCAACGTCACACTGGACAGTGAGATAAAGATAAGATAAGGCATCTCCCTCTCCACTGGGCCCCCAGTCCTGCCAGCCCTGGGAGACCCGAGCCACACAGGGAAGGTGCAGGAAGAAGAAGGGCAGGCCTGAGCCCTCCCCAGGGTGGGTCCTGAGGGCCAGTCCTGGAGCCAAGGTGCCCAGGTCCTGCCTGGAAGAGGAGGTGGGCTGCGGGTGAGAACAGAGCCTGGGCATCAGCAGGTGACTGACAGCAGCAGGTAGTCCTCACAGGCCTCAAAGCTGCCCTAGATACCTTCCGGAATCTGAGACAAAGATGCTTTGATTTGACAGTGTAAATCCACTTCATAATTTTGCCCTCCAAGTTACACACACTTGACTACCAGATTGCTTTTCTCTTTTCTCTTTTTTAATTTCACAACAAGAGATAACCCAAAGGCAAAGGCAAAGATTAACTAGGAAAAACATAAGTCTAGGCCCAAGGTAGGGGTGCCTGGGTGGCTCAGTCGGTTAAGTGTCCAACTCCAGCTCAGGTTATGATCTCATGGTCTGTGAGTTCAGGCCCTGCATCGGGCTCTGTGCTCAGCTTGGAGCCTGGAGCTGCTTCAGATTCTGTGTCTCCCTCTCTCTCTGCCCCTACCCTGCTCATGCTCTCTCTCTCTCTCTCTCAAAACTAAACATTAAAAAGAGGTCAATTTTATGTCATGCATATTTTACTACAGTTAAACAAAAAACAAGTGTCTGTGAAAACAATCTTCGGACACTGGTCTGCACGGTGACTGAGCGTCTCTTGTCGTCCTCTGAGATGGAGAGCAGAAAATCAATCAAAGTGTGTTAGGTGCGCACTGCCAGGTGGCTGGGGACACACAGGGGCCCCTGGTGACTGCTGTGCTTTCATTTGTGCTGTGACAACAAAGAGGAAGTGGCAGAAATGACAGCCAACGGCAGGGGAGAAAGCTCGTGAAAAGGATGAATGGGAGCGCCCAAGTCTGGGGGCACAAGGCAGGAAGAGCCCCGGCCGGGTCCCCTGTGCTCGGCCCCCGGACGATGATTAGTGAGGACACGCTCCATCACCAGCCTGCGGCACAATTGTCCCCCGAGGCTCCGGAGGAAGGCAGCGGGGTGATTCACCCAGAAACCCTGCCGTGTCCTGCGGGTGCGGGCACGAACGCACCGGCGGCGGGGCGCTTCGGCAGCTGGAAATATTGTTAGAAGCACCACTCATTTCTCGTTTTTCAAAAGCCTGGCCCCGTTAAAAAGAAAGAGAAGAGAAAAGTAGATTAAGAAGCAGTGGGATGTCGCCTGGGCTGTGGATGGGGTCAGACAGTGACGGCGTGATGACGCGGGGTCCGTGTGCTCAGGGCTGAGAAGCTCACGTCCGTTTCCCACGCGCTATTTATTCATGCTCGAGAGGGGATTTCAGGGGGATAAAAGATGAACCTCAGAGGGTTTGGGGGATGATCATGACCATACACAGTGGCCTTAGTTGCGTAACAAATCATAGTGGCTTTGAACTGCAGACCTTTATTCACTCGCAGTTTGGGTGGGTCAGGAGTCCAGGGGCAGGCACCTCTGCGGGGGGTTCCGGCTCAGGGCCGGGTGCCCAGGGTGTGGTGTCCTTTCAAGAACGGAGGCAGAGGGCGGGCTCCTCCCCCACGCTCGCTCCCGTGCCTGCGGGCAGGACTCCGCTGCTGGCCTGCGTAGGCGGAAGGCCTCCATCCTGCACCCGCCACATGCCAGCCTCCTGCAAACCAAGAGAGGGACACCGAGGGGGTAAGTGTCTGACTTCCGCTCAGGTCATGATCTCATGGTGTGTGAGTTCGAGCCCCACATCGGGCTCTGTGCTGACAGCTCAGAGCCTGGAGCTGCTTCGGATTCTGTGTCTCCCCCTCTCTCTGCCACTTCCCTACTTGTGCTCTGTCTCTCTTTCTCAAGAATAAGTAAACATTGAAAAAAGGAAAAAGAAAAGATGGAGCAAAACCTTATCAGGGAGGGACCCCATCTTCTGGAAGCAAGTCCTTGGGTCCAGCTGTCACTCCGGGAGAGGGGACCACAGGGAGCTGCGGATTACAGCAGGCCCCGGGGCCCTTCGGGAAGCTGCCCGACCTCGACTGAGATAAGGAGGGTGCTGCATGGCGTCGCTGGGAACAGAGGCTCAAGGCGAGGTACCGCAGGTAGAACAAGCCTGGGCTGGGCTGCCCTCTTCTCCGACAAGGACTGTGAACGTGGGGGTCCCTTCTAGCTGGTGGAGGGAGGTGGTGGGCAGGGGTCCGGGGGCAGATCTGGGTTCCCGTCAACAGGGTCCTCCCAAGGGAGCCCCGACCTGAGTGGATGGAGCCCTCTCTGCTGCGAGTGGGACAGACGCGGGTCATGGCCTCCATCAGGCGGCTGCCTGTGCTTTGCAAGGGTGGCCCCGGGAGTGCCTGGGGGGAAGGGAGTGAGGGCGGGGGAGGGCCGGAGGTGAGCGGAGGAGACGCGTCCAGGGCTCTCTGAGCCCAGGGCGGGCTCCACAGGCGGATGGCTCAGCCTGGGAGCCCCGCAGGCCAGCACCAGATGCTCTGGGAAGAGGCAGCAGCTGCGGAAGGTCCCTGTGAGCCGGGGACCTGGGTCGCCTCCCTTTGCCCCTACACGATCTCCATCGAGGGCGTGTGGTTTTACCTCTAGTTTTCCGTCCGGGAAGACCGAGCCGTCTGCCAGGGGCCCGGGGCCAGCAGGCAGCAGAGCCCAGATCCCACGGCTGGTCCGTGGCTGCTCACAAGCCCCGGGGCGTCTGCACGGGGCCGGAGTAGAGCCGCCGTGCCTGAAGCGGGCGTCCCTTGGCATCAGCCGTGAGCACGGGTCGGCCCGCGGGTCATCAGCCCCTCTGAGGGCTGTGCTCTGCTGCGGCCGGCAGCCTGTGGTCACAAGGACCCTCGCTCTCCGCTGAAGGACCCGCACCGGGAGGAGGAAGAGACGCCAGCACTGGAGGGCCCTCCGTGAGCCCTTGCGGGAAGGCTGACAAGCTCCGTCCTCGCCCCGGCTTGCGCCCCGCGCCGCTCTGAGGGCGGGGGCTGCCCCTTCCCGTGCCCTGCTGGCACGTCCCTCAGCTCTACACCCACCCCGGGCCCAGGTGAGGTACACGGACAAAACACACCCATGGCCCAGAGAGAGACCTGCAGGAAGGGGCTGCATGCAGCGTGGCCAGACAGGGGGCCGGCTCTTCCTCCGTGTAACTGGGACACTGAGCGAGCCCTCGCGGAAGAATAGAATCAAAATGCACTTTGTTTTCACTGTCTGCAGTCCCCGTGAAACCACCGCCCAGGGATAGTCCCCCTCCCCTAGATGACAATCCAGCAGGTTCCGGAGTGAGCTGGGTCACACACACAGTCTCTGGTCACACACCACACCGTCCGGTCCAGACTGGAAAGCACCTTCACCTCCACCTGCACTTGCCTCCCCGGCTGTGCGGTCAGGCTGCTCGGAGAAGGAGCCNCCGCCCCCCCCCCGCCCCCAAGTACTTTTCCTTCCCTCCTTCTGGCGACTTGGCAGTTTGGGGCCATGCAGGCTGAGCCGAGGGAAGGACGAGAAGGAAGAAGGCTCCGTCTGGTGTGCTGGTATGTGCGCACCGTCTGTTCTGCCCATGGGGCCGCCGGGGCAGGTATAGGTGGAGGGCACGGTCACGGTGACCTCTGGGGCTCTCCCGGGGACGTTCCAGGCTGGGCTCCACAGCTGGCGGCTGCCAGGCCAGCGCCACCGTCTCTCAGGCCCTTGTCAACCTCTCCCGCCGTCTGCACACTGGCCCTGTCCCCCCACGTGTCCTTGGCTCCACCAGAAGCATGTGGAGCCTTTGACCCGCCCGGACAGTGGCGGGCTGTTCCGTGACCCCAACAGGGAGTGCCGTTCCCCGTCCCTGCAGCGACAATGGCCCCCAGGGTGGCCTGAAGGGTCCCGCCTGCTATATGTCTCACCCTGTGAAGTCCCCTCCGAGCCTGGGCAGGACCTGGCCACTCACTCCTAACAAACAGGAGTGACAGGACACCACCTCCTGGTGCAGGACACAGGAAGACTGTGCGCGGGGCCCGCGGATGTCAGCTGAGCGCCCCACTCTTGGGTTCCGCTCAGGTCGTGAGCTCACGGTTCATGAGTTCGAGCCCCGTGTTGGGCTCTGGGCTGATAGTGAGGAGACGGCTTGGGATTCTCTCTCGCTCTCTCTGCCCCTCCCCTGCTCTCTCTCTCTCTCTCAAAATAAATAAACAAATATTTAAAAAAAGAAAGACTAAGAGTTCAGTCTTTTGCACTCTGATCTCTTCGGCGACTCCCCCAGCCTGTACCTGCAGGCGCGCCCCTTCACCGCCGCGTGTGCTCCGCAGCACGATGGACCCGTTTTATTTACTGATTCACCCACTGAAGGACAGCAGACCTATTAGAAGTAAATTAGAAGTAAAACTGCACGAACATTCATGCACATGTTTTTAGGTGAATTTAGTCCTCATTTCTCCAGGGTACACGCTCGGAGGCGTACTTTCTGAGTTGAATGATATTCTGTGATTCATTTTTAAAGAAACTGCCAGAATGTCTTCCAGGACAGTTGTCTCATTGTCCATTCCCGCGTGCAAGGTGTGAGCGATCCAGGCCGTCGCATCCTCAGCTGCATTTGCGCCAACACCACTTTCTCTTATTTATTTGTTATTCAGCCATCTGCAGCTGTGTGATAATGTGTCCCTGCATTGCTTGTGTGCATCTATTTCCCTAAACGCTAAGGACCCTGAACGTTTTTTCACGTGCTGGTTCACCACCTGTGTGTCCCCTTCATGTCTTTTGCCCATTTTCTTTCTTCTTTTAATTTTTTAACATTTATTTATTTTTGAGAGAGAGAGAGAGAGACAGAGAGACAGAGTGTGAGAGGGAGAGGGGCAGAGAGAGAGGGGGACACAGAATCTGAAGCAGCTCCAGGCTCTGAGCTGTCAGCACAGAGCCCGATGCGGGGCTCGAACTCACAAGGCGTGAGATCATGACCTGAGCCGAAGTTGGAGGCTTAACAGACCGAGGCCCCCAGGCGCCCAGGCTTTTGCCCATTTTCTAATAGGAACATTTTACTCTCCAGGTCTGAGAGTTCTTCACGTCCTCCAGAGAGCAGCCCTTTGTCACATGTGTGGCCTGTGAATATTTTCTTTCATCGTCCTTGAGGCTCATTTGCAGAGCAGAAGTGTTTGAATTTTGCTGAGATCCAGTTGGACACTCTGTCCTGTGCACCAGGCTTTGCCGTCCAGCCTAAGACGTCTTTGCTTGGCCTTGGATCTTGAGGTCCCCCCTCCGACCTTTTCCTCTACAAGTTGTGCTGCTCTCTGTCCACGCGAGGTGAAAGGGAGGGGGAACGTGGGGCGTCCACGTCGGCTCCCAGCCGCAGGGTTTAAACAAGCCGCCTTGCAGCCAAGCACAGTCATGTAATGCGGGGTTGCGTGTTCTCCGGAAAGAGGTTTCAAAAGATGGCCCACCGCAGGAGGACCTGGGGGCAGCAGAACCCTCCCGCCTCCTAAAGCCCTCACGCAAACATGGTCCCCGCAGGGTGCGCGTCTCTGGTGGGAAATCACCACTGGGACACGCAGCTGGATGAGCAAATCTGGGGCCGGGCAATCTGTTTATAAGAGTAGAGTATTGTTTGTGGAGGCAACGGTGGCCTAAATTAAATTGTGTTGGGGAAGAGATTATCATCGTAAAGAGAGCTTGATCTGTTCAAGGTCATGTCCTCAGATGGCTGTGAATTTTTTCCAGCTTCTATTTCTCCTCTGACTCCTTATTTACTTCACTTGGAAAGTATGTTCTGGGAGTTTTTTTTTTTTTTCCTAATAGTTTGTTGTCAAGTTGGTTTCCATATAACACCCGGTGCTCATCCCCACAAGTGCCCTCCTCCATGCCCACCCCTCTACCCCTCCCCCCACCCCATCTGCCCTCAATTTGTTCTCAGCATTCAAAAGTCTCTCATGGTTTGCCTCCTTCCCTCTCCCCCACTATTTTTTCCCCTCTTCTCCCCCATGGTCCTCTGTTAAGTTTATTTTTTACTTTTATCTAACCACTAAGGAACAGAGAGAGAAGGAGACACAGAATCTGAAGCAGCTCCAGGCTCTGAGCTGTCAGCACAGAGCCCGACGCGGGGCTCGAACCCACAAAGCACGAGATCATGACTGAGCCAAAGCTGGACACTTCACTGACTGAGCCCCTCAGGCGCCCCGGGTCTTTAGCTTTTACTCTGAGGGGCTTTAGAGCGACGTGCTGGCCCAGAGCACGGTTCCGTCCACATCCGCGCCGTCAGGGCAGCCTGGATGTCCATGTCCAGGAAAACGCAGCCGGAGGACGAAGCCGTGGTAACTTGTTCTGGTTTCCTTCCTGGCTTCCACACCAAGGTGCTCCAAACACAGTGCTCCCTAGGGACCAAGGCCCACTCTGGAGGGAGCCCCAGACACACGAGGGCACCTTGGGTCTGAGTGTGTTTGAGTAGGAGCGAGAGTGGCCCAGGCCGCACTCGCCGGGGGAGGCGTCGGGAGTGGGTCTTACCTCCCCTTGCCAGTGTGCATGCGGGCGACGGTGATGCGGACCCGGCCTCTCCTGTCTCCAATGGCCATGGTTTTGCAGACCCTAAAGACTGCTGTCTTCCTTCTCCTTCCACACGAGGCCCAGAGACAACCGTGGAGAACGCAAACCCCTCTTGATGAGCAGAGCAAGTCAAAAGTGTCCCGGCCCAGTGCTAACTCGCCTGCTCACTCGCGGCTCGGGGGCTCCATCGAGCCCCTGTGTCCGTGCCTCAGCTGGGGGTACAGACCCCAGCCCGGGCCGAGTCACAGCACCTTGTCCTCAAATAGCCCTGTGTGCTGGGGCGGAGGTAGACCTCATTCCACCGGTGGGGAAACTGAGTCACGGAGAAGGCAAGTAACTGAGGGACGTCACCCAAGCAGTGAGTGGGATTTGAGCCCCTCTTGGCACCAAAGTGACCCTGGCTGTTTCTTTTCTGAAGCACACGTGTGGGTGACCTCCCGTCTTTCCCCTTCGGAAAGACTGCTCTGCCAGGAAAGGCATGGAATAGATTGGAGAGTTCTCTCTCTCTCTCTCTCTCCTCTGTCTTAACGTCAGGCATTCTGCCGGGCAGGGGCGTGCCTTCCGGGGAGGAGGGTGAGTCAGACGTAGGCACGAGTTGTGATGCTGGGAAGGTACGGGAC
>NW_027529428.1:19276142-19295242 GCF_008692635.1 Crocuta crocuta | reverse complement strand
GACAGACGCTTAGGGACGAACGAGGTGGGGGGTCCCTCCATGAGGCCGGCCCAGAGATGCCGCCGGGAGCCCCACCACACTGCGGAGCCTCAGGCCCTCCCCACGAGGTCACTACAAGGAGAGTGGCCCTGGGGGAAGACACCGGCCAGCTGGGGGCCACACGAATGCCACAGCTCCAGAAGGGCAACCGGAAGACCTTCCAGAATATGTTCCAGGGGACAACTTGGTGTGGCTCAGGCTCATGCCGGCACCCGGCCTTCCCTCCTCGGCCTCGGCGCTCTTCACCACCCCCCCTCCCCTCGAATTCTCTTGTTCTCTCAGCCTCCATGGAGACCATGGAGACCATGGAGACCATGGAGACCGGGGTGGGGGGGAGAGGCATGGGACCACCCCCAAGCAGCCTCCTTGGACCTCACGGGGCCTCTCAGTACAGTGGCCAGTGTAGCAAATAAAAGTGCAGGACACCTAGTTAAATATGAATTTCAGAGACGCTGACTAACGTCTCAGCACGGGTGTGTTTCATGCAGTGTTTGGAAAATACTTACAGCCACAAATTAACCATTGACCTAAAACTTACATTTTAGCCTGGCAGGCAGCCTGAATTTTATCAGGAGACCCTGCCCAGAGGCACGGCTACGTGGTTTGCCCACCAATCCTGCCACGAAGCCACCGCCACGTAGGGCAGGCTCAGTTCTCAGAGTCTCTCCGAAGGGCCGCCCGGGCATGGAGCGAGAACCCTGCATCTCACGCTCCTCCTTCCAGACCAGGACCCGGGGCCTCCAAGTCCCACCCAAGAGACTGTCCCACTGATTCGCTTCACAGCAGCCCCGTGATGTGGAAGCGGGCCTCACCCTCTCCCAGGGAGGCCACTGCGGGGACCGGCCTGTGGCTTGCGTGGTCTCGCCCCTCCCCCAGACCTGTGTTACTCAGTTATAACTAGACACACACACACAGGCACACACACACGTACATGCATACACACACGCGTGCACCCACATACAGGTGCCCCCCCCCCACGTTCACACGTATACACGTGATTTGAAGACACAGACACACAGGAAGGTGATGGCCGTATGGAGACCGGCAGAGACTGGGGGGTAGAGTCACAAGCCACGGAACACTGGGGGCCACCACAGGCTGGAAGAAGCAAGGGAAACCCTCCCCTCGAGGCTTCCGAGGGGTTCGGCCGTGCGGGCCTCCAGAGCTCTGAGAGAATATGTTTCTTTTGTTTAAGCCGCCGATTTGTGGGGCTCTGTTATGACAGCCCCAGGACGCTAATAATAGCCCCTCCAAAACAAAGTGATAATGACCAGCCAGTAGATGAGGTCCATTTCCAGCTGACCCAGAAAACACAGCGCTAAAATTGGCCGATCTGATAACAGGCAGCTGGGGACGAGCCCTCGCGGAGGCACATTAGAGCAGGCAGGCCCCCACCCACGAGCCGGGCAGGGATGGTGAACCCTCGAGTCTCTTGAGAGGAAACAGCATGGCCTCTGGAGCCCAGAGTGGTTCCGGAGAATATGGCTCTGGGAGCACCGGGCAGTGTGCGTGGCCGGGCACTGGGGAAACCCCAGGCGCCCTGGAAGGTCTCCTGCCGGGACGGGCAGGGAGTGGGGCGGGAAAGAGGGTGTCGCAGGGTCCGGAAGGGCCCCTTCCACCCCCCGGTGAGAGGTCACTTGCACCGCAGAGAAGAACAAGCCAGAATCACCTGGACTTGCACTTGACCAGCCAGACGGGAGCTGACCCAGAACAAGCTTCCATGTGAGACTCACCTTGATGAAGCAGACGGGCTCCCATGTCCTCTCCAGCACGGGTCCACGCGGACAAAACCTTGCCGTGGTGCTGGCGCCCCTCAGCCCCCACAGACGGCTGCCTGTCTTACCCGCAACCCCCAGCTGGCCCTGTGAGGGTGGCTCGCACCCCCTGGGACCTGAAGACTAAAGGAGACAAATCGAGGCATGCTGCATGCAGCCCGCGGAGCACCCTGTGGCTCCCGCGGCCTTGCCCAAAATACCCCAGCGCTCCCCTCCGCCCTTCCCCAGCTTTTCTCTGAAATGCAGGACCCTAAGTCCATGAAAACTTCTGATCCAGATCCTGCTGTAAAGGTTAAAAAAAAAAGTTAATCCCCATGTTTATAGAGATTATCTGTTCCCTTCTGTTTTCTGTCCTGGTAAAAATCCTCAGTGCTATTTATAAATTCTGGAGTAAAATGAGTCACGGGCTAATTCAGGAGGCATTTTAAGACCATTTAAACAGCAGGTAAAGATCCTGAGGCCAGATTAAAGGAGTTGCCCTGACCCCCTTAAAATACCCTGCCTGTTTGTCGTTGCTGTAAACACGCTGTGGCTCCCGAGTTTCTTTGCCACCAGCTCTGTCCCCTGCCGCTGCGTGGCCACGAGGAAATTTCACTTCCGCTTCTTGAGCCTTGGTGTTTTCACAGGTAAAGTGTGAGTCAAAACAGCAACGGGAATTGAGCGTGGCTGTGGTGAGGAGGAGTGAGACGGCCAGTCACCCACCGCTCCGGGGACCTCGAGCCTCCGCGCCTCGCCATGCGGCTTTCCTTAGCCAAGAGCGTGCTGTTCTCCAAAGTCAAAACCATCCCCTTCCTATTTACTGGTAGTAAGAGACGCACACCGTCCTCTGTGGCGCGTGGGACAGCAGTGTGGACCTGCCCGCTTGAGCGAGCGGCCGGGCTCGTGACCCTATCCCACCGAGCCTCCCGTCGGCCACCGTCCCCACCACAGGACTCAGGCAGCGTCCCAGCATCCGTGGCTACCCTGTAAAACACTCCCAGACGGCCCTGTTCGTTTACGCTCACCGCCTGGATGTTCATTCCCGCGTGTCATTTTCTCTCTAACATCTTGTGGTCCTTCCGTTCCCTGTCTACACCACCTTCTGCTGTGTTGCCAGAATCTCTCTGTAAACGCCGTGCTCGTGGCTCTTCCCTTCATCCCCCGGCTCCGTGTTCTGGTCAGATGCTCCCGGTCCGAGACCGTTGCCTGTGAGCCCCCGGCGCCCTGCTCTCCGCCCATCCGTCTCCTGTCTCAGCAGCTGGTGTCTGAAACCCGCGCTCCGCGAGCGCCCCTTGGGCAAGAAGACAGCGTGAGATGCCATGGACCTGAGTCTGCAGCTGGACTGGTCCAGGCGTACTTCAGCGACTCGGGGACCGCACGAAGGTCTCGGGCTCGACATCCCAGCGCGGCCTCCCGCCCTGGTCACCAGGTGCAGAGCGTGCAAAGGTCCTGTTGCCGCTCCTGCCCGGACCTCCTTCCCCTCCAAGGTGGCCCTTTGCTGCTCTTACCTGACTTAGAGTAGCCCCTGCACCTCTAAACCGAATCCCTCTCCTTCCAGGACGCAGCACTGCGTCCCCTATGCCTTCCCGGGTCTACTCTGTCTTCCTACTGTCTGTACGGACCTCGCTCTGGACCTGGGTCTGGCCCACCCGGGAGGGTCTGCTTCTTCTAGGCCCACTTAACTCCTGGACACTGCAACCAAGTCCGTGCCAGCAAGAGTACCTCTCACACGCAGCCTGGCCAGCAGGGCCCACACCTCCTGTTCGTGGCTCTTAGCTCCAGGCCTCATTTCTCTGCCCTGGTCTCCCCAGGGCCAGGCGCCTGGCGGTTTGGGACAGCCCCACCACCCCGGAGTCCACGGAGATGCTTCAAAGCAGCCAATCCTACCCCGGGTGCCCCTCCCCTTGGGAGCTGTAGTACATAATCTTTCCAATGGGCACATCTCTGGGTGTGGTGAGCTCATCACACCTAAATACTGATACTGTCTACATTTTCAAACATTCTCCGAGCTCGCCTGGGCCAGAATGGGAGGAAGGGGATTTCCCTGGGCATTTATGTCTCTTGAAAGCCTGGGTCCAAAACAGTAAAGAGAGGAGCACCTGGGTGACTCAGCGGGTTGAGCGTCTGACTTTTGTTCTCAGCTCAGGTCGTGATCTGAGGATCGTGAGACCGAGCCCTGCATCAGGCTCTGCTGAGCACGAAGCCTGCTTGGGACTCTCTCTCTCTCTCTCTCAGAAACAGTGAAGGGGCTGATATGCACGGGCCTGGAGGAGATGGAGCGCCATGTGCAGGCTGATGGGGGGCGTCACAGTGTGTTGGTAGGTAGAATCAAAAAATAAGAAGGTGAGAATCACTAAGTTCAGTTACACTGAAGGCAGAACATGGGAGACTCCCTAAAAGGCTGATAACAGGCTTGAGGGAGGAGAGAAAATGCACTCTGATCTCATAGCCCCCAAACGTGGTTCCAGAAGCAGCAGTTCCACACCTGGAATCAGCTTCCCGACCGGGCCCCTCCTGGAGGAGAGGCTTGCGGGGCCGGAGGGAGCTGGGCAGACACCGTGAGGGTGGGCCCCACTGAGAGAAAGGAGGGCCGAAATAATAGTAGCTCTGCCCAGCGTGTCTCGAACTTCAGTGTGCAAGGAGTCGCCCAGTGACTGTGTTAAAGGCAGATTTTGCTAAAATGCAGAGGAGCAGACTCAGGGAGAATGAGAATCTGAGTTCCTGGCCAGGCCTGCTGGCTCAAGGAATGTACTCAGGAAGACAGGGGTCAACGACGCAGACACGTACT
This sequence comes from Crocuta crocuta, assembly GCF_008692635.1. NCBI lineage: Eukaryota > Metazoa > Chordata > Mammalia > Carnivora > Hyaenidae > Crocuta > Crocuta crocuta. The sequence continues at coordinate 19,290,661 of NW_027529428.1, read as the reverse complement.
TCTCTTTCCCAGGGAAGGGCTGCTGCAGAGGCTCCGCCCCACGGAGTGAGGGGCCCCAGGTAACCTCCGTGCTGGGGCTCCATCAGGAGGCCTGCGTTCCCAAAGCCGCCTCACAGTCAGAATGGCTGCCGCGGATCCTGCTATTGTGCCCACATCCAGCCAGCAGAGAGGAAGGAGGGGGTGAAGAGGCAGAGGCCAGGCTGCCACTTTGGAGTCCCCTTAAGGAAGACTGTAAGCACCTGCTCCAGACACAGGCTTTCAACACACTGCTCAGAACAGCCAGAGGAAGCTGAAGAATGTCACCTTTGTCACAGGGACCCTGTCTTCAGCCAACGGCAATTTGTTTTCTGCCTGTATAGACTGGGTGAAAGGAATCCTGGGGGAAAGCCAGGATTTCGCATGTGCTTCTGAGGCTTTAGGAAGATGTCAGGCGTTCGTAAAGGAGATGCATATTATTCTTTGAGTAAACATAACAGCCGTGACATTGCCGAGGACGGATAATGACTATGCGGCAGGAGCCACGTGTCAGACAATGTTCCAAGTGCTTTACACGTTTTGATGGACTTAATTCCCCAAATAACCTCATGAGATAAAAGAGAGGCAGGAGGAGATGAAGTAACTCTCCAGTCACACAGCTGGTGAATGACTGAGGACACACTAGGAGCCACGGCTCCCCGGCAAGGTGCCCCTGCCCTGCCCACGCGCTGGTAAACGTTTAACAGCCTGCTCTCAAGAAAGAAGAGAAAGCGGAATGACCCAGCTCAGCCAGGAAGGGATCGTGTGCCCCCCCCACACCCCGTCACAGTGTGGTCCCTTCCAACAGCGTGTGCAGCGTTTCCACAGCTATGGCACCTGTGCACAGGTGTGCGTGAGCCCTAGAGCGAGGATGTGTAGAGCAGCAAAATAATTTGGAAGTGCTAAGTTCTGGGGAGTCGTTCCCTTTGTTTTCAGTGTTTCATGTTATCATGAGTTTCTGTCTTTGGATCTTGAATAATGTAATGACCAGCTTGTAAAATCCTCAACAATTTAACAACCGGCCCTTGTGACCCAGTGCGAGTGGACTCCAGCCGCCCCTGCCCACAGCAGGATGCTTTACAGACAAAATAAGATGCATCTGTTCTTCGTAAAAATATGCGATCCCTGTCACTTGAGCTGATGGGACTCCACGGCTATAGCGCATCTGCTTTCTCATTGCTGACCTCTCGGTCCCCACAGCCCAGGAGCAACAATGGAAAATATATTTAAAGAATCTCATGTTCCAAAGGAGACTGACTCAGCAAGCTCTGCTTCCCTATTTCTTGTCCTCTGGTTCTCTCTCCGACTCCCGTTAGGTATGCCTGTGACATAACCAGAATACAGCCCACCTCCAAGGGGCGCCTTGGCACCAGCTGGTAAGGTTCTTTCCACAGTATTCTAGAATGGTCCCTCTTGTGGAATCAGCAGTGGGAATGATCTCCTTTAACTTACGGAGCTGTGTCTGTGTCAGAGTTGCTGAGGGTGGAGTGGACCCACGCCGCTGTCCTGTGGGTCACCCTTATGTGGGGTTCTGTTGGGGTTGACAGGAGACTTGAACTCAGAGTCCTCCAACTCCCAGAGCACCCTGGTGGTAGCTACTGCTCATCCTAGAAGATTCTCTTTTAAGAAACTGTCCAGCATCCTTTAAAAAAGCTCATCAAAGATAGAACATCCCGCAAATGTCTCTCTCTCTGCCCCAAAGACCTGGTTCCTCTGATCAGCAAAGCCCAATTCCCCATCCTGAGATTCAGCACCGGCTGCGGGGCTCAGCCACTTAGACGTCCGACTCTGGATTTCAGCTCAGGTCACAATCTCACAGTTTGTGGGTTTGAGTCCCGCGTCGGGCTCTGCGTTGACAATGCAGAGCCTGCTTGGGCTTCTGTCTCCCTCTCTCGCTGCCCCTCCGCTGCTCACTGTCTATCTCTCTAAATAAATAGGAATTAAGAAAAAAACAGATTTGGCACAGGGATCCCTTCCTCTCAGGGGTCTTGCCGGTGGCTGTCGACGGGGACTGGGTGGCACTCTGTGTTCTAGGCTCAGCCTGTTCCTCCTGCTTCGCAGCTTCACAGCTATCATTCGTGCGTCTCACTAGACCTTGACCTTTGTGACAGCATGACTCTGATTAGGGATTTTGTGTATTTCCTGAATGGCCTGGCACCAAATAGATGTTCAGTCACTCATTATTTAATTAATTTGATGGACGGATAGAAAGCTGGGCACCATTTCACTAGCTGGTTACCGGAGTTTAGAGGAGAAATCATCCGTAAACACCAGAGTTGTCGAGAAGTCAAAGGTAGCCCGATGCTATTAGATGATGGAATGACTTCTGCTGAACCTGCTTGGGAATACAGGCATAGAATCAGTGCATGGAACCTTCATGAAGGAAAAGTATAGTCCAAGCGAGGGGAAGGTTTCCTACATTGAACCAAGTCACAAAATAGATGTAATGGTTCTGGAATGTTGGAGCCTCCTGTATTTTATTTCCCTGTAAAGATACAAAGTTATGAGTAAAACATTTACAACCCTACGGCTGATGAATCAAAGAAAGGAAATCTACAGATGCTGTGATCAAGTGTTGAACGCAGGAGATTCACTTAGTTTGGGTTCCTCAAAAATAAGACCCAAGAACAGACTTTAATGCATGTGGTTTTGATGGGTTGCGATCCTGGGACTGACACATGTAAAATAGAATAAATAGTGTTCACAGCAGCACTGGAAATAGAGCCGAGATTATGGTAGGCGCTTCCCAGTCTTCTTCCTCAGAACCGAGATTTGCTCCCAGACTGAAGCCAGAAATGCCTGCATTGGAGCAGTTAGGGCTCCAAAAATAGCAGGTGTCCAAGGCAAGGTCCTTTTCTGGCATCTGAAGTGTGGGGACGTCTGCTACTTTCCACTCACCTGGCAAGTTTGACAGGTGACATAACTCACCTGTACTGTCAGCTGTAATTTGCCTACAAATACACACTCCCCACCCTCCCCCAAGAAAGAAAAGAAACCAAAGGAGGAAAAGAAAAAAAGTGGGGGTGATCATGAGGGGAAACAGGGTAGGATGAGCAAAGAGAATTGATCCCGGGGGAAACAATTCAATCCCGAGAAAAGAAGAGAGATTCCTAAACCTCTAGGCAGAGATTTAACCCATAAGTTAATAGATTCATGTTCAGAAGATAGAATCTATCTGATAGATTCTATCAGAAAAAACAATCAGAAAAGTAGAATCTGTTCATGGAATTTAAAACATAGCACCTCAATAAAATAATCAACAGAACTAACTAAAGGAGAGATTTGCTGAAATTCCCCATAACGAAGAGATGAGGAACCAGAGGGAGCAAGCAAGAGCCGCTTCATTACACAAAGAATAAAACAAGCTACTAGGAGCTTCCCAAAGCGGCAGGCGTGTGAGACACCCACGTGATGTCACCATCAGCAGCACCAGGTTTTGGAAGATGACAGCACGATGCTTGGATGTTCTTGAGAAAATGATTTCAAACTGAAAATTCTATACCCGGCCATTCTATTAATCAAATGTGAGCACAAAATAAAAAAAAAAAAGGACACTTTCCAACGTGTAAGAAAGGATTGGAAAGCTCACTTCCCGTCCATGTTCCTTTATGAAAGTAAGATTTCTTGAGAATATAAGGTAGCAAAACACACAGACAAGGAATTTGGCAAAGGGGGGGAAGGAGGAGACATGATGGTATTCCAGAAACACTGACCATGATCCAAGGGTGTGCGGAAAGTGCTCCAGGGATAGCAGCTTGCACACTGAGGCTGCAGAGAAGGTGGAAAAGGAGAAACGGATCTTTTTTTATTGCAAATTAGGCATTTTTCCCAATATGATAATAGCTATGCAAATATTCTGAACTGGCAAAAGAAAATAAATGAATTGAGTGGCTGCGCGCGCTCACACACACACACACACACACACACACACACACACACAATGCACTGGCATCTTGAGGCAGCCTGCTTCTGGGCAATGACATGGGCAAGGGAACAGGGAAAGGGGGTGGAGGGGAGGGGTGTTTCTGCAACACTTTTATTTCTTTTAAAAGAAGAGTTACAGAAAATTCCAAGACATGATCTCGGCAGCAATGGAGACTCTTAAAAGAGCTGTATGGAATCTAATCAGCACACGATAAACCGTGTATACTTAAAGTATTGAGTGCAAACACCTGGGAAGGTTTTGGCGTACGCACACGACTGGGAAGCCACACTGCAGTCGAGATAATGAACACACCAGTCCCCCCAAAAGCTTCTTCGTGCTCCCCACTTTGCATGTTCTAGGGTTTTACACAGATGGAAGCATGCAGGATACATGTCACATTGTGATTATATTTAATTCACTTTCAGAACGGCTTTTGGGCTGCCATATTGAATATCTTTGCTTGTTCTTGTTGAAGGAAAACATCGATACAATAATCAAATCACTTGCAAGCTTAGGCCACCGTAGACTTTTAGCTAGCCCGTGATGGCAAAGGGGCTCCGGGATTTTCGAGGGTAAATATTAGCATCGCTTAATGACAGCACGTTTAAGCTTTTCCATCATGCGGTTTGAGACTTTGTCCAGAGTGAATCTGTGCGTTGACCATTAAGCAGGGTTAACCCAAGAAGGGCTATGATTTCCTGGTATAATTTCTCTGAGTAAAATATTGATAAAGTAACCCGTCTTGAAGGATTCGGGGGGGGGGAGATGCCCTCCAATTCCATTCTCAGAATGGCTAAAATACTGGTGAAGGCTTGTAAGCCCCAATATGTGTGGTTTAAGCTAGAAAATCAAATGTGAGGCACACTGGACAATGCCTAAGGCTACTAGTATTTCAGAAGAGGCACATTGGAAGGGTGAGCTCAGATCTGGAAATTTTCCTAACTTCTTGACATAATTCCTGTTTCAGGCTAACATTGATTGGATCCTCCTCCGGCTAGAAGGGCCNGACCAAAGCCATCCTGGCACATTTGGAAGGGCTCTGAAGTGCAGTGAGTTGCGTTTCTGGGAGGCCTTCCTGCCCCATGGGGCTGCCCTGTGTCAGACGGGCAGAGTGTACGGTGCCTTGCACGGAACACGCGCTGCCCTTGGCTCCCTGTGGCTGAGATAAGAGGCCGCCTGGCGGGGCTGGGTGACCTGACCCTGGGTGACCTGACCATGGTTTCCGATGTTTCAAACTGCTTTTGCACGGGCTGCGTTTACTAACTCCAGTTTATTTTGCTCGGACATTTTCCCTTTTGAATCTTTTCCATCCCTCAGTGTTTTATGAGCAGTTAAATCCAAGAACAGTTTTGGTTTCCTTCTTACATTTGGCGATGTGTGGTTTTGCTCTCTGCGCAGGGTTTGGTGTCACAGAGTGGCCTCGAGCCCCCTGGGAGGAGCCCGAGTGCACCCCGGGAGGAAGGGCCACCAGGTCCTCAGAAAGCATCTTTGGTTTTGCTGCTGCTTCTTAGCCAGCACTTCTCAGCTCAAGAGCCAGGCCGGCCCCACGGGGGCCTGGGCCTCTTACCTGTTGGCCCACGTGGGTCATCCCAGCCCAGTGTGGTGTGGGCGGCAGCACGACCCAGTGGCACGTGGCTGTGGGCTCGGTCCCTGGAGCCCTGGTCATCAGGATGGCGACGGGATGGGCACCAGAGAGCAGAGCCTTTCATGGTGCGTCCTGGTCAATTCCCATGTGAATTGATGACTCAGATTTTCCTTGTGATCTGCTATAGTTAGAGAATTGGCTCTTGTTTTGGGAAAGAAGCAGCCTGCGCTGATCATTTGCATTTGGACCCACATTCTCTGAAACCAGAGGGCCCGGCATCGCCCAGGCTGGCCGTGTGGTCCGTCAGCAGCCAGCTGGTTCGTGGGCTTGACGCACACACACATTCCCATTCAGGAGAGACATGGCTGTTGACATCATCTGGAAACGTTCTAGAAACGTCCAGTCAGAGTTGATCCTGGGCTCACAGAGACTGTGACTGGAGACCCCCCGCCGTCCCCCACCTCTGTGTGGTGTGTGTGCTGAGCGAGCTCGGGGAGCACGGTGGGCACAGACCTCCTGTATTCGGGGGCCCTCCACTTCTCACTTGCTGGATCCTGCCACTTGGGGCAACAGAATGAAAGTTCTAGAAGCTGCCATTTTCAGCACCTGTGGTTAATAGGTGAGGAGATGGGACCTAGACAGGCCCAGGTGCTCGTCCAGAGACACGGCTTGTAGTGACGTGGGGGCAAGAATCTGCTCCGCTGCTTACTGTCTTGGGTCTGTTCCACCACCGAGCTGAGGCTAGGGCCCAGACTGCGGTGCACGTGCACACACACACACGTGTGCACACTCCCACACAGACACACTCACACATGCACACTCACATACATTAAAAAATCTCTTTAGAATGAGGAAAGAGGAAATCATGCAGAATCCTAGAATCGTCAGTGGGTCTCTGTGAAGACATAAAATCCCCTTCCCCCCAACTAACTGCTGCCTGTTCCCCCCATAGCCTTCTACAGAGTCATGTGTACGTGAGATTTTTATAGATAAAACTGATAAACTGATAATCATCCTTCTTAATGTTTATTTTATTTATTTTGAGAGAGAAAGAAAGCATGAGTAGGGGAGAGGCAGAGAGAAATAGAGAGAGGGAGAGAGAGAATCCCAAGCAGGCTCTGTGCTGCCAGCACAGAGCCCAGCTTGGGACTCAAACTCACAAACTGTGAAATCACGACCTGAGTCAAAACCAAGAGTCAGACCCTCAACCGACAGCCACCCAGGAGCCCCAACTGATGCTGAGCCTTAGAAGTGGCCATGCCGGTCCCACGGGAGTAAGGTAGCAGACGCCCTCCATCCTCCATCTTCTTGGGTGGGACCATGTCTACCAGCAGACACTGCATCTAGCACGTTCTTCCGGGTACGAAAGATGGCTCCAGCTGCTGTGTGGAGGCTGCATCAGAAGGAAATGGAAATGAAGACACGAAGCTCAAGTGGCGATCAAGTTGATCCATAACGGCAGTTTCCAGAGTTCCGAACCTGCCAGCTGTGAACCGTGATCAGCCCGAGCTAGCAGGTGTCTGAGATGATTCTTCTCCAGCCAAAGAATAATCTAGGCATTGTGGTCAGTCTGTCGGAATTGATCGGTGGAGGAAGGCACGATTCAGCCACGANCCGCCTTGGTCACTCAGAGCCACCAACAGTGGTCAGTCCGCCAGCCGTTTTCCTTTCCTACGTGGAAGGTCTGGGCCTCGTGGATGCAATTGCTCGCTCTTGTTAAACTTGAGGACTGAGGGTCTAGAAGGTCAATGGCTCCTTTGAAAATTTTTAAATTTAAATACGATTTAGTTAACATACAGTTTCGTCTTGGCTTCAGACACCTCGTGCGCATCCCAACAAGTGCCTCCTTAATGCTCATCATCCATTTAGCCCCTCCCCCTCTAGCAACCTTCAGTTTGTTCTCTGGATTCAAGGGTCTTTTAGGGCTTGCCTCCCTCTCTGCTTTATCGTATTTTTCCTTCCCTTCCCCTATGTTCATCTGTTGTGTTTCTCAAATTCCACATATGAGTGAAATCATGATATTTGTCTTTCTCTGAGTTATTTCACTTAGCATAATGCCCTCCAGTTCCATCCACGTTGTTGCAAATGGCAGGATTTTATTCTTTCTTATCACCAAATAGTATTCCATTGTATATATAAACCACATCTTCTTTATCCATTCATCAGTCAATGGATATTTGGGCTCTTTCCATGTTTGGCTATCGTTAACAGTGCTGGTATAAACACTGAGATGAATGTGCCCCTTTGAATCAATATTTTTGTAGTCTTTGGATAAATACCTAGTAGTGCCATTGCTGGGTTGTAGGGTAGGTCTATTTTTAATTTTTTGAGGAACCCCCACACTGTTTTCCAGAGCGGCNAGAAGGTCAATGGCTCCTTTGAAAATTTTTAAATTTAAATACGATTTAGTTAACATACAGTTTCGTCTTGGCTTCAGACACCTCGTGCGCATCCCAACAAGTGCCTCCTTAATGCTCATCATCCATTTAGCCCCTCCCCCTCTAGCAACCTTCAGTTTGTTCTCTGGATTCAAGGGTCTTTTAGGGCTTGCCTCCCTCTCTGCTTTATCGTATTTTTCCTTCCCTTCCCCTATGTTCATCTGTTGTGTTTCTCAAATTCCACATATGAGTGAAATCATGATATTTGTCTTTCTCTGAGTTATTTCACTTAGCATAATGCCCTCCAGTTCCATCCACGTTGTTGCAAATGGCAGGATTTTATTCTTTCTTATCACCAAATAGTATTCCATTGTATATATAAACCACATCTTCTTTATCCATTCATCAGTCAATGGATATTTGGGCTCTTTCCATGTTTGGCTATCGTTAACAGTGCTGGTATAAACACTGAGATGAATGTGCCCCTTTGAATCAATATTTTTGTAGTCTTTGGATAAATACCTAGTAGTGCCATTGCTGGGTTGTAGGGTAGGTCTATTTTTAATTTTTTGAGGAACCCCCACACTGTTTTCCAGAGCGGCTGCACCAGTTTGCATTCCCCCCAGCAGTGCAACACTGTTCCCCCTTTTCCACATCCTCTCCAACATCTGTTGTTTCCTGAGTTGTTAATTTTAACCGTTGTGACAGGTGTGAGGTGGCATCGCAAAGAAGACATCCAGACGGCTAGCAGACATGTGATGCTCAACATCACTCATCATCAGGGAAATACCAATCCTTTTGAAAATTTTAATTTAACTTTTTATTTTAACTCACTTGAGGCTTACAGAACAGTTGCAGAGATGGTCCCAGAAGTTCTTGACCCTTCACCCAGCTTCCCCCAAAGTCAAGATGTGACAAAAGCATAGTGCATCTGCCCTGGGGACAGGCCAGGGCACACAGGACAATGCCATTAACTAGAGCTCAGGCTCTTTAGGCGTTCCCAAGCTTCCCGCCAGCCACCATGTTGCATCAGGCGTCACGTCCCTTTAAATCACCTCCACTCTGTGACAGTTCCTCAGTGTCTCTTGTGACCTGGACACTTTTGAATAATACTGGCCAAATATTTTGTAGGATTTCCCTCAAGGTGGGTGGGTCAGGTACTTTCTCACAATTACTCGGGAGTTCTGAATTTGGGGACAATGCCGTGGAGGCGATGCGTCGGGCGCCCGCATCACCCAGCGGTGCCTGATGTCATCTCCACCTGTCACCTGTGTGTCCCCCTTGATCACCTGGTCAAGGTAGTCTGCCGGGTCCCTCCATTGTAGTCACTCCCCTTCCCTTCCTTAGAGGACGGCTGCTCAGCCTGGAGGGCGGCCCGCAGAAGGACTTGTGGATGGACCTTAAAACTCACCCAGTGATTAGGAGCTCTTTGGGGCGTAGACGCTCGAGGTCCTGAGGGCATCTGCTTCTCCTCAGTTTCCACCTTGCCTGCAGCTATTAGTACTGCTGGTAGCCATGGTGATTCCTGTCCCCTCAGTCCCACGTCTACTGAATGACTCTGCTACGGGACATGTGTCCCCCCTCCCATTTCCTTTGTGTCCAATCAGTTCTTTGCATCAGTGTGGACTCGTGGCTGCACATGTTGTCCTTTGGGGCGTAATCAAACACTATCGTTATTTATCTTTGTGGCCGAAATTGTTCCTGCTTCAAATGTCTGGAGTCCTTTTGGGTTGGTTCCTGTGGACACACTTCCTGACACACTTCCCGCCCCGCCCCAGCCCACCCTCAGTTTTTACAAAATCACCTCCTGACTTCCCACCACAAGATGCTCCAAGCTCATCTTAACGCTGCCTCATTCCGGTCCTGGAATTGACCATTTACCCAAGGAGCCTCGGTTCCTCGTATCGGAGAAGGGAGTCAGGGACCACGTGCTAGGTGCTGGGGGTTCTTGCGCCCAGCGGGCAGGGGTAGGAAACCTCTGTTTACGCCTGTTAGCCCATAGATGGACATACACCTTTATTTCCGTATCTGCTCATTCGTGCACATACTAAAATTAACAGGTCATGTTGACATCTTCAACTCTAACCCCAGAGGACAGGGCTCCTTCTAGCATCCACCCCCGTGCTTCTCCACGACTTCTTCCTCTGTGGTGAGAGCCCTGGGACTCGATCTCTAATGCATTTGCTGATTCTTTTTAAACCCTTGTACGCAGTAAAATAGTTCCGGAGCTGCTAACCACTTCTCCAAATTACCACTGACAAATTGCCTCTGGAGCACAGTCCTCACATAGGTTCCTTTTATGCTTGGTCTTACAGCGTCCAGGGACACAGACCCCACCCCTTAACCATCTCATTCCCAATCCCTTACTTCCCTGTGACTTTGCTCAGTTTTTTCCCATAGCACATCCAGGTACATAATATACATTTGGCACGCCTATTACCTTGTGTGCATTTCTCTGATTAGGACGGAAGCTCCCTGACGGGGGAGGGTTTGGTAGGTTTGAGTCAGCATGGTGGCCCAGCGCCTCGCAGAGTGCCCAGCACACGACACATTGGGGAGCACCCATAACTGAGCTTACATAGCCATGTGAATTCACACGTATGTTTAATATAAATGGACCCCAGAGAGATCCTCAGTACTTCTGCAAGTAATCTGCAGAAGGGATCAGAATTTCTCTCTTTCCCATATTTTCAGGACCTCTGCTTCTTTAAGATGAGCCCTGGCCACTTGCTGAAGCCTCGTGGAAATCTGGGACGTCCGGAGTACAGCGCGGGAATCACTGAGCGCACCTGTGCCCTGGAACCCAGTGCCTGCGGTGTGCCTCCAGGAATACTGACCAAATGGGTCTGAGATGGGGCCTAAAAGGAGTTTTTTAATGTGGTACAATATGTATAACATAAAATTTACCATTTCAATCATGTTTAAGTATATAGTCCAAAGGCATTAAATACATTTCCTTTGTTACGTCACCATCAGCACCATCCATCACAGAGCCTTTTCATCTACATCCCATTAAACACCCCCCACCCTTTCCCCCCGCCCCTGGCACCCACCATCTTCTTCCTCTATGACTTTCACCCCTCTAGGGGCCCCATGTAAGCGGAAACCTACAGTATTTGTTTTGTGTGTGTGTGTGTGTGTGTGTGTGTGTGTGTGTGTGTATGGATGTGTGACTGGCTTATTTCATCCAGTAGAATGTCTTAAAGGTTCATCCATGATGTAGCAGGTGTCAGAATTTCTTGCCTGTTTTTTTTTTTTTAAGTTTATTTTTGAGAGAGACAGCGTGAGCAGAGGAGGGGCAGCGAGCAGGGCACAGAGGATCCACAGCACTGTCAGCACAGAGACAGATGTGGGGCTTGAACCCATGAACCACAAGATCATGACCTGAGCTGAAGTCTGACCCTCAACCGGCTGGGTCAAACAGGTGCCTCACAGAACATCTTGTGTTTTAAAAAATGTTTATTTGTCTTTGAGAGAAAAAAAGAGAGACAGAGAGAGACAGAGCACAAGCAGGGGAGGGGCAAGAGAGGGAGACACAGAATCCTAGGCAGGCTCTGGGCCCTGAGCTGTCAGCACAGAACCCGATGTAGGGCTCAAACTAATGAACCATGAGATCATGACCTGAGCTGAAGACGGACGCTTACCTGACTGCGCCACCCAGGAGCCCTGAATTTTTTGCCTTTTAAGGCCAAATGATATCCCATTGTGTGTATATGCTGTATTGTTTTTCCATTTATCTGTCAATGGATGTTTGGGTTGTGTATACCTTTGGTCATGGTGAATAATTCTGCTACAGGCTTGAGCATACAAATAGCTCGTGGAGTCCCTGCATTCAATGACTTGGGGGTAAATCCGCCAAAGTGGGATTGCCTAAATATTGACACCGTCGTGTGACTTTCCATTCTGGATGTCCGACCGGGGTTGGAAGACCACGTGCTACAGGCTCCGCACCCCAGGACCCAAGCAGGGGTTGTCTGAGACGCCAGTTGTCACAGGGACTCCGTTCATATTTGTTGAACGGATGAATTCATCGTAAAGAGTACTTGGACGCCACACACACACACACACACACACAGACACACACACAAATGTATGTTTCTGGAAAGATGGCTCTGGGATCAAAGCTGAAGGCATTTCGACCATGGATTTCCAGAAATGGACATAGTATCCATTGTACCAAGTACCACTTGCAGCCCAGAGAGTGAAGCTTCCTTCCAGCTCTACCCTCCACCCCGACGCCTCAATCAGCTTGCTGCCAATTTAGCCAATGGGCACCATGATGGAAATGAGGAAAGGGGAAATGCAGTGTGAAACTGTGAATGTAATCCATTCAGATCATTTCTTTTTTCAGCTGCTTCGTGTAAATCTATCACAGGTTAAAGGGGGTTTCCCAGCCAAAAAACCTATTTCTCAGAATGCTTTTGCAAACGCAATGTAGTGAGTAAGAGCTTTGTCTTCAGATGAACAGCAGTGTGTGCCTGCTGGAGCCCCCCTGGCCAAAAACAACAACAGAGACAGAGAGAGGAAGGGAATAGCGGTCTCTCCAGCTGCTGAGAGATTCTCTGTCTCTCCTAGGTTTGGGTGGCCACCGTAGGGGGTGACAGAAAGCCTCTGCAGAGCTCCCGACCCCAGAGGGATGCGGGGGGACTTCTTAGTGAGATTCTCCCCTTGCTCTCAGGAAAGTGCTCGGCCGCAGTCCTAAAGCATGGCTTGACCTGAGGCCGCAGGGCATGCTCTTAACCCCAGAGGCCCCCACCCAGCAGCTCACTCCCGCCACCACCCTGTCCCCTAGCAGGAACCCAGAGCGGGAGCTGGCCGCCTCCAGGAGGCAGGTCTCCCCACCCAGCATCTCAAGCTGGAACTTTCCAGTTTTCAGGAAGGAGGCCTGGGGAACCAGACGGCGGACCGGCAGAGCCTGAGCTGGGACGTGCATCCTGCCCTGTTGCTCTGAACTCCTCTGCTCAGAACCTCAGGTTCCAAAGGGGTGTGAATTCTGCAGGGACAGTGAGGTCGCGAGGCTCCGAGCGGCAGGTCATGCTGGATGTCTGCCTCCTCTGCGTGGTCATACGGGGGCGCCCTGCGTGGTAATCTATGCGGCGCCTGCTCCCGGGGGAGTCAAGGTCATTGTTCAGTAGAATGACGGCCATTGTGTTGCAGCCGCCGGGCCCCTGTCCGCACATGTGCCTCCCCCACAGCTGCCCAGGTGCACCGGGTGGGTGGCTCGGCCCAGGTGGGGGAGGCCACTCATATCTGCCTTCGCTTCAAACCGCCGGGTAGGTGGGTGCGGGCTCTGGCGGGGGACTGCCCCGAACACTTGCACACGCCTCTGCCTCTGCGTCTCTCTCTCACACACCGTTACCTCCCGAGTTGTGGCTTCTTTTTCAACCACTTGCGGCTAGAAAGCCATGACCCGAAGGGCAAGTGACAAGGGCACTTGTTCTCTCGACTTTGTGCACAAGCTGCCCGCTGCACCTCGCTCTGCTCCTCCAGAGCCCCCTCTGGTCCCAGCGGCTCCTCTGGGGCACCCGGGTGAGTGTGCGGCCTGCCCCTCGTGACACCCGCTGGCCATGACTTCCCAGACAGCAGAGTGGCCGCACCATGTTCTTCCGTTCCAGCCGTGGCAACGGTGAATATCAATACTGTGATATCGCAACTCATAGTAAGAAAGATGTGTTGGGTCCCTGTCCCCGCCTCAAGCACAGAACTCCCCGAAGCGCCCAGCGTTCCTGCGTGATGACAGCGACAGTGTTGACGAGGGGATTCAGGCCACACCTAAGGCAGGCACGGCCACGTGCTCGATTAGGGGCTGGAACTCTCAGTCACACCCTGACCTCCGGGAGAGAGAGGAGAGGGGCCGGAGGTGGGATCAGTCACCAAAGGCAGCGGTTTCATCAATCATGTCTGCGCAGTGAAGCCTCCATAACCCTCCCCAGAGGGGGCAGGGGGCTTCCCAGGTGGGGAACGTTTGGCGGATTGGAGAGAGCGGTGTGCCCAGAGAGGGCGGGGAGTTCTGTGCCCTTCCCCATCGGGGGCCCTGTGCGTCTCTTCCTCTCGCCGCTCCTGACTCGTATCCTTTTAGAACAAACCAGCGGCCTGGTAAGTACAGTGTTTCCCTGACTTCTGTGAGCCCCACAAGAAAATGAATCCAGCCCAAGGCAGAGGGTCGCTGCAGCCTCCCATCTAGAGTCCAAGAGTCGGAGTGTCTGCCGCGTGTGGGAACCGTCCTGTGGGACTGAGCTCCTAACCTGGGGAAGCCAACACGGCAGGATAGGTCAGAACCGAGCTGCCTGGCGGTGCGGGAAAGCCCCCTCCACCCTCGCTCTGCGAGGAATCAGAACTGGGTGCAGAACCGTTGTAGATTCCCAGGTGGACACAAGTGGCCGCCCTGTTTTCCTAGGGGACAGATGACGAGAGAAATGAGCAAAGTGGGAGACATCTATTGATCACCTAATGCGACGTTTTCCTTTCCTTTCTTTCTTTCTTTCTTTCTTTTCTTTTCTTTTTTTTGGTCTACAACTCTAAGAAATAGATTATACGTTGCAAACCACTTCGTGTGTATGATAAATACAAAGGAAACAAAGGCTTCATTAAACTGCTTACTCATGCTCCGTATGAT
>NW_027529428.1:19256013-19275838 GCF_008692635.1 Crocuta crocuta | reverse complement strand
TGTGCCCTATGATAAAAAAAAAAAAAAAAGGAATGGAGATACTATGGAGAAGATTGAAGGGAACCCTCCAGTCAGGCATTTGGAATCAATAACCACCCGAATCATTTCAAATCACGGGCTTACAGAATTGATTTTCTTTCCTTCTAATGGGTGGCAACCCACATTTCCAAACCACTGGCATGATCACGCACCAGATGCTGGATGCTGGGCACGGCTCATTTAACACCCACAAAACGTATTTGAGGAAGATATTAATAGCTCCATGTAGCCAATGGAGAAACGAAAGCCCAGTCGGCATAAGTGGCTCGGGGAAATCCGTTCTTGTTCCCTCCTTCAGCTTCGACGGCAGGAGCCGGCGCCTGTCCTGCCGGGGTGGTGTGGGCTTTCTGGAGTTGGGTCTGCGCGGGATCTCAGGGGGCTGTAGCTGCTCCCCCAAAGTTCTGGACCCAGGAACGGTGCTGGGTCCCGGGCTGCAGCCCCCTCCACATCACTGCCGTCTGCCGGGCCCGCGGCAGCGCCACTAACCCAAGCGCCTCTCCCATAGCTGCTCTGCTTTGCGTTTTGCTCTGGTTTGTTCCTTAACTGGCACGGGGCGCAGCACGGCAGGGTTAGTGCTGGTCTTCAAGTGGAGGAAATGCGTCCAAATTCAAGGTCGGGCTGACGTCAGCCCTTCATTTCTCTATGAAATTTGCTCTTCTGGGGGTCTGGCTGGACCAGACACTGGTCCGTGCACTGCATCTTGGTCCCGAGAAGCGTGTGAAAGAAACCCGTACAGAGGCTGTCTCATCTTCGGGCCTTGGCTTTTCAATCTGAAACCACGTCATAGAGGCCGAAACTGTATCAGCGTCCTGTGTTCCCTCTAAAACTGTTTGGATCACATTTGGGTCCAACAGTGAGCTGGGGAGGGAAGGAGGAGATCACCCAATCCTGGCCCTTAGGCAGGTGATGCGCTAGTTCAGTGCTTTGCAAACTGTAGGTAGCCTGGGAGCCACCCCGGGGGCTTGCTGGCACAGAGACTGTGAATGTCCCCCAGCAGTGCGGGGTGGGCCAAATGCTTCCTTTCTAAGAAGCTTCTGGGAGCCACCACTGGAACCACTTGGAGGCCCCCAGAACCACGTGTAGCTTTCCGCGCACGAGACCTCTCCAGACTGACCTGTAGCCTCGCTGGGGCCCTCTGGGCTCCTGGGGGCGGAACGGTCCTTCAGCTTGGCTCCCGCCTGCACGGAATTGGGTTTGAAGGCCCTGTCCAATACCTCTGTCCTCTTCCAAAGGCCTCCTCCCTGCCCGAAGCTAGATGCCGTGATTGGCAGGCCCCCGGAGCGCACCCCCAACCTGCCGATGCGATCCCATCTGTTAGAGCATCTGCTCGGAAAGCCAGAGGCCTCCCTCCAGGACCTCATTAGTTACCGATCGCTGAGCCAGCAGCCAGCAACCTCTTCTCTTGGCAGCCGCTCTGTCTCTGTGGACAATGTGGGTCTGACAGGTGCCACCGAGCACCCGCCGACCCCCTTCTCCTCCCCGGCTCCACCCTGCTACCTGAGGACCCTCACAGAGGTTTCTGTGCAGAGAGGCCCCCTGGGTCCTAATAAGCGCTTGGCAAAACTTGCACTACACCCTTCTCTGTCTTTGTGGGGACTGTCGGTTACAGAGAGGGCGCATTCCGAGAGCACCCCCGGGGCGCGTCCGAGCACGTTGCCACGTGTGCTTGGAGACTGCCGTGCGTGGGGCGCACCCTGGCTGCCTTTTCCCACCTTCGCTTTGACTGCTTGGCTGGGAATGGGTCACAAATCACTGTGACGGTTAACACGGTATTATCTGGACAGGTAGAAAAAATATTAAACAACGGGAAAAGGCACACACACACAAGACATCTCAGAGCGACTGAAAACCCCAGTCTGTATAGCGGATGGAGCCTCACGCAGCCGACGCCTCTCCATTACTTTCCTCTGACGGAGAGAAGACCGTACATCAGGCTTTGCTCAGCCGTCTTGTGAAGGTGTCAGGCCCATGGAGGGTCCCGGGGGCAGCGCACGGCCAGGTGGCTTCTCCTCCCGGTGCTGGTCCCCAGCATGGAGCTGTCGCAGACCCGCCTCTCTGCTCGTGAACAGGGTGGAGATGTTGCCGCAGACAGGTGTCCGTCTGTAAGAGAACCCTCGTGCTGAGCCAACACGTCTCAGCCTCGCTCGGCAGCTTCCGGGGGCCGCGAGGAGCCCGCCTCTCTGAGACAACACACTTCTCTCACACTGAGAACAGTGGGGTGTCCGAGAATTCTCCGGGGGCTGTACCGGTGTCCAAAGTGGAGGGTCTCACCTGCAGCCCGAGTCTCCCACAGAGAAGACGGGCTAGTACAGACGGTGACCCAGGTCACGTCTGGGGGGGCATTTCAGAGCCCTGCTGGCTCCCCTTTGGAGCCCTGGCTCTGGGTCCAGTGGGGAGTGGAGCATCCACGTCCCCGGGGGCCGAGGAGCTGGCTCCCTTCACCAGGGAAGGCACACGGGCTCCCGAGGGAAACACACCACCTGTGGGTACGGTGGCCTCGGCCCAGAATGTGGGTGAGTGGGCGCAGTGCTCACTCCTGGGCTCTGGGTCAAGTGTGCCGGCCAGCTGTGGAGGCCAGCCCGTGGGAGCCGGGGCCCACAGCCCGCTCTGCCAGCTGCCGGGCTTACCCCCACTGGCCCCCAGAGACAGCTGGTGGAGTGTCTACACTGGCTGCGTGCAGGGCTGGGAGAAGGGGAGCAGAGATCAGACAGGATGGGGGCCTGGAGGGGCGGTGCTGAGACAGGCGGGCACCGTCCACGGGGACCCCGTCCCTGTCATCATCACGTCCCGGGACTGCGGTGCCAGGTTTACAGAGCCTGTTGGGGTGGGGCGGGCCTCTCCGTCAGTCTCCTGGCACTGCGGTCGGCGAGGCGACGTGGCCCCATTTCACAGACGAGGCGAGTGGGGCTCAGAGCAGACACAAGCAGAACCCCGCCCTGTCTCTCCACACGGGGCTAGAATGTCTGCAGGCTCCTTTTCTTTGGTCTGCAAACCAAATACTTCATTCTGAAATAATTTGATTAAAAAAAATCCCCGTCCCCTAACTTTCTTATAACGCGGCCCAGGCAAAAAGGCCGGGGCCCAAGCTTTGCCCCGAATTCAAATGCAGCGCCCACACCGGGCTGCTAGCGCAGGGTGCGGGGGCTGGGAAGCGTGGAAGCTTCCAGACGTTCGCGGCCTGCCTGGGGAGTGTGCGGCCCCCCTCGTCCCCAGGCAGCGCGAACCCAGACTAGGGGCCCTAACTGCAGGCGGGCAGGGAAGCAGAAGCCCCCCCTTCCCTCCCCGGGACGCGTCCTCGGCAAGAGGGCGCCTGTGGGTCCCGCCGGAGACGCCAGGGGGCGCACGCGCCAGCGAGCACTAGGCGGCGCTGCGCGTCTCTGCGGGGCCCAGAGACAGTCCGTCCCTCCTCCCCGCCCACAGATACACACACTATACCCACACACAGACACCACTATACACACAGACACTCCACACACACCACACACAGACACACCGTACGTACACACAGAGAAACCTATACACACGCTACACATACACACACCACATACCAACCGTACAATCCCACCCACTACGTACATACACACACACTATGTACACATTCACACATACTTACACACACACATACTCATATACACACACCATGCACTCACAGACACCCCCACCCTCCCACACACACACTCCTACACACACATTCACATACACACTACACACATTCACACATACTCATACACACACCATTCACGTACACAGAGACTCCTCCACACACACACCATACATCCATACGCATTCCGTACACACGCCCCACGCCCCACACCCCACAACCACACAGGGACAGGGAACACACCCTTAAGGGGAAGCATTTCATCTGTGAGTTCCTGCCGCCACCTAGAGGCTACGCCGCACCAGAAGTAGGTGAAGAGTGAAGCCACCTGAGACGTGTTCCCCGTGTCCAAGGGCAACGTTTTATTTTTCAAAACCAAGGGCCAGAGAAGGCTCAGTTAGGACAAGGAGATACGTGTTATTTAGATAAGCAGTCGTCAACCTTGATTTAGTAGAAGACAATTTCTACTCTTTTGAGCTTTGAAAATTACTGGGTACGCACGTGTGTGCAAGGTGTCTGTGCACATGCGTGTGTGTGACAGCCCTGTGTGCAGTGTGTGCGTCTGTGTGTACACACGCGCATGTGGGTGGTTCCTGAGAAGGTGGTCTTGAGGTGAGGAGCCCGGCCGGAGGGGAGCTCCAGGGCCATCCCGGGGGTCCGGGAGCTAGGGGACAACTTGAGTTGGGAATTGAGAACGAGGTAGCGCCCGCTGGCCGTCCGCGTGTCACCCGTCTCAGGCTTCCACATGGATCAGTTTGGAGACCCTCACCTGTTAGTGAAAGTAAAGTTCTGTCTGAAAATCTGAATACGGTTCTTTTGCGCGCTGTCCGTGTGACTCTACTGTCCACTGGCTGGCCTGAGGACTGTGGTCTGCACCGGGGTCGGCAGGACCAGACAGCACCTGTTTTTGGCATTGCAGGCCGTACCACCTCTGCCGTGACTCAGCTCTGCCCGCGCAGCCTGGAAAAAGCCGCAAATGATGCACGATGAAGGAACCCACATGCACTCTGCGTTCCAACACAATTGTGCTTAAGGGTTCTGCAATTTGAATTTCCTATATTTTTCATTTGTCATGAAATAGTCCTTCTGATGTTTTACATTTATTTAAAAATCTGAAAATCCTTGGGGTGGGCCCGGGTGGGCTCAGTCGGTTAAGCGTGCCACTTTGGCTCAGGTCACAGTCTCACGGTTCCTGAGTTCGAGGCTCGCGTCGGGCTCTGTGCTGACAGCTCCGAGCCTGGAGCCTGCTTCAGATTCGGTGTCTCCCTCTCTCTCTGCCCCTTCCCCACTTACACTTTGTCTCTGTCTCTCTTAAAAATAAATAAACACTGAAAGAATCCAAAAATCCTTCTCCATTCGTAGGTCATGCCCAAACGGGCTATGGTGGATTTGGCCACCGGGGGCAGGAGGCCTGCAGTCTGCCAACCCTGGTCTCTGTCCCGGACTCTGGCATGAGCATACTTCGTAGTATCTACTGCAAAGTTACACTGGGTTTTGAAGCACTGTGGGAACATCCGTGCCCTGTAATATCATCCACAAGGTTGTTGGTGTCTTATCTTGTTCTCGATTGCAAATCTGATAGGCAACTATTTCTCTATCCAGCAAGGGGAGTAGCGGAACAGAGCTGCAGCCAAAGGCTTGGTCATCACCTCACCTGCAGCCTGGAGTCGCAGGCCATCTGCGTGGCTGCATCGTGGAATCTCAGGCTCAGAGAATGGATCAGAGCGACAAGCTGGGATGGCGATTTGTGGTCCTCTCTCTTCTTGGACTGTGGCTTGAAGACTTGCGGAACAAGCACGCTGTGCAGGTAGATCTGCTCTGTTACACGTCTCCTAAGTGAAATCCGCAGGAGACGTGGAGTAAACCGACAGGTGTGTACCTGGAGCGAGGGTGTGAGGCCGCAAGGGGTAAGAGCCACGCCTCCGCGTGGGGTTGGAGAACCTTGTCCACTGATGCTTTCTCTGAGCACCGTTAGACCTTTCCGTTTTGAGGATTCCTGTCAGCGTTTAATTATGATGGTGAATTACACCTTTCATACAACCAACTCAAAAACGTGGGAAAAAGCAGATAGTGTCAAAAACATCATTTTCTTTATTTTTGAGCAGCTGTTTTGTTTGTTCATCCATTTATTTTATCAAAGACACACTTGTTGTCTTTTAGCTCCTAACACTTTGCTTGCTCGGTTTGTGTGTCCTCATCGACCTTTGCTGTAGCTCAGTGGGAGCGCGTGGGATGAGGGGGAATAATCCCGTTTCCAGGAGGATCAGGAGAAGTTTGAGGAGCTACTGAGCACCTTGGGGGGAGGCTGGGGATGCTTTTACGCCAGAGGACCTCTGCGTTCCTGGTTTCCTGAATGTGATGCCGAACGCTTTCAAAAAGAAGCTGAGTTGAAACTCTGCCCCTTATGTGACATCACTGCAAAGGTGAGAGCCTTCTGCGTGTAACTTTGCCTTTTATTAGCGCTAATTACGGGCAAGTAGACTGTTGTCCTTTCTCTCCAGATTGGAGGGAACCTTAGTGATTCTTCCACAACCCAGCTCTGAAGACACATCTCCATTTAAAAGCTCCGCATCTGTTCCCAAATGTCAAATCGTTGCTGCGCTCCTGTTTAGAGACTGACTCTAACCCCCATTTGTGCACTGAAGTCCTGCACCCCCAGCGTGACTGCATTTGGACACAAGGGCTGTAAGGAGCTACTTAGACTTTAATGAGGCCCTAAGAGGGGGTGTTAAGTCTCATAAGACCGGCCTCCTTGTAAGAAGACACACCAGAGATCTCTGTCCAAAGACTTGAGGCCACACACAGGAGGCCACGGTGAGAAGCCGGTCATCTGAAGCCCAAGGAGAGGGGCTTCCCTAGAAGCCAGCCCTGCCCGGGCTTTGATCTCAGACTCTGCAGCCCCCAGAACTCAGAGAAAGTAACTCTGCTGTGTGAACCCCTCTTGCTCTCCTCTTAGTCAGTGGTGTTGGCTGGTGGCTGCACGGGTGACCCTCCCAGTCAGTGGTGTTGGCTGGTGGCTGCACGGGTGACCCTCCAGACTGTTGTGTCCGAGGAGTCTGAGTTTGGCTTTGAAAAAAATCACTTCCTTCAAGAGCTCCATCCTGATCTAAGCCCTTGCCCATGTCCTCTGTCCTCGGAAGTGGCTGCTCTGTCCCTCGCCCGGCCCCACGCTGCCCTCCGCAGGGCGCTGGGATCGTGCTACCCTGTGCATCAGAATTACCTGAGAAGTTCTGTGAAAGAGACAAATGCCTTGGTGGTGGTGGTGGGGGGGGTCCATGTATCATTCTGGGTGGGACCCCGGTTTCAGGATCCTACCTAGTGTCCCGGGGATTGTAGAGGACTTTCAGGGGACGCGCCGTACAGTGCGTGGGGCTGTGGAGGAGCACCTGAATCACAGGGAGACTTGCAAAAAGGCCAGGCTCAGGCCCTACCTGCAGAAATCCTGATTCTGGAAATCCATTGCTGAGTTCCTATAGGGATGTTTCACTTCCGTATTGTACTTTTCAGCTCCAGAATAGCCACGTGGCTCTTTCTACCCGATTTCTCTTTATTCATGCTGTCTGCTAGATGAGATGACACTCTCACACTTGGCCTTCATTCTTGAAGCACAATTTCCTTTAGTTTTTCTACACACTTAAAACAGATGATTGGAAGTTTCTGGCTTGTCAGTTCTGCGTCGGGGCTTCCTCACGGACTGTTTCTATCAACAGTTGTTTCCTCCTGTATGGGAGCCGTATCTCCTTGTTTCCTTTTCTGTCTTATGGTTTTGTTCTTGTGGTTGAAAACGGAACATTCTAGAAATAACAGATGGCAACTCTGAAATCAGATTCTTCCCTTTCCCCAGGGTTTGTTTTGTCTTACCTGTTTGGCTACTTTTCTGAATGAATTATGTTCACTCTATTTGGTCATGGATGTCTCTGCTCAATTCTTTTAGTGAGTGACAAACTTTTGGACAGAGAATGCCCTTCCTGGAAGCGGTAAGTCTCCCAATCTTTGCCGAGGGGCTCTGTGTGCAAGTTGGGGAATGCTTTCAGCACTCAGCCAGGCGGTGATCAACTGTGCCTCAATCTTCTCTTCCTACTGGCATAGAGCCCCACGGTCATCCAGAGGCAAACGCTCCCAGACATTGACGGACTTTCCTGAGCTGGCACACAACCACGTGTATGTGTCTGACCTTCTAGATTCTCAGAAATACCTTAGAGCTTTTTAAAGCATCCTGTGGATGTCTCATTCCCCAGTTTTTATTTTACTTTATTCTATTGATTGTCCAACTTTCCCCCACTGCCTTAGGAAGCTGCAATGCTCAACAATCAGTTGCCTCTGATTGTTTTGGACAAACATCCCCGAAGGAAAGGCTACTCATACGGAACAGGCTGCAAATCCAGTAAAAACAAGGCTAAGCTTTTGACTGGACTCTCCCAGGGACAGACCTCCATTCTGCCCCAGGGAACCCTTGACAGACCTCCATTTTGCCCCTTCTGGGCTGCTGATTTCCACCACAATCACATGCTGATGGTGTTCAAGGGCACTGTGGATCAGGGGAGGGAAGAGATGAGATAAAGAAGTTAAAAGGCTACAAAGTTTGTTGTTCTCCCCTGAATTTGGCCATTTTTCTTAAAATGACTCCCTAGATTGTTGTCAACCTTGAATTGATTTCCAGAGTTCTGAAAAAGTTAATTCTGACCACTTTTTGCCAGCAGTCTCATTGCTTTTATGAAAGTGAAGGCTTTCAGAGGCCCTGACTTGTTCCTTGAGATCACTAGGTAGAGTTAATTTTAACACTGCATTTTATTTCACCCAATATATCCAAAATATTTTATTTGGACATATAATCAAGGCAAAAATTTTTAACGATATATTTTACATTTTTATACAATGTCTTCAAAATCCAGTGTATATATTTTACTAATAGAGCATTTTGATTCAGACTAGCTACATTCCAAATCCTCCTTAGCTACATGTGGTTTATGATGCCGTATTGAGCAAAACAGGTTTCTATCATAGACCTGTGTTTTTCACCATATTCCCCTAGGCTTGATCNTTACATCCAAGTTCGTTAGCATATAGTGCAATAATGATTTCAGGAATAGATTCCAGTGATTCCTCCCTACATATAACACCCAGTGCTCATCCATCAAAGCCTTAATCCCATCCTCCTTAATGCCCCTTACCCATTTAGCCCATCCCCCCACCCTGGACCCCTCCAGCAAGCCACAGTTTTTTCTCTATATTTAAGAGTCTCTTATGTTTTGTCCCTCTTCCCTGTTCTTATATTATTTTTTATGTTTGAGCAACATTAAAGCGA
This sequence comes from Crocuta crocuta, assembly GCF_008692635.1. Taxonomy (NCBI): domain Eukaryota; kingdom Metazoa; phylum Chordata; class Mammalia; order Carnivora; family Hyaenidae; genus Crocuta; species Crocuta crocuta. The sequence continues at coordinate 19,266,893 of NW_027529428.1, read as the reverse complement.
CAATGTAGAGAATGATCAGTTTACTAGGTTGTAGGTGGCCATATTATCTAAGTGCTCAATGGCAGAAATCCTTTGAGGGCAGCCAGTGTGTGGGTTGTGATGCTGTGTGTTTTCAGTTCTTCAACCTGGAAATGGAGAGAGAAAGGAGAACACAAACAAACAAACAAACACAAACCACCACAACAACAGAGAAATTACTCCCAATAAAACGTTAGGGTGAGTTAGTGCAGTAAATTAGATTGTTTTCAGAAATACCCAGTCCTTCCCTTTCCCCTCCAAGGAGGAGTTTACCTCTCTGGTCCACTGATGCCAGCTTGATCATGCGAGTGGAGATATTAGCATTTGTGACACAGAAGAAGCCTGAAGATTGTTTGCACAGCTGGGCTCCAGTGCCTTGGACAACCTGCTGGAATAGGAATTGGATGTCAGACACATGGTACAGCTACCCCCACCAGCTTCCCCCAGGGTAAGCCCAACCTTTGTTAGTTTAACCCAGTGAGTGCACACATGCATAAGATACCAACACACCTTATACAGGATGCTATTGAAATATTGTGGGTGGTTGTTTGTTATGCAGCATAAGTGTGGCAATAGCTAGCTGATACAACTGCCCACTGAAGATCACCAAAATAAATGTATGCTCTGAAATGATACTGTAAGTCAATGAGCAAAGGGGCAAGTCAGCTTTTGCCATGGCAACAAACAATTCTCTTAAACAGTCAACAGTTTATTATTTCCCACAGGGTTTGCAGGCAAGGGATTGGTTTTCTACTGCAGCCGCAGGTCAGCAGAGACCTGATTCTCACGCCCTTCCAGGTTGAAGGAAGAACCATGTAACTGGGATGCCCAGTTCCCACGCAGACAGGAGTCATATACAGAGCGAGCCAAAACAAGCTAGTGTGTTCAGGGTTTCGCTCAGGCAAATCTGCATCCATTCATACTGCGAAAAGCTAATCCAGCCCATCGTTTGTGAGACAAGGACACATCTTCCTGGGCAGGCGGGGGCGTGGCAAGGGGAACACGTATTTCCTGAGCAACAATGCAATAGGACCGCCCACCTGAAGTCATCCAGCTGTTAATCTGATAACGTTTCAGGAACAGTTTGATTCCCGTAAACAATACGTGATCAGAAACATGATTTCAGAATAGCAACGGATATTCATATCAAACCAGCTCTGTTTTCCAGGAGCTTCACTAAGGCCCATTCATTTCCCAGAAATTCTCTGGCGGGCGAGGAGCAGAAGCAGAGCTGGGGACATGCAGGGTGAGTCAGGGTGCCTTCCCATAGCTTAGTTCATCTGGAACAACACGTGTGCTTTCTGAATTATAACAGGGACGTGTGGTCAGGGCCAACCGCCGTCCCCTCAGCCCCCAAACACTGCTGTCAGCTCACTGTGTGTCTGGTGGCTGCTTCTGTGGGGTTCCTGGAAGATGATATCAGCTGTGCCGGCGCTTCCCGGCCAGAGCAGCTGCTGGGCCGCGGGGGTGGGGGTGGGGGGTCAGCCCCGCAGCCTGCCTGCTGCGGACCCAGCGCAGGGCAGGGCGTGGGAAGGGAGCTGCACAGCATGCAGGTGTCCCCCAGATGTGCCACGGGGGTCGTCCGGCCCGGCTCCCTCCTGCGCGGCCGCCCCGAGTTTACCTTTGCCCTTTTCCTAGCAGCGGCTGCAGGCCATTCCCCCTGCTCTTGATTAGTCGGCATTTTGCTCAGGGTGCAGTGACCCCAGGCAGCCATGGGAATACAGGACGCAGCCTTTCTGCGCAGCCCGGACCAGAGAGCACCCCCCGCCTCCCAGCCACACGAGCGCGATCTCGGTAAGAAAAAGAAACCAGTAATCTGAGAAGGGACTCCAGACTCCTTCCATCCCCAGCCTGGCCACGGTAGCACCTCGGTTGTATTATCTAAACCCTGTGTCCAAATGTTCCCTTGTGATTCACGAGAGGCTGACTGCGTTCCGTGGTCCTGAAGCCACACTCGTGCCCGGTGGTACCTTGACTCCCCCCCGACTCGGTTGTAAGACAGAGACCTTTGAATACAGTGTCTGAAATAATATGTTTGCACTGATTTAATAACTAATTTATTTTAAAAAATTTTTAATGTTTTATTTATTTTTGAGAGACAGAGCTGGGGAGAGGCAGAGAGAGAGGGAGACACAGAATCCGAAGCAGCTCCAGGCTCCGAGCTGTCAGCACAGAGCCCGATGCGGGGCTCCAACTCGTGAACTTTGAGATCATGAACTAAGGCCATGAATCGGCTGCTTAACCGACTAAGCCACCCAGGCACCCCAGTAACTAATTGAACCGTGGGTGCGTTTATTTAGAATGAAGTGAAGGGTCCCTCATATAGTGACATTTCTACGTTGCTTCTTTATGACAGAGCCTTTCCTCAGAGGCGCATTTGGCAAAATGGGTGTCTCGACTTGGAAAGCCGGTGTGAGCTCTGTTTCAGGGCGCGGGTACTGTGCCTTGTGAATGAGACGGGAAACATGGCCTCAGGCGGCTCCCCAGCCTCATCCCTCCTGCACAACTCACTTGATCCCCGAACAGCTACCTCAGCCTTGCCCCCAGCTCTGTGCTCTGTTTCCCTGCACTGGACCAGCCTGGGGCCCTCACGTCCTTCTGTGTCTCCTTGTTTTGCTTAGCACGGCGTCTCCGGCCTTACCCCTGCTCTTCCATGTGATAAGGTTTCTTTCCTTTAGGCCAAATAATATTCCACCACAAGTCTCTCTCTCCCTCCTTCCCTCCCTCCCTCTCTCAATCCAAAGCCAAGATGTAGACATGACCTAAATGTGCATCCACAGATGAATGGATTACAAATTATATTTATTAATGCAGGAATTTTCCTGGGAACCCCAGATGGTGCTATTGCTTTTAGCAGGAATGAAGTTCAAGAATCCCAGGGGCGCCTGGGGGGCTCAGTCAGTTAACCATCCGACTTTGGCTCAGGTCATGATCTCATGGTTCATGAGTTCAAGCCCTGCATCGGGCTATGTGCTGACAGCTCAGAGCCTGGAGCTGCTTCAGATTCTGTGCCTCCCTCTCTCTCTGTCCCTCCCCTGCTCAAGCTCTGTCTCTCTCTCTCAAACAAAATAAACACAAAAACAACAACAAGAATCCCAAATTCCAAGTAACCTCAGTCCTGGAAGGCGGGGGCCCTCTCAGCTTGCTTCTGCTCCGTGAGGACCTCTGTAGCCCTTACCCGGTCTTGGCTGCTCAGCGCATGACTCACCAGTGAACACACCTGCTCCTTCTGGACTCAAGTCAGGAAACACTGGACACCCCCGGGGGATCTGTGTTTACAGGAAACGAAAGCCGTCAGAACAGAGCAGTTGTTTAGCAACCTGACATGGGTCTCCTAGAAACAAATTTAGAAGCAGCGCTCTCCAGGTCTCTCTCTCCTGCAGTCAGAAGAGCCTTGTTCCCAGTCAACACGACAAACATTTCTGACCGCATGACACTCAGTGGCGTTATTTTTCTCTCATTGGCACACGAGCAGGTTCGTGTCACTGAGGAGCCATCGCGGGGAATGGCGTCCGACCGTGGCCGTGTCAGTCAGGATGCCCCTGGCCTTCTGCTTTTCCTAATTCAGCTTCTGCGACTTTGTCCATACCCAAGACTGTGGGCTATTTCCAGATGTGGTCTCCAGCCCAAATCTGGATATTTAGGAGTATTTTATAATCCTAGTGATGGGGTTCTTGAGCAAACTCTAAGAAAGAATTCTTGAGACATCTTTGGTGCAAAGAGGTGATTTTATTAAATAAAGGACAGGACCTGTGGGCAGAAAGAGGTGCACTGGGGTCATGAGGTGTGACTGATAATAGACTTTTAGTTTCCTGGGAGTTAAGGATAGCATAAGTATCTAAGCAAGTAAGCAAGGCTTTCAGGACCTTGAAGGGCTAGCTGCTCTTGAGACACGGTTACTTTTAGTCTTTAATAAAACAAAAACATCAAGGAAGTAAGGCAATCATGAGTTGCTAGAGGAAGGCCACCCTCTGCATGTTTCGGGTGTCTATCAGTGGGCTGTAGGATCTAAGGAGGTTTCATTTATGTTATATTTCTCTTGCCTTTGCTCCCTCGTCACCAGCAGCTGACTAGCCATAGCCATGCAGTGTGGGCACAGACACCCAAGTCTAAAACCCAACTCGTCTCCTGAACTGAACTGGCTCCTTGCTCTGCAGCTCGGCGCATCTCAACACTGTCCACTTCGGCTGGAGTTTCCTCACCGCCCCGTCTCTCTCCTTCCACACCCACACTCACACCCTTGTGCTTGGAACCTGCCGCCCACCCACACTTTGGGGCAGAAGCCCTGGGCCCCACTCGAATCTTTGGGATGCCATGTGTTTCGGCCTGCAGGGATTCTCCAGAGCCCAGCCAAGGCTCCTCTGCCCTCCCGGGGGGACCCCGGGGCTCTGCGAACACCAGGCTCCCTCTGTCCCCCTCCGAGGGTGAGCGTGTGCCCTTCCTCCCACCCAGCTTCCCTGCGGGACTCACTCCGGTTGCTCCCGTGGCCAGTGGTGTCCCAATTTACCTCTTCCCCAGCTGCCTTCCCTCCCTTCTCTGCAACATGTCCAGCCCCTGAGCTCTGTTCTCTGCACCACCTTCCCTTCCAGCCTCATGAAACGCGAGGAGCTCCATGTGCTGCATCTAAACACTCACATTTTAGGACTCAACTCTGAGGTTCTCACTTGTTCACCTGCACGCTCCTGGCATCATTCATTCACCTCTACTCAATGCAGTCTGACTTCAGATTAACTCTCCACTCCCTTCCTAGACAGGAGGCTCTGTGAACGTCAGCCCTTTGATTCTATTCCTTTGCTCCCAATAGAATGTGGCACATGATAAGTGACATAGAACTCCTGGATAAATGACCAAATCCCTAACACCAAACCCCACTGAAGCAGGGATTCACATTTCTCCTAGGATCTACAAATATTCGTTCTATCCCCTCTCTTTACCTTACTCCAGTTATTTTCCTTAGAATAAGACAAAAATTTCAACCGCAAGAGGCAGCAGTCACCAAAGTTACATGTATTTTTAATATTGTCCCTTTATTTCCTACAGGTGCATTGCTAAAAGATACGTAGATGTCACGGCCCTCGCAGGAGATGAGGGTCTTCCGTTGCCCAGTGGCACCGGCCCTAGCTGCCCCCTCACCGCTGTCGAGGTGGGTGAGACTCTGAACGGTCTCAGACTCTAGCTGGGCTCAGGACCCTCAGAGTCAGCTTTACAGAAATCCGTAAAGCAGCCAAGTGTAATTTCAGGTGAAATCGAGGTTTCTGGTGAAGGATTTAAAAACATCCCATGGTCTTGCACCTGCTGCCCGTGTGGGACCCAGACATTTGAAGTCCCTTGTCCATTACCGGCTGCTCAATCCCAAGTGCTGAAGAGAAGGACAGACTGCCTTCCATTCCTGTAAAGGAAATGTCGGCGAGAGCCTTCCAGGCACAGAAGGCTCCTGGGTATCGGGAAGAGTATTCTGAAGATATTCCCATCACGTTCATTTACCGCCAACCCCCAGATCCTTATAAACAATGAAAGCTTTCTGTAAATTTCCCAATCTTCTAGAATTAAAAATACAACTCAGCGGGGCATCTGGGTGGCTCAGTTGGTTAAACGTTCTCCACTGGAAGGTAGCCATTTGTGTACAATGGGCATATATTTAATAGCATACAACGGTACACTTAAAATCTTTTAGGGGCTCCTGGGTAGCTCAGTCAGTTAAATGTCCAACTTCGGCTCAGGTCATGATCTGGGGTTCATGGGTTTGAGCCCCGCATGAGGCTCTGCGCTGACAGCTCAGAGCCTGGAGCCTGCTTTGGATACTGTCTCCCTTTCTCTGCCCCTTCCCTATTCATGCTCTGTCTCTCTCTCTCAAAATAAATAAACATTAAAAAGAATAAAAGAATACAACTTAGTGTCCCAAACTTCCTCCTTGTGTCTGGATGGACCATGGGTTTAGGAGGATGGGAGACCAGAAGCATGTGATACAGGGCCCCTGCTCACCAAGTCTGGCCTGCGGCCACCTGGGCTGGCATGTGGGCACAGGGCTCCGAGAGGTGTGGGCTGCCAGCTGCTGATGCAGAAGCCACAGTCTGGCCTGAGGATCCTTCCTTTGGGGGTAGGTGCGGAGGTCCCAGCTGTGCCTGGGAAGAGCCCAGTGGGAACGGAGGTTGCTCACCCAGGACCACGCAGGGCTGCCCCGCACAGAGGCGCCTCCTGACAACTCAGGCTGATGTGCGTTTGTTCTGGAATGGAGCTGTCTAGTTGCCAATATTTTAATCCATTCATTTATAAAGTTTACACACAATGCCCATATTTTTGGCCTTGTTTTGTGAGTAACATCTTTCAAGACGCCTGTGTCTTGGATATTCTGAGAAGCTGATTCCGGTAAAAGTATCTTTAGCTCTACAAACTGTGCGGTTCCTTTCTCTTCCGTGTATCTGCAGGGCGGGCTCCTGGCCCTCTTATCCAGGTCTGTAAAAATGTTCAGATTATGGTTCTTCAAATTAAGTTTCAGGTAGTATTATTTCCTTCTAGACATTTTGTTAAAAAATTAAAGGAAAGAGCTCCATCGTTCAATGAATTCGATTCACAATGTTCCTGCTAAAGCAACCTGCTTTAGCTCCAAGGACGGGCGTTTCTCAGACCCGCCTGGCCAGGGCTCCCTTTTCCTATGCACCACCTGTAGGGAAGGGGAAGGTTACTTCTAGTTACGACCACAGAGAGCACTTTTAGGGTCTTCCCAGGATTTGGAATAATTTCCGAAGGCGAGTGAAGGTTGCTCTCAGACTTTCTATTCTTTATAAAGGTGAGGCAGATTTTCAGTACAGATTCAGGATTTTCCCAGCTGTTGTAGAGTATCCAACGCCCTGGGTCTTAGAGCCCGCACAAATAATGCAGGTGACACGACCTTGAGGGTGTGCGTGAGCGGCCGGATGGAAGGCCTTCGTGGCAAGCCCTGCAGCTGGAAACGAGAGGACTCGATGATGACAATGTCTGTTTCTACCTCAAGTTTGGACGCGACAAGTGGGAGACCAAGAGGCGAATGTGCTCTGTTTGGCTCTAAGGGGTTTCGTGCTACTGGAACACCTTGCACTAATGGGTCTGGCCTCCTGACAGCAGAGAGAGGCAGGAGTTCTCGTTTCTTTCTTTCTTTTTTTCTAATGTTTTATTTATTTCTAGGAGAGAGAGAGAGACAGCGTGAACAGGGGAAGGTCAGAGAGAGAGGGAGATACAGACTCTGAAACAGGCTCCAGGCTCTAAGCTGGCAGTCAGCACAGAGCCCGACGCGGGGCTCGAACCCATGAACCGTGAGATCATGTCCTAAGTGAATGTCAGATGCTTAACGAACTAAGCCACCCGGGCACCCCAGGAGTTCTCTTTTCTAAACTTCCTTCTGCAGAGGACGATAGTCTTGAGTGTTACGTCAAGTATTACCAGGACAGTGTAATATTCTTAGAGGCAGATAGGAGGCACATGGCACACAACTGACAGATAAGAGAGAACTCAAAGAAAATGTGCTGAGCCTCACCTGCCGCCGTGGACCCTTTGCTCTCTGAGTATTAGGAGGCTCCCACACCGTCTGGTGCCCTGTCAGGTGCGGGTGAGGGGAGGGACTGTGCTCTGGTGGCCAGAGCCGAGTTCCTAGCTGCTTTGTTGCTGTGGGCTGGCCATGTCCCACTCTTGAGGGCCAGCAGCAGATCAGGCAGGCCGCTTCTAACAGCTGCCCTCACTGCGTACCGGGTGATGTTGACTACTCCCCGCTGCTGCCTCATCAGGCTGGAGCTGCAAGCCCGGGACGCCACCCTTCCATGCTGTTGAAAGCACTTTAGGAAACTGTCTTTAATTACTGTTTGAGGATGTCTCCTCCTTTCCTGTCGAGACTGTAATAGACACCAATAGTAAACCCCTTTTCTCTGACACTCTATCCATTGTTTCCTTTGTCACCTGGTGCAGACAGAGACTTGAATGGTTTCCAGTACTGACCATCTACCACCCCAAGTGTGCCCAGGCTTCTGTGAGTCTGGATGCACGCATGCATCAAATGAACATGTGAGAGAGAGAAAGAGAGGGGCAAGGAGAGACAGAGACAGAGAGAAATTTCTGCATACACATTCACTATATACCTCCCATGGCCGCTGATGCCAAAATAGGCAGAGATGTTGACAGATCAAAGAGAAAACGTAACACATCCCTAAATCTGCATCATCCCAGGTAATCATTACCTGTTAGTTGTGTTTCAACCAAGCAAGTGACACCTCCCTCAATCCAGTGAAAGGGCTGGACAAGGAAATGTAAGAGCAATGGGAGAGCTCATTGTAAGAAAGTGACACACGTCTCATTGAATAAAGATGTCACTGGAAGACACCCAGCAGAGCTTAAGCGTCTTTCTTGATTTGATAAACACAGTTCCTCTAGGGAATGAACAACATGATGAACTGGAAACACTGAGCATGACTTTTGCTTCTTGTCTTGTAGTCCAGAGAATCGCACGCTCGGCAGTGAGGCCAGCAGGCACAGCCACAGCGTTCCGCCGGGCGCAGGGAACATGGCTTCTAAATCACCTGTCATATCACTTAATCAGCGTAGAGAAAATAAGAAGACGCTTGAGATGGTGTCAACTGGAAATGAGGATAAGAGGCCTTTACAATGAACACTTTACATTGATTTACTGTCTCCAGCCAACCCTGTGTTGCTGCAAAGCCTCCAGCCTACTTGCTTTGCCACATTGCAAAGGAGGTTGGACACTGATCCCCCTAACTTGACTACAGAAAGTCCTGGAAGTCATGACCCACGTATGTTGCATTCTTTCACTCACCGATTTTCTGGAACAGAATACGCATGCATGGTTTCTTTGCAAGGGCAGCTCAAGTCAGTGGCTCAAGATGTGGTCTGAAGTATAAGAGTGGCCCAGAGTATTCTAGAAATGAGTTTGTCATATTCTGGGTGTTTGAAGCATGGTGAAATGTACCCCTTATTCATTCCATGAATCAGCCATTTGTTGGCCTTAGGATTCTACCTGCCTATCCGTTCAGCCTGGGCTGTCCTGGGGTTCCCATTCATTCTGTCCATCCACCATATCCCAGCAGTGACTAAGAGGAGGTAAGGGGCCATAGCTAGTGACAGGGTGAAGGTGACTTTGGTGCTAGTCATGACTCATACCCTGACACTGTTTTTTAAGGAAGAACTGAGGACAGAAGACCAGGGCTGGCCATGCCTCCCAGTGGAAAGAAAGATTGGCACATCACAAACACCAAATATCTGGCCTGCAATGTACCACGGTACTGGATTCTGAGGAATATACCTCACAGAGAACACAGTAGGGAAAGGCAGGCCTTGAAGCATGAGCTGATCATTTCTGCTCACCCAGTCAGCTGGGCTGGCATTCCCGGGGAACTTGGGGCTGCCGATGGAGGAGCTGAGGACTCAGTCTGGAAGCATGACCTCGCACCCCACCTTTGCCTCCCACATGGGCTCCACCCAAGTTCCCACTTGCTCATTCAAGGCCTTCCTCTGGCCACAACACAGCCTGGTTTCGGAAAAGAAGCCATCATCCGAATGCTGACCCACATACTCCTAACAGGTCAGTGATGTGCATTCCAGATGATCTGCAACCTGGTGACCTACGCTATCACCTGGGTCGACCTTCTGGTGGTTGGCGGCCTCAGCAACTCTACAAACTCCCAGCTGTGCCTCCGAGAGACCACGGTCAGATTCACACCCTCAACCTCTCCTTTCAGTGGGTCCTGTACTTACACTCCAACTGCAAGCAGCTTCTCCCTTAAGGACACGCTTTCCCTTTGGTCAACTTAAGTGGTGCCATTTTTCCCCCATCGTCCTTTACCCTGGGCTTGAATGTGGACAGTGTGTCTTCTTGTTCTTCATTATGACTTCATGACCACCAACTCTCCTTCCTCACTAACCCCCCGACTTTGAAGCCCATTTCCAAGACCATAGCTCCTTTCTGCTCTTCTTCATGTAATTATTTGTGTGTTCCCCATTATTCCTTTGAGGTGTGCGTCTGGCTTTCTGTCTTCTATCCGTCCATCTGTTACCACAGTTGATGACCTCAGGGCTCATGCAAACGTTAGCACATGTGCCCGAGCCCCTCCTTTCCTCCTCAACCTGGCAATACTCGTTCCTGCCATGTCTCCTCAGAAATGCCCTTCCACCATTATATTCTAGATATAGAATCTAGATCTATAACAACAGCAATGTTTCCTTCAAAATCTCAGCTATGAACATCTTACTCTCTGACCAGAACTTGCTGGTGTTCTAGACCACTTCCTGTAGTTGGGCTACTGCAAAATGACTTACTCCATGAAGCCCTCTGAAGCATTCACCAACATGCCTCCATTTTCCTGATCATATAACCACTTTCCTTCTTTCTGACTTAGATATCTTGTTCCCACACAGTAAGAGGTTTTAAAAATTCCACTGACTGTCTTTGCTATTTCTAGTATTTCAAAGTGGTTATTCTTTATGCACACATGTATCTAGCACTTTCCTTCATAATTACTTACTTTTGTAGTGCACACCCAACTTTGTTTACTCTCTCCAGAGATATGAACGTATATATGTGATAGCCATCCTAGGACTTCAAGGTAAATTGCTGTGTGCTCCTGGTTGATCTTCAATTTGGCTGTGGGTCCAGAAAATTTGGTTTGCAAATGCATATTGAGTAGGAAGCCTTCATTCCTTCTCTGTCATGGCTGTTTGGCCGAATTTACTCTCAATCTCACCGCCCAACACCCAGGCCCTAACAAGTGGCAGGCTCAGCTTGGATTCCATCCCTGTAGTGATATCCTCCTTTCATCTAAAACCAAGTTTTTAAGGCTGTGTGCTGGGACAGGCCATGAAGAAACGCATGTCCACCACCCGCC
>NW_027529428.1:19233139-19255908 GCF_008692635.1 Crocuta crocuta | reverse complement strand
CCCAACCCTGTCCACACCTGCCTCCCAGCCCTAACCTTAACTCTAACCTCAACCCCAACCCTAATCCTAACCCCAAACTCAACACTATTCCCAACCCTAATGCCAACCCCAAACCCAACCCTAACCCCAACCCTAACCCCAACCCCAACCTCAACAAACTGAGAAACAGCTCCGATCACCGTCCTGCCACACAAGTGAAGACGAAAGTGGAACGTGAGTCTTTGCTGCTGGTGACAGGGTGCTTTGTCCCTGATGTGGGGCACTGTTGTCATCATCCATGTAACTACTAAGCCGAGAGCTATAAAAGCAGTTTGCGTAAAAAGAGGTTGTGTTGCTTAATATGGAAGGTTCCTGCCGGTTAACGTGGAAGATTTTTCCTGTTGCAGAGAGATTTAGGGATTCAAAAATAGAACGCATTCGGTTTTAAATTGTTCTGAATGCTCTAAAAACATCCCCTTTAAAATGTCATCAGGTGTGCATTTTGGAGCAAACAATAAACAACGCCAAAAAAGGCGGATGTTTCCTGGGAAACTGAAGTCGATATCACTTGTCTGTTATCAGTTGCTATGTATGTCAGGTTAGAAGCTTCTTCTTCTTTATCTGTGTTTGAATATCCACCCACAATCCAGCTGTTCTGTCGCCCTGGCCCAATTCCAGGGGTCTGCCTTGCAATCGCCTTTCCACACCAGCATCGTGTGGCCTCGCCCGGTGTGGCCCTTCCCCTGCAGCCGGGGGCCTTGCTGGGCCAGGGGGGGGCCTGCATTTGCTCATTCTTTGGGACTGATCATCTGGAGATGTTGACCACCTTTCAAACCTGCACCTACAAGCCGGATAGGACCTGGGCCGAGTTCCTTCCGCGGTTCTAAGAGCCTACAGTGGAGAAGAGTAGCTACACTTATCGACACAATCCTCGCTCACACACGTGCTAATGCAGGGGACTTGCAAATGCCCAGCAGAGAACACAGGCCGCTCCTCCCCGGGTCGGGTTTTTAACTGAAGTGCTGAAGACGCTGTCTTTAAATCCCTCCCGAAAATGACCTTGAACCCCTCTCTCCACTCTGGTCCCAGCGGTTGCTGGGCCATCCGACAGTTCCAAGTATGCATTCAGTTAGCCGGGCACCGGGACCTTCCTGACGGCCTGTCGCGTGCATCCTCGGGCCACTCCCCCACACGCTAGCGCGCTTGCCCTCTGCGGTCGCGCAGGATGCCGCACCCTGGCCTTGCCACCCGCCGGCGCAACCCTCCTCCTCCCGGGCTCTCGGCCTCACCTGTGCGCCTCTGCCTTCCTGCCCGGGGCAGAACCCCATCAGCTAGCACCACCGAGCCCCGCTCCCTGGCCCCTCACCCACTGGCTGTGGTGGCCGATGGCCCCCCAGGCTGAGACTGCCCTGCGCATCGCGGTTCCGGTCGCCCCAGCGCACCTGGGAGTGGGTGGCTCTGAACCCTCAGCTTCTCGCCCGGGGCTTTGCTCAAGCAATCGCTTCCTCTTCCCCACATCATGGAGCCCGTCCTCTGCTGGTTAAATATCGCTCCTCCCAAGGACAAGCTCTCTCGGGATCCTTCTCTGCAGTCACTGCCAAACGCCTGTTGGGTGTGTCTACGTGCCCACCCGGGGGTGTCTGCAAAGGGCAGAGACCCCCCCGCCGCCATTTCCTTCCCAGCCTTGCCCACGGCGCCCCGGACGGCCCCTCGACGCTGCCAGAAGCTGGATGCCATCCTTGCTTCCTACGTTTGCCTCAGCCCCACCCCCTGTTCAACTCATGGGCAGGTATTTCAGCTCCTTCTCCCAAGGGTGCCCGGCTCCCCCGCCCGCCTCGACCCCCGCGTCCACACCAGCCTCACGCCTCCTGCCTGGAAGTCTCAGTTCCCGTCCCCGCTTGTCTCCCTGCTGTCTCTGTTGCTTTTAACATTTCGTTCAGGACACCATGAGGGCGGGGATGGCCAGGCCCAAAGGACCGGTGCCGACCCGGTGGACGCAGGCCGGTGGACGCAAACAGGTAGGAAAGGGAACATGTGGCCCGCTGGCCTCTGGCTTGTCTGACCGCCTTCCACGCCCTTGCTGCAAAGGCTGGGGGAGGGGGGGTTCCCGGGGTCGCTGGCGCCCTCGGGTGTCCTCACGGCTGAAACCTGGCTCAGTGTTCAACCCCTCCCTGCTCAATCAATCTAACAGAAAAGTAACTCCAGTGGCCTCCCCCCCCGTCCCTGCTTTCACTGATGGTTGGCTTCCTGGCGGCTCCGTGCTGACAGCTGGGAGCCTGGAGCCTGCTCCGGACTCTGTCTCCCTCTCTCTCTGCCCCTCCGCCCCTCACACGTGGTCTCTCTCTCTCAAAAATAAACGTTAAAAAATTTAAAAATTAAAAAAATCCTGACTTGGTAGCTTGTTGTGACACAGCCATGCTTCATTTTACCTATTTGCCGGGAGATGATGGCTTATAATGCTACTTTCTAATTTCTTGTTAATTTACAGTAATGCCATTGTTTTCATTGACCTTATATTCAGCATTCTTGCTAAGTACACTTATAAATTCTAACAATTTATTTGCACACTTACCTCTAATTTCTACATACCCAAGCATGTTGTCTGCAAATAAAATATTTCTTCGTTTGGGGGCGCCTGGGTGGCTCAGTCAGTTGAGCGTCTGACGCTTGGCTCAGGTCATGATCCCAGGGTGGTGGGATGGAGCCCTGTGTTGGGTTCTGCACAGAACATGGGGGCTCTTGCTTAAGATTCTCTCTCTCTCTCTCTCTCTCTCTCTCTCTCTCCCTCCCTTACCACCGAGGCCCCTCTCCTGCTCATACTCTCTCTCTAAGAAAAATAACAAACAAAAAATGCTTTCTTTTTCCATTATTTTATTTTATAAGATAGATTTTACTCATAAATATATTTTTATTTGTAAAAACATTTTATTTCTTTTTCTTGTCGCATTGCAGTGGTCAGATCTCCAAGGGTCATGTCAAATTGATGTGAGCCTTGTTTCTTTTGGAGCTGAAAGGGTAAGATTTCAATTTTTTATGATTGATATTTCGTATAGAGACATAGAGATGCCATCCACCAGGTTATGGGCGTCCCCCTCCGCCACCGGCAGAGCATGAAGCCAGGGGCGGTGTCTGCTGAGTGTGGGGCCCTCTGCGACGACGCAGGTCTCCTTCCCCAACTGTGGATGAAAGAATCCACAGGAGCAATTTGACAGAGGGGACGCGGAAGTGAATGGTAGGGTGCAGTCACGGTCCGGGCCCGCGTCCGCCTGGGCCCCGCTGCACTCCTCGCACGAGGCAGGGGCCCCTTCCTTGTTTCTGCGGACAGGAGACTGGGGCACGGAGCAAGGACGGGAGCTTGGGTGAAGAGGGTGAGCTTTAACTCTGTTTGATTTATTTTCATCGTCTTCCTTTGTGGGGGCTGTAAGACATCATTCAGAAGGACCTCGCTTCTCAGGCTTTGGGTGCTTCTGAAATGTCTTTTACTTCCTTGCAAGCCTCAAGGAGGTTGTGCACCAGGCCCAGCCAGGCTGGGACATTCGGGCTGCCTCGCGATCCCTCTGGCCTGGGCCTGGGCGCAGCCTCGGTCCTGCCAATGAGGCTGGAGACCCAGAGCCCCCACGCCAGGGAGCAGGAGGTCAGAGCCCCCCGGCGGCCACCTGCTCATTTGCATGCGGTCAGGCTGGAAGGGAGCTAGTGTTCTATCGCGGTGCTTCATGGGGGTCCCACGGGAGTGGCCGGCCCCTCGCTCCCTCACTCCATCCCAGCCGCCAGGCGCCCTCTCTCTGTTGCCCCGTCCTTCCCTCCCGGCCCCTGGCTTTGGTGTGGGCCACCCGCCCCCCTGAGATTCACCCTCCGGATGCTCCTTCTTCTCCAAACACTTCCTGACAGGTCCACACTCTTCAAACTTCTGTCCTTGGCTCTCAAGTCCTACCCACCTGTATAAACTGCAGGTGTAAATACAAACCACTTCTCTGCTAGAGATCTGAGATCGTGTGTGGCACTAACTGGAAAAGAGCCTTCCAAAAATACCTGCCTGTGTAGACTCTCTGTGGTAAGGCTTCCAATCAAGCCTTGAGCTCCTTCAAGGCACTTAATTTCTCTTGGCTTCCATTGTCTTAACGCCAGGCTAAGATACATGCTCACACCTAGACAGAGACCTTTATCGAGATACAGAGATGCACGTAAATTTGCCCAAGTACTAAGTAATTGGAAAGATCGTTCCTGAGACTCCATCACGATAAAAACCTACACTCCTCTAGGTGCCTGGTCTTCGCAGAGGAGAAGGCAGCTGTGCGCAGGATGTCCGCGGCGGGTAACGTGGGAAGGTATTCCAGGTAGAAAATGGACGTGGCAAGCCCCAGAAGCCTGCGGGGGCTGTGGGTGGGCGCTGGAATGAAGGAGAACCGCTCTGCAACAGGAGACAGAGACTCAGTCCTGCGGGCCCCCCCTCGCCATTGTGAGGAATCTGTTATTTGAATGGATAAGAAAACAAGATCCAGTGATGTGCAGCCTATTAGAGACTTGCTTTAGCTCTGAAGACACAGTGGACTGGGATCGAAGGGGGTGGAAAAAGATATTTTAAGCGAATGGTAACCAGCCAACCAAACAAACAAAGAAACAAAACAGGCAAACGGGGTAGCCATGCTTACGTCAGACAAAATAGACTTTAAACTAAAAACATTAAACAGAGACAAAGGAGGCCTTTATATAACGATAAGGGGCCAGCCCACCGAGACCTAACGAGTGTAGACAGCCAGGCACCTCACAGGACACATCACGCATACAGCAAGTACGGACAGAACTGGAAGAGATACGGGCTGTATGTCACAAAGCACTTGACTCGTCAGCAATGGACGGATTGGAAAGATTCGTGTTGGAAGGTGGACTTGGGCTTTGGAAGCAGCTCAGAGAACTCAGAAGAAAACCCGGGCAGGCGTCCGGGAGACCAGAGGCGGTCAGGTGCTTCAGCTGCAAGATCGCTGTGACCCTCCAGGATCAGCTAATACCTGCTGAGGTCGGGGCGGACTGGGGGCGGCCGTGGGGATCTAGGGGTGCCGNCCCGCGTCCACACCAGCCTCACGCCTCCTGCCTGGAAGTCTCAGTTCCCGTCCCCGCTTGTCTCCCTGCTGTCTCTGTTGCTTTTAACATTTCGTTCAGGACACCATGAGGGCGGGGATGGCCAGGCCCAAAGGACCGGTGCCGACCCGGTGGACGCAGGCCGGTGGACGCAAACAGGTAGGAAAGGGAACATGTGGCCCGCTGGCCTCTGGCTTGTCTGACCGCCTTCCACGCCCTTGCTGCAAAGGCTGGGGGAGGGGGGGTTCCCGGGGTCGCTGGCGCCCTCGGGTGTCCTCACGGCTGAAACCTGGCTCAGTGTTCAACCCCTCCCTGCTCAATCAATCTAACAGAAAAGTAACTCCAGTGGCCTCCCCCCCCGTCCCTGCTTTCACTGATGGTTGGCTTCCTGGCGGCTCCGTGCTGACAGCTGGGAGCCTGGAGCCTGCTCCGGACTCTGTCTCCCTCTCTCTCTGCCCCTCCGCCCCTCACACGTGGTCTCTCTCTCTCAAAAATAAACGTTAAAAAATTTAAAAATTAAAAAAATCCTGACTTGGTAGCTTGTTGTGACACAGCCATGCTTCATTTTACCTATTTGCCGGGAGATGATGGCTTATAATGCTACTTTCTAATTTCTTGTTAATTTACAGTAATGCCATTGTTTTCATTGACCTTATATTCAGCATTCTTGCTAAGTACACTTATAAATTCTAACAATTTATTTGCACACTTACCTTTAATTTCTACATACCCAAGCATGTTGTCTGCAAATAAAATATTTCTTCGTTTGGGGGCGCCTGGGTGGCTCAGTCAGTTGAGCGTCTGACGCTTGGCTCAGGTCATGATCCCAGGGTGGTGGGATGGAGCCCTGTGTTGGGTTCTGCACAGAACATGGGGGCTCTTGCTTAAGATTCTCTCTCTCTCTCTCTCTCTCTCTCTCTCTCTCTCCCTCCCTTACCACCGAGGCCCCTCTCCTGCTCATACTCTCTCTCTAAGAAAAATAACAAACAAAAAATGCTTTCTTTTTCCATTATTTTATTTTATAAGATAGATTTTACTCATAAATATATTTTTATTTGTAAAAACATTTTATTTCTTTTTCTTGTCGCATTGCAGTGGTCAGATCTCCAAGGGTCATGTCAAATTGATGTGAGCCTTGTTTCTTTTGGAGCTGAAAGGGTAAGATTTCAATTTTTTATGATTGATATTTCGTATAGAGACATAGAGATGCCATCCACCAGGTTATGGGCGTCCCCCTCCGCCACCGGCAGAGCATGAAGCCAGGGGCGGTGTCTGCTGAGTGTGGGGCCCTCTGCGACGACGCAGGTCTCCTTCCCCAACTGTGGATGAAAGAATCCACAGGAGCAATTTGACAGAGGGGACGCGGAAGTGAATGGTAGGGTGCAGTCACGGTCCGGGCCCGCGTCCGCCTGGGCCCCGCTGCACTCCTCGCACGAGGCAGGGGCCCCTTCCTTGTTTCTGCGGACAGGAGACTGGGGCACGGAGCAAGGACGGGAGCTTGGGTGAAGAGGGTGAGCTTTAACTCTGTTTGATTTATTTTCATCGTCTTCCTTTGTGGGGGCTGTAAGACATCATTCAGAAGGACCTCGCTTCTCAGGCTTTGGGTGCTTCTGAAATGTCTTTTACTTCCTTGCAAGCCTCAAGGAGGTTGTGCACCAGGCCCAGCCAGGCTGGGACATTCGGGCTGCCTCGCGATCCCTCTGGCCTGGGCCTGGGCGCAGCCTCGGTCCTGCCAATGAGGCTGGAGACCCAGAGCCCCCACGCCAGGGAGCAGGAGGTCAGAGCCCCCCGGCGGCCACCTGCTCATTTGCATGCGGTCAGGCTGGAAGGGAGCTAGTGTTCTATCGCGGTGCTTCATGGGGGTCCCACGGGAGTGGCCGGCCCCTCGCTCCCTCACTCCATCCCAGCCGCCAGGTGCCCTCTCTCTGTTGCCCCGTCCTTCCCTCCCGGCCCCTGGCTTTGGTGTGGGCCACCCGCCCCCCTGAGATTCACCCTCCGGATGCTCCTTCTTCTCCAAACACTTCCTGACAGGTCCACACTCTTCAAACTTCTGTCCTTGGCTCTCAAGTCCTACCCACCTGTATAAACTGCAGGTGTAAATACAAACCACTTCTCTGCTAGAGATCTGAGATCGTGTGTGGCACTAACTGGAAAAGAGCCTTCCAAAAATACCTGCCTGTGTAGACTCTCTGTGGTAAGGCTTCCAATCAAGCCTTGAGCTCCTTCAAGGCACTTAATTTCTCTTGGCTTCCATTGTCTTAACGCCAGGCTAAGATACATGCTCACACCTAGACAGAGACCTTTATCGAGATACAGAGATGCACGTAAATTTGCCCAAGTACTAAGTAATTGGAAAGATCGTTCCTGAGACTCCATCACGATAAAAACCTACACTCCTCTAGGTGCCTGGTCTTCGCAGAGGAGAAGGCAGCTGTGCGCAGGATGTCCGCGGCGGGTAACGTGGGAAGGTATTCCAGGTAGAAAATGGACGTGGCAAGCCCCAGAAGCCTGCGGGGGCTGTGGGTGGGCGCTGGAATGAAGGAGAACCGCTCTGCAACAGGAGACAGAGACTCAGTCCTGCGGGCCCCCCCTCGCCATTGTGAGGAATCTGTTATTTGAATGGATAAGAAAACAAGATCCAGTGATGTGCAGCCTATTAGAGACTTGCTTTAGCTCTGAAGACACAGTGGACTGGGATCGAAGGGGGTGGAAAAAGATATTTTAAGCGAATGGTAACCAGCCAACCAAACAAACAAAGAAACAAAACAGGCAAACGGGGTAGCCATGCTTACGTCAGACAAAATAGACTTTAAACTAAAAACATTAAACAGAGACAAAGGAGGCCTTTATATAACGATAAGGGGCCAGCCCACCGAGACCTAA
The DNA here is from genome assembly GCF_008692635.1 of Crocuta crocuta. Classification (NCBI taxonomy): domain Eukaryota; kingdom Metazoa; phylum Chordata; class Mammalia; order Carnivora; family Hyaenidae; genus Crocuta; species Crocuta crocuta. The sequence goes on along the minus strand of NW_027529428.1, from coordinate 19,247,970 downwards.
CGAGTGTAGACAGCCAGGCACCTCACAGGACACATCACGCATACAGCAAGTACGGACAGAACTGGAAGAGATACGGGCTGTATGTCACAAAGCACTTGACTCGTCAGCAATGGACGGATTGGAAAGATTCGTGTTGGAAGGTGGACTTGGGCTTTGGAAGCAGCTCAGAGAACTCAGAAGAAAACCCGGGCAGGCGTCCGGGAGACCAGAGGCGGTCAGGTGCTTCAGCTGCAAGATCGCTGTGACCCTCCAGGATCAGCTAATACCTGCTGAGGTCGGGGCGGACTGGGGGCGGCCGTGGGGATCTAGGGGTGCCGCTGCAGGGGTGTGGGGAGCCGGTGGTCCTGGAAGAAAAAGTAGAGGGGATCCGAGGTCAAATCAAGGAAACTGAATCGATGTTAGTTATTTGAACAGAGATTGTGTAATCTGCATAAATACTACCAGTACAGCACTGCCTAAAATAACGATTTGAGGTTTACCGTATTTGAACACTGTGTTGTCTTTTCTTCCCTCTGCTTGGCCTTCGCCTTCTTCTGGGTTTTGTTTTGAAGGGTTTGATCTTTCATGAAAGTTAGATTCTAAGTGCAATTTCTCCCACATCCAGTAGGCGGAAGCAAAGTATGCAATTTTTTTTTTTCCACCTGCAACTTTTGTTTTCAATAAAAATCATGTGCGTCATTACTTACCTACGTTATCCAATCACAAAAGTGAAAGATAGATATTTTAGGGAATATGAAAAAAATGATAACAAGAAACTATAATCATATTACAATCTTTGTGCTACATCTATGGCTTTTAAATTGTTTAAGTTAGTGTGTAAATCTCTTTTGCACTTAATCGGGATTATACTGCAAATTCCGTTCTGTTTCTGGATTTATTTCACTTACACTGCATTATAAACATTTTCCCACATCACCTGCAATGTTTTAGCTTTAACTGAAAACCATAGCAGTTGCATGTTGTCTGTATGTTTATGTCTCTCTACAGGTGTAGCAACGTGCATTACTAAAAAGCCAGCGGAAGCAGCTGTACGCATGATATTTGCCCACATCTCTGGTCCTTCCGTAGGTGGTTTGCAGAGTTTAAATTCTATGGTTAAAAGGAACAGACATTTTTAAGGCCCTTGATCTACACAGTTACCTGCATCTGGCTTACCTGGGGCTGCTCACACCTGTATCTGAGCAGGCCACCGGTGTCCCTTTTGCCAATTTGACATGAGTGTTCTTTTAAAGTTAAAAAGTATTATTCTCAGGGGGCCTGGGTGGCGAGGTCAGTTAAACCTCTGAGTCATGGGGCGCCTGGGTGGCTCAGTCGGTTAAGCGTCCAACTTCGGCTCAGGTCATGATCTCACCATTCCCAAGTTCGAGCCCCACGTCGGGCTCTGTGCTGCCAGCTTAGAGCCTGGAACCTGCTTCAGATTCTGTGTCTCCTTCTCTCTCTGGCTCCCCAATAACTTGCGCGCTCTCTCTCTCAAAAATAAACATTTAAATAAAACCTCTGACTCTTCAGCTCAGGTCATGATCTCACAGCTTGTGAGTTCAAGCCCCACATCAGACTCAGTGCTGATGGTGCTGAACCTGCTTGGAATTCTCTCTCTCCTTCTCTATGACCCTCCCCTGCTTGTGCTTGCTCTCTCTCTCCCCCCAAAAAATAAATAAATAAACTTAAAAAAATTTAGAAGTGTTATATTCATGATTCCATTTCCAAAGCTGTAATGGTAAACTGGGTTGGTCAGATCCCCAGAGGGAGCTGATGTGTATAATCAAATGAATACTTGATTATGATTCATTCAATACCATCAACTTGAATGCTAAAAAATAGTAAGAAATATAACGGTCAGCAGATGGCGCCCTAGAATTTAAAAAAAGGCAAATGAAAAAAAAATGGGACTATTTTTCTTGCCAGTTTCTAAGAAAGGATTGGTTTTGAGCTCAGTATTCTGTAAGGAAGGGATGTTAAGCATGAATGAAACAAATCTATGAAGTTGTGAAAATGCAACATTCAGGGGCTTAGCAGGAATCTGTGTGAGTCTGGGACATTGATGATGTCCTTGGGGCGCCTGGGGGGCTCAGTGGTTAAGTGTCTGACTTCGGCTCAGGTCATGATCTCATGGTTTGTGAGTTTGAACCCCGGGCTCTGCATTGACAGCTTGGAGCCTGGAGCTGCTCCAGATTCTGTGTCTCCCTCTCTCTCTGACCCTCTCCTGCTCACACACACATACACACACTCTCTCGCTCTCTCTCAAAAAATAAATAAACATGAAAAATTTAAAAAAAGAAGTTGATAATGTCCAAAATCTAGCACTCGGCTGTGCTGTATTTGGGTTTGCCAGCTCACTGAGCAATTTCAATACTTTTACTAGAGACCCAAGAACAACAATGAATCACGGTCTTCACTTTTCATTTTTCTCTGTCTCGGGAAGCTGTGCCCTCTCCCACCGCGACCCCATGACTTACACGTATTCTAGGCAGGACCCCCTCCCCTGAGCCCCGGGCCAGGCCAGCCCACGAGGCTGCGCGGAGAGGAGAAAACGGAATCGCAGGGAGCGTCCTGAGCTACGACAGCCCTAAAACTCGAAGGTGATAGAAAACCCACAGGTCACAGGGTATCTGTCATGGCCTGTGCCTGGGACAGAAGTGCGATTTCACAAAGTACATTTAACAGTGGTTCTTGGGGCGCCGGGCGGCTCAGTGGCTTAAGCATCTGACTCCTGATTTTAGCTCAGGTCATGATCTCTCAGTTTGTGATTTCGAGCTCCGCATCAGGCCCTGTGCTGATGGTGCAGAGCTTGCTTGAGATTCTCTCTCTCTCTCTCTCTCTCTCTGCCCCTCCCCTACCTCTCTCAAAATAAATAAATAAATAAAATTTTAAATAAGTGGTTATTGAAACCAATGCAAATACAAGTTTTCTACCAGAGCCCAAAGAAGTGGTACGCCTCAAGAAACCGGTCAATCTCTATAGTAATAAATCTGGCTTATGAATCTTTGCATTTGAGGGTTTAGATTTACACGTTTAGTTTATGTGCTCAGAAAAAGGTTGCGCACTGGGTCCGTAAACAGGACACATCATCGCGCAGCCCGGCGTTTACTACAGCAGAGTGTGTACCCGCCTAGCACGGGGCGGCTCCTCCTGCGGTACAGGACGGGTGGTGCTGGGCGCTTAGTGATCGAGAGGATCAGTAGGTTACCCTGGCGCACGGATGTGAAGGCACCGACCTGTGAACCATCACAGCGAGCGGAGCTGGGCCAGCCCCCGGGGCCGCGGGAGCCGTCGCTTCACACCTGCCGCGTGCCCTCTCACGCCCGAGCCGCGCACCCTGACCTTCAGCCCCGAGACGGGTTTTGCCTGTTCGGGAGCATCAGATACACTGAACGATTTCATCAGTCATTTTGCTTTTGCTTTTGCTTTGCACCATGTTTCGTGGCCAGGACCCCCCGTGCTGGCCACTGCCCTGCACTTGCCTTCTCCATTACGAGGGTGTGAAAGTTGCTTGGTCATCCCAGGGTCGGTGGCTGCTTACGTTGTCTCCCATTTAGGAACATCGTAAAGATGGCCCCTGGGAGCCTATCAGTCTATCTATCTGTCATCTGTCCGTTTTCTATCTATCTACTATCTATCTCTCTATCATCTCTCTATCATCTATCCATCTATTATCTACCTGTGTATCTCTCTCTCTATCATCTCTCTCTCTTCTCTCTCTCTCTCATCTACCTATCTATCTTTGTCCATGTGTCCATCCATGTATCCTTATATTTGTATCTGGTTCTATCCTCAGAGACTCAGGTTCCTCAGTGCTGCAGGCTGTGACAAGAGCAGAGTGCACATGTCTGAGTTTTTTAAAATCTATAATCACTTGGCTGCTCAGTAAAAGAAAAGTAAAAATGAAAAATGTGAATTTCAAGCATTCTGTACTTTTACTCTTTGAGAGTGGCTGTGAGATCCAATTGGATTCATTTCCACGGTAGCACAATAATGGATTCGTAAGCCTCCTTGCTTTTTTGTTTTTGTTTTTTATTTAAAATTTTATTTTAGAGAGGAAGAGAATGCATGCAGGGGAGAGGCAGATGGAGGAGAGGGGATCTTAAGCAGGCTCCATGCTGCTTAAGAGCCTGTGCGGGTCTCGGTTCTCCTGTCAGCTGAGTTCTGAAAGACCACGTCTCTATTCAAACATGTCCTATGCGTGCACCAACTGGGAGCCAGTCTGGAGCCAGTGTGGCGGTCAGTCCCTTCATGGAGTCTCAAAGTCTTTGTTTCACCATCAGATCAGATCCATACACGTGCAGCCTCTGGGCGTGAGGCAAATCAAAAATCCCTAAACAACTTTATGGTGTCTCTTTATCACATTCCTTTCCTTCCTCAGTCCTTCTAGTACTTTCTGATTCCCCTTTGTGTCCCCTGGCCAGACATATAAGACTGTAGTCAGCGCACTCTCTTGTGTAGTCTACATCTGCTTCTGTGTCCGGGTGCCCAGGTCCAGGCATCAGGAGGCGCTGACTTCAAGCTGGGGACATTAGAGGAAAAACGGAAACTGTCCCATTTGTTTTCTCCCATCAGCGTGGTGGTGCTCTACATTATGGTCTTCTTCTCCAGTCTCCCAACTACCATTATTTAGTTAGTTAGTTGTATTTTGTTTTGTGGTTAAAAGATATATGACATTAAATTCACCATCTTAGCCATTACTACGTTCATTATGGAGGTCTGTAGGGCTTAGTATATTTGACATCTCTGGGCAACTGACTTCAGAACCCTTCTTATCTTATAAAACATAAACTCTTAGCCATTAACCATGAGCTTTCCCTTCCCCCAGCCCCAGCCCCTGGTAGCCACCACTTTGTGTCTGTGAATCTGACTGCTTTAGATACTTCATATAAGTGGAAGCATAGAGCATTCGTCTTTTTGTGACATATGTAGCATAATGTTCTCAAGGTTCATGTATGTCGTAGCATGTGTTGGGATTTCCTTCTTTTAATAATATTCTATTTTATGTATATGCCTTAATTTGCTTATCTGGTAATCAATAAGTAGACATCCAGATTGGTTCCACCTCTTGGTTATTGTGAATAATGCTTCAGTAAACAAATGTACAAATAGTTCCCTGAGCTCCTGCTTTGACTTGATATGTACCCAGAAGTGGCATTGCTGAAGGATGTGGTAGTTCCATGTTCAATTTTTTCTAGCAACTTCCATACTGTTTTCCATAATGACCACACCACAGTGGAGGAGGATGCCAATTTCTACACATCTTTGCCAACATTGGTCATTTTCTGTTCCTTTGATGGTTGGCCATCCTAATTGGTGTGAGGTGACACCATTGACTTTTAAATGTCCTCAAGAAGCTGCATCACGAATTCTGTTTTGATTTTAGAGCTAAGTTCAATGAAAGACACAGATTGGAGTGTGCAGGTCCCAAGAGCAGAGCAGTGCTGGGCTTTAGTGATTACAGCTCGCAAAAGAAGAGTAGGATTTCCACTTACTGGTCAAAACCACATTGTCCTTAGAACTGAGAAAATTCCCAGGTTTGTTAACAGATTATACTGATGCTCAGACCAGCCAAATACAGCTTCCTGTTACACCCTTTGTTTATATGTCTCCCTGGAAATACATTCTTATGACAATAAAAATAACTAGCGCTGGGCTACTGTGGAATTTGTACACTGGGGATGTTATGTGTCAAGTCCTCCAGCTCATGGCAGGAATATGTTTTTATGACTCTACTAAGTGAATAGAGAAAGTTTCAATTTGACTAAGTTATTTATGAAGGGCAACTTATGATTGGTAATCCCCTGCAAGGTGCTACTTTTTAGGAGGTAAATCAATCTGGAAAGAATCCATTCTTCCCTCAGCGTGACACTTAATAACACTGTTAGCAATAAAACTCTCCCCGAGTCTTTTGGGTGTAATTCACAAAGCCAAGTACATGTTGTAAAGTTCAAGTATATTAGAGGAAACTTCTATTTTATTGAGTATACTGTGTGTTGGGAATTGATTTATGGGGTGCAACTGACTGTGACGGTGGCTCCTCCCGCAAGTTTATGAAGAGTTATCCTCTCTTCTTGGCAAAATGCAGGCATCCACCATAACCGCTATTTGAAGGAGCAGATTTAACTTGGAATTTATGAACAAAAGCATCTCATTTCACCATGAAGGATTTGTCCTTTTCTAAATGCTGCCTACTGCTCTTATGAATCGCTTACTGTGCTCACACGTTCACATCTGCCTATTTCTATGCATTGTCATCCAGCTACAGAGATGCTTCCAGAAAGAAGGCCCCCATCCTCCTGTTCTGCGATAGGTTCTTGGAGTGGTGGCCATGTGAGTAAACACACATCTTTGAAGAAAATGGGGCCACATATTTGAAACTAGTCTTGTTCTAGAACATCCAGGACATTTGCTTTCCTTAGAGATAATGTTCATAAACCAGGTTATTTCATTACCACTCAAAATGGCATAGATTTTACCTTTTAGGGCCCATCTGTATTTTTATCAGATTAATACTTGAAAACGGTTTACAAAGTTAAAAAGTGCAATGAGTTTTATAATAGGAAACCATAATCTCCTGCCCCAGTCCTGACTGCCTTTCTTGAGAGAAACCTGCTTTTAACTATTTCACTGTTTACTTTCATCACTTTTAAATAACTATTTAACTTTAATTTGTTTTAACTATTTATTCCTGAATTTCCCCCTTCATTATACTTTCATTGCTGTCGGCTGCATTGAAAATCATGTTTACATATTATATGTATGTGTGTATAAAATATGCATAACAAAACTTACCATTTTAACCTGTGTTCAGTGGTTAAACATTTTGAGGACAGTGACATTAAGTGTATTCACCGTGTTAGGTACATCACCACCACCTTCAGCACATTTTCCCCTTCTAAAATGGAAACTATGTACCCATAGTCCTTGATTTTTTTTAAGTTCGTTTATTTATTTTTGAGAGGGAGGGGGAAGGGGGGCAGAGACAGAGGGAGAGAGAGAATCCCAGGCAGATTCCACGCTGTCAGTGCAGAGCCCAATACGGGGCTCCAACTCATGAACCGTGAGATCATGACCTGAGCCTAAATCAAGAGACACTTAACTGACTGAGTCACCCAGGGTTCCCTTGTATTCCTCAATTTTTAAATGTAATTATTGTCTATTAATTTTTTTTTTTTTACATGAACAGTGAAAATCAGAAGGAAACTCTTCCCTTGTCACCTGAGCAGGGATGAACAGGAAGCAAGAAAAGCCTTGGAGGGTGCAGACTTGTAGGATGCTGCTCTCAGATACTGCCTCTGCCCCCGTGCGGGCCCGAGCTGCCTCCCCTCATCACGTCTTCCTGACCTCCGTGCTGTGCCCCTCATAAGGCCCCCTACGCAGCCCCTCCCTATCCTCTCAGCCTGGCATATAAAGTTAAATCTATGTCTGGGATGCCTGGGTGGCTCAGTTGGTTAAGCATCTGGCTTCGGCTCGGTCATGATTCAGTTTGTGAGATCGAGCGCCACATCAGACTCTGCACTGACAGCGAGGAGCCTGCTTGGGATTCTCTGTCTCCCTCTATCTCTGCCTCCCCTGTTTGCATTTCCCCCCACTCAAAAATAAGCATTTTTTTAAAAAGTTAAATCAGTGTTTAATGTTCACTTGGTCATTATCACACCAATATTGTTCTCTGCCATGCAGTTATGTTTACATATTCTTTCTTACCCAACCCTACATTTTTCTTGCGTTATTTCATTGGGTTGATGTGGGAGCTCATTACGAAGATGGCGCCCAGTGAACTAAGCCTCTCAGTTTTCAGGACTTTGCACAGTCCTCTCCTCTTGAGTCAGGCTAGCCCTTGCCCAAGGCTGTGGTAGAAGTGACACTCTGGGTTTTCTGAAGCTGGGCCATAAGGAGTCTTTCCACTTCCACTTGAGTCTCTTGACACCTGCTCTGGGAAAAGCTGATGCTCTGCTGAGAAGAAGCCCAAGTCCACATGTGGAGCAGCTGTGTGGACAGAAAGAGGTGTCTGGCCACTCTCAGGCTGTTTCCCTCCCAGCCAGGCACAGAGGTATGAGGGAAATGGCCTCATGTATGGCCATCCACCAAGGCTTCAGGTGACTCGCGTCTGAGCCACCGCCTGACAGTAACCACATGCGAGGGCCCCAGGAGAGCCCTGCTGAGCCTTGTTGACCCACAAAACCTTGGGTGACAGCAGCAAGTTACATTCAGCCATGAAGCTGTTGGGTTCATCACACGGCAGTAGCTACAAGGCCTCTCAGTCCGGAAGCGTCTATCATTCTCAAACCCTCTGACTGAATGGGAAAGTTCCTTCAAGTAGAGTCAAGAACACTGAGCTCTCAGGTGAGTTTTCCCTTGGAGACATGCCTTTGAAAGCCTCTGTCCCCTCCTCGGGGTCACTGGCGTGGGCCTGATGCTCACATGGGATCCTGCCATTGTTCTGCTTTGTTCCTGGGGTTTCTGCATCCTGTCCTCCTACACTGGATCCTGGTTCCTGACCTGTGTCTTTGTCTTTCTTTTTTCAAGAATACAACGTCTTCTGTTATTCTTCAAAGTGTTAGTTATGGTTAATTGGAATGTTTCTTTAGCTCCCCACCATCTCTCCCTTCTTGTGAATTTTCTATTTTGTCTTTTTCCTACTTGTCTTTGTTCCAATTTTTTTTTGTATGCTTTGTTAGAGGTTCTCCTTAAGTCTGGTTACTCTTACGTGTTGGTTTTTATTTAAGAGGAAGGCACTAAAATATTGGTTGTTAACTTCATGCGTGTTTATTGGTTTGCCAACCTCCGAGCTCCAGGGCACAGGGGCTGTAGGACAGGCTGGATGTTCTAATCTGCAGGGGTCTGTGTCTGAGCTGCTAGATCACATGTCTGGGTGTGCATGTGTCGGGACAGGGAGGTCAAGGTGATGCCAAGTCCATCCACTATCATCTAGAAACGAAGAGGACAAGAAGCTAAGGAAGACGAGACAATGCTTCCAACTAAAATTCTAAGGAGCAAATGAGAGTCAGGAATATTCTGATTTGAAAGATGTGAAAACGTCCATGTCCGTGCTGACAGAACACAGTAATTTCCATCTTCTGTGCTTGCCTTGTCTGTATCCTCAGAAGTTCTGTGACCAGAATTCCTCCAGCTCAGTTTCTTTTGAGGATAAATAGCTCTTTTCAACCAATCATCCTGTGTTTTATCACACTTCTCAGCTTCTCTTTTGGACACAGTGGTGACCCTGACTCCCGAGCTCTCCTGGAGAAGGCTTGCTCCTGAGGGTTCTGCATACGCACTGTGGAGTCAGCCTGCCCCCTCCTCTGCTCACTATCAGTCTCCTTAAGTCTTCTAGTTTTCCACCAAATTCTCCCCTTTTCTTTGCATCCTCACAGTTTTGTGATTTTGTATCCATTACGATCATTTTAGAGGGTTTCTCAGGAACAGAGATACGATGTGCATCAAACACCTTACCTTAGGACAGAAGATTTAGCTGGATTTAAGCACTGCATGCTTATAAAATCACCAAGAGCAAAGTCCAAAGACAAATTAAAAACTAGGAACACATGTTAACTCTTTTAACAGAACTGATTTCCCCTAATACATAAAGAGCTCCTGCAAATGAATAAAAATGAAAACAATTGCATTTTAAAAGTAAGAAAAGACACACAGCCTTTTGCGATTATCTCACTTGGTTTGGAAAGACCAAGAAGTTATAGCACACATTGGGTTGATGATGCATGGCTGAAAGGTGTTATCTAGCTTTCCTTGAGAGGGGAAGGCTGGAATGGCATCTAGGGAAAGTAATTAGGAAAAAAACTGTCACGTTCAAAACATACACATCCTTTGACTCAACTATTTCCCTTTTGAAGAATCCATCCTACATCTTTAATTGAATATGTGTCAAATAATTGAGATTTGAAATTAACATTAGCAAAAAATTGGAGACATGAACACGGAACTGGCTTAATGAGCAATAACATATCCATACAGTAGAATATTAAGCCATCCTCAAAATGAGAAATTTGTTTATTTAATGATAAGTGAGATATTCAAACCATATTTCTAAGAGAGAACAGTAAGGTACCAAACTGAGTATATTGTGTTACTGTTTGTGTATAAAAGGAAAAAAGGAACTCAGAAGAAATGAGAAAGGACTGCTTGGCTATTCTTGGTACCCAAAACTTCAGATTTCCAGGAATCATTCTGCTCCCACATGTGACACAATGGAAAAGGCTGTCTTTGTTAGGGTGACATACTTCTCAATTCCTTGGTGGGCTGGAGAAAGAACGGACACATTCTTGTGCTTTGAAGGAGAGTGAACCATGGATGCTGACCGACTTGGTGACAATATTCTGGTGCAGATAAAAACTGTTAAGATACTCTTCAAATATAACAGCAGAGGTTTTTGTTTTTGTTTTTGTTTTTTTTAAACATAGTGGTTCGTTCTTAAATGAAAATTTTTAAAAAGGAATAACACTTGGAAAGTAATTGCTTTGATGAATCAGTAGAGTGGTATGATTTACTCATATGATCAATACACATCCATACTGAGTCAAAGTTGGGAGGGGCATCCCAGACCCAGGAAGGTCCCCAGGCTATGAGGCTGGGTCAGGGATCATTAAATGAACCTTCCCAGCAGAGGGAGGGTGAAACCATTTGCGGGCTTTGTTCCCAGTTTCCTGATGGCTGTGGGGTGTGGCTCCTTGGAGACAGGTTTAACTTCACTAAGTCAGACAATAAGTGTACTGAGAGCCACGTGTGCCCAGCACTGGGCAGTGTCCCAGATGACAATGACACTGAAACCACAGCACTTCTTTTCACCTGGCTCTGGGATTTTAGAAAAAGGGAAAAGAATAACACGACCAAAATATACCTAGTCTAATGACCCTGATGTACTTTAATTATGTTATTCTTAGACCATCAGTCTTTTTCTTGAAAAAAATTAGCCTTAAAATTATTTTTTCTCTGTATGAAAAGGGCAAAAATTTAACTGAGAAGAAGTGTCTAGTCTAGATTTCCTGACCTAACCTTAAACACGTACTGGATTACAAGTTCTGTTTGGAAGGTGCGTACTTTCCCAGAGTCCTCCAGGCTCTCTGAACAACCTGACCTGCCCCAGTGTGCACAGCATGTGTGAGCAGAGACCTGACCTCAAGTTCTAGCCACCAGGTTGCTCTCTGAAAGGCTCACCTAGACAGTCCAGAAGCTGCTAAGTCACACAAGTGTTGGTTACTTTGAAAGGTTCAATCTTGGCTACTGGCCTGTAAGACTTTCTTTCATAGAGAAACGCTTTCAAAGAGGAAGGGAAGCATCTGAAATCTGATCCTAAGAGGAAAATAGTAAAAACAGGCAGGTTTTTATGAAACTGTCCATATTGGAGCCAAAGCTTTGACCGCTTCTGCAAAAGGAATGCTTTTCTTTGCTATTTTCTTCCCGTTCGCCAATGGATGCTAGGATTCCCTTAGAAACGTGTCCTTTACGCGCCTTGAGAGGCTTGTGTCTCTTATGATGTAGATGTGGAATGAGGACACGTCAGCGCACCCTCATGCGTACTTGGGGGATTCAACGTGGCCACAGGGCTGGCTTCCAGGGCCCCTGGCTCTGTGGGCAGGGAGCAGCATGTAAGGGTGGGTTGGTGGCATTTTGTTGTCTTTTCTACGTAACTCTTTTAAACACATATTCTAAGGGAAGCTTGTAAAGGTGGTAATTTAATTCCTAGAAGAAATGAGATAGTGTTTACACATCTCGTGTTTTAGTTTTACCAACTAGAACGTTTGCCTGGAGGTGAATTCTTCAGCCCAGTGGACGCTAATCTGACTGTTTTCAGGACGTAAGAACATTGATGCAGTTGGCAGCATGAACTCTTATTTCTTTCTGGAATGCTCGACAACCAAAAGAAAGTGAACAGAGCCTGCATTCAACATCGTCGGACCGAGGTCCTGTGAATGCAGCGGCGTGTTGGCCCATGTTTATGACTCCGGGTTTGCAAGGACTTTTATCCCGCACTGGCTGCGTGGAGCATGGCGATGGCCGGCCGAGAGGAGCAGCTGAAATCTGCTACTGATGTAATATCACTTCATTAAGCACATAACCTTCTATTTTCCTGTCAGCTGTCTTTGTTGACCAGACGCTCAAAGCTAATGCTATTTTTATGAAAGCTAAGGCTTCACTAGAGCACCTCTTTTTGGGTGATCAGAACAGGGCTTTCCCCTCGAGCACTAGGGCTCACCTCCCCCAGGAAGGCTTGGAGTGGCTGTGTCTGCATTTGGAGATGGAGGTTTCTCCAAACTCTGAGCCCCCGTATAGGATTGGCCAAGTGATGCAATGACTCCAGGGCTCATGGTGGATGCCCAGCGTCTAGACCAGCTATAGCTCCAAAGAGAGTTCTAATACCCAGTGACTGAGGATCATGCACAACTCTCTTTCTGCTACAAATGCATTGTTAACGCGAGCGTGTACAGTATTCTGTTCTTGGCAACCTTGGCCAACGTTTCCTTTGTTAATCTTCTCGGCTCCCAGACCTTGCTCTGCGCCTAATACTTGTTCTTACAAACTATTCTTTCTGGTGTATTTGCCCTATTCTTTTTTTTTTCTCAAAATTTTTAAATTTTTTTTTATTTATCTCTGAGAGAGAGAGAGAGACAGCGTGAGCAGGGGAGGGTCAGAGAGAGAGGGAGACACAGAATCCAAAGCAGGCTCCAGGCTCTGAGCTGGCTGTCAGCACAGAGCCTGATGCAGGCTTGAACCCACAAACCATGAGATCATGACCTGAACCGAAGTTGGATGCTTAACCGACTGAGCCACCCAGGTGCCCCTGCCCTATTCTAATATGTAACCCTATTCACAAGTTGAATATGATTGTTACGAAAACAAAATGCTCTAGGAGTTATTGAATACAACATTTGATTTTAGCCAAACTCACTGATGAGAAGTAGGCTTGAAATCCCCATTATAAATAATGATCATCTAAGTTGGTGAGATTGTGTTCCTGTAATTACTAAATGGAAGGTACTTATCACAGACTAGAAAATAGTCTTGCTCAGGAGGAGGGAAACCAAATTACATTACGCTGAAGGCTCCCAGAGTGCTGGCTAAATCATTTAGACGGTTCTGGCTAAATCATTTCCTGTTCTGAGTAGGTATTGTCTGAACCAGGGTGCAGCTGGAAGGTGGCCCAAGTCCAAAGGCAGACGACAGTGGTGTAAGTTCCAAAACGTATAAAAACTGGTAAAGAAAAAATAGACACAACAAGCCAATAGGAGCACAAATAAAGTAGGTGAGCAGACACTGAAAACAGAGTTCAAAATGGTCAGTCAACGCATGAATAAACACTTGACTATCATCATGGTTAATGACATACAAATTAAATCCATTATGAGACATTGTCTTTCATTTACAAATTTGGTTGAGATTTAGAAGCAAGCTAACTCTTACGGCCAATGAAGGTTAAGTGATCTGTGGTGGGCAGAAAATAACGCAACCATTACACAGGACGATTTGACAGCACACATACAACTCAAAGTGGACGTACTTGAACTCAGCAGTTCCACTGATAATCGTGTGACTCACTCAACAATGTGCCAGACTGTGTACTCATTGTTCACAGGAATAAAATAATGGCAACAAGCTACGTGTGTGTCAATAAAGGGTTAATAACTACGTGATGGTGAGCATCCCCTGTGGGAATACGTTCTCATTCCAACTGCAAAACACATCGGGGGTGTGGCCCCTGCTGGCCCCTCTACCACCGTCGTGGTGCCCACGTCCGGTCCACAGGATGGCTCGCCCAGTTGGCCTTCCTGGTTCTACTTCTGTGAACCTGAACTGTATCACCTGACCCCAAAACGACAATTCACACTTACTGGGATGAAAAAGTTTAGGTTCACTGCTGAGTGTCAGTTCTAGACTTCTGCAGAGTTTCTACCTCCTTCTCTCCTCTCTCTTCCCTTTTCAGGATCCTAAAGGGCACACAAAAAGTCTGTTACACAAAACATGGATAATGTTAATTCCCCACTGAGTTGTTTTACGCTATTTTTAAAGTGGGTGAAGTCAATTGCATGTTGTCATGGACACTTCTATAGGAAAAAATAAGTGTGTGACTGATGAGTGTGATTTGACTCCTATTTTTGGAAAAACTTGCCTTAAGTTCCAAGTCCTGAAACACGTAGCTGGGGTCAGAAGGGCGTCCACTGCCGTTGGTTCCTGGGGTCGGTCTGGGACTTCTCTGGTTGTGTGAAGACGGGCATCTGTCCCAGCGAGGCCGGCTGGGAGAAGCAGCCCCGGCCGGGCTTGCCGTGGCCCCAGAGCGGCTGCGAACTCTGGTTCTGCTTTGCCATGGTCACCTGCTCGTTCTCCGGCACAGTTGTGTGTCATGTGCACTGAGCATGTTCCGTTGGTGGTGGAGATGGCTGCAGTGGGGGCCAGTGCAGGGAACTCCCAGGAATGTGGCTGCTTCCGTGTGGAGACCCGAAGCCACAGATAGCTGCTCTGACTCTCTAGATGCACAAGAAGGACCGACATCGCTTCTGTGTTTTTATCTTTTGGCTTATTTTATTTCGACTTCGTAAACTCAGCTATTATCTAACATAAAACCGTTTGGGGTTGCAAAAGTGTATGGTGTGCTCATTTTCCATTAAACAAATGTTACTAAGAAACATAAACTTCTGTTTTTTTACGCGTGTAAAAACAGTCTGGCTCCAGGCCTCTCCTCCATTCCCCCCTGCTCTCAGCCTTCAGCTGCCCTGCACTTACAACGGTCCCATGGGCCTCGAGGGTCATTCCCACCCGCCGGCCCTACACGCCCCGTGCAGGGTGCCTCGTGCACTTCACGTTTGGGCCCTGCCCAGCAGCTCTCTCGTGAAGCCCCC